>NW_019154154.1:3213207-3435402 GCF_002288905.1 Enhydra lutris kenyoni | reverse complement strand
CTCTCTGCCTGCCCCTCTGCCTGCTTGTGATCTCTGTCTGTCAAATAAATAAATAAAATCTTTAAAAAAAAAAAAAAAAGAAATGAAATCTTGCCATTTGTGACAACGTGGATGGAACTAGAGGGTATTATGCTAAGTGAAATAAGTCAATCGGAGAAAGACAACTATCATATGATCTCCCTGATATGAGAAAGTGGAGATGCAATGTGGGGGTTTTGGGGGTAGGAAGGGAGGGAGACAAACCATGAGAGACTCTTAATCTCAAAAAACAAACTGAGGATTGCTGGGGGGAGGGGCGTAGGAAGAGGGTGGTGAGGTTATGGACATTGGGGAGATACCTGTACCCCTGGGGCTAATAATACATTATATGTTTATAAAAAATTTTTTTTAATTTTAAAAATTTTAAAAATAATAATAATTTAAAAAAAAAAAAAGAAAGAAAGAAATTCCACAACACATAGTGCTGTTTCTGTGGAGGGAAAAAGGAACTACAACACAAAGCAGTGAGTAAGGCTGAAGCCCCAGAGCCTCCAGGTTCCAGGTCTGAAGCCTGTGAGAGGCTGAGGAGAGTTAGGATAACGGACCCTCCCACTCACCCACCACCACCACCACGTCCTAAGCTGATCTCCCTGCTTGAAACCAATGGCTGTCATGGGACTCTCTCATCATAAAACAGAGGTGAAAACACTCTACCCAGCTGAACTGTATTGCGTCGGCCTGTGCGCTATAGTGAACACAACCGCAGAACCAAGAAAGGGAGGGAGGCTGAGACCAACACAGCCTCTCTGTCAGGCTCTCGGCCAACCTCCTGGTTCGGGAACCGCGAACAGAAGAGTTAACAGCAGATCTGAGGCTGCCAACTTTAGAAGGGCCTACCTGCAAGGTTGGCCCCTGACTGGCATCTGGGAATTTGGCACCCAAAGCACTCCCTAACCAATGAGGGAGGCTAACGTTGCCTAGACTATACGAACAATGTCATTTAGGCTTAATGGCTGCTTCCCTTCTGGAGTCTGGAACTTCGGGGCATGCTAAGCAGCAATGCTGATGTCATCAGCCCCCAACACAAGTCTTGAACTCTGATTCTCTAATAGGCTCTCCTGAGCAGAAGTACTGCACACAGACCTCCACCTTTGTTTGCTGTTGAAAAAAACCAAAACAGGACAACCACCTTTGGTATTTCTCCTTATGAGAGGAAAAGAGCATAAGGAAGTCTGTTCATAGATTTCTCCAGGATCCTCTTGTGTCTTTTTTTCCCTTGACGACCCTGTCACATGTGCTTTCGCTGTGACAGACCCTAGTCATGAGTCTAACTATGGGCTGAGTTCTCTCGATGCTTCTAAAAATTCTCCCAAATGTCTAGGGCCTTGAGGATCCCCAAGGCAGTGCTGGCCATGAGATTCACCAGCCCAGCTCATTCGCTAAAATATGGCCACAGTATTATTGGGGGGCAGGGGAGAAGAAGGGCAGGGGATGACAAAATCCTGGTGCCTGGGTGATTATGGAGTTACCCAGGGTACAAAAGAGCAGCTGAACTTCTGTTGTGAGAGGTAAAACTTACCCATGGAATTTGAAAATAGATTCAAGCCCAGGGAACTTGACTCATTGGACCCCCTGGTTTCTTTTGGTCCTGCTAGCTGAAATGAAGAAAAAAGAGAAGCCCAGCTGATGTCTTTGTTTTTTTGTGCCCACCACCTGGTGGGAGGAAAGGGAGATCAAATGCTCCCAGTGGTGGGGCTCGCAAAAGGCCAAAGACTGTAAAAATGAGCAGCTCAGTTGCTCTTGCCTTACCTTCAGGCAGAAGAAAAAAGGGGGAGGGGCACTCAAGCCTTTTCTGCAGCCCAGCACAGCACAGCACCCCAACTCCTTGTATTCCACTGGGATCTCCCAGTAACTGTAGTTGTAACCTGTAAATGCTGAATTTACTGCTAGGACTTGGAGCAAAACTTGCAATGGGAAGAAAACAAAAAAGAAACCATATAAATGTCATTGTGTTCTACAGCTATTTCATCTCTATAGGATTAATATTTATTTAAAATTTATCCTATGCTTGTAATTTCATAAATGCTGGAGAGGGATCAGGGAAAGCCACTGAGGAAAAAAAAAATACTGTTAGTGGCACACAACTGTTTTTATTTTTGCCATGAGTGGGCGAATTAAAATTTAAACTCTGGGTATCGAAAACAGAACAAATCTCCATAACTAATGATTTTGGCTACAATTCTTGTTCATTGGAGCTTCTTTTAAAGGGATCTCCAAATGGAAGTATGCTTTTTATGAGTTTTAAAAAGCAGTGTCTAGTTTGCTAATGAGTTCTTGTTGAAATCAAATGCCTGACCCTTAAAGGCTGATGATTTTTTCATGCGTAATGTGCATACTTTAGAGTGGGTCAATTTGGAGTCTCAGACAAGGTAAAAAGGTCCTGGGAAAGCCTTGTTACTTGGACTTTGAACACAGCTGTCTGGCCCTACAGCGTCTTGGGTTTGCCACGACAGAAGAAAATTGGTTGATGGCATTTTGGAAATCCTGAATTCAAAATCCTAATTACCTGAACCTGACTCTAAGCTGAAATCTTAACACTATCTGCTATGGGCTACTGTGGCCTTAGCTGT
Organism: Enhydra lutris kenyoni; assembly: GCF_002288905.1. Lineage (NCBI taxonomy): Eukaryota > Metazoa > Chordata > Mammalia > Carnivora > Mustelidae > Enhydra > Enhydra lutris. The sequence goes on along the minus strand of NW_019154154.1, from coordinate 3,432,793 downwards.
GTTGAACTGAAATCAGATGAGATCTCTCCACTCACCTAACAAGACTCAGACCCTGGGGCCATTGCAAATTTACAACACCCCTCCGTGGGCTGTCAACTGTAAAATCATTGTAGATGTTTGTTGGCCTGAGTTACATACAGATGCCCATGGAAAGGGATTTGTTCTCTGATGGGACCATCTGATATTGAGCTGACTGGCTCTATACCATTGATACAGAGGCTGGTTGCCTTCATAACTTGTGGTTTCTGCCCAAGCCACAGGTTGAGGGAAGCCTATCACTTGAGGAAGCAACTAAGCTTTCTAAGATAGATCTTCATGGTAAACAGGATTTGTTTCCATGGCTAAATCTAGGACTCTGGAAGGCATGACTAACGTCAATATTGCAGGCAGATCCCTGCATCATGGGTTCCTAACGAGAATAATTTTGCTATAAAGATACCTAGGATAAGTGTGTAGGGAGTAGACTTTACAGAAAAGAGCTAATCTATCAGAACTTGGGTTGTCATCTTTTGAAGGGCCTGTTTCCAAGACTGGCCCTAACGTGGCATCTGGGAACTTGGCATTCAAACAGTTCCCTTACTTACAAGGGAGTCTCACTGTACCTGGACTGTTCATATGGACAGCGCAAGTTTTTGTGAACACTTGCTTTTTTAGTGGGAGTCTAGAATTTGGGTACATGCCAGGCAGAGGGTACCTAGGTAATCAGCCCCCAATAAAAACCTTGGGCACTATAGTAGGTTGAATAGTGGCCCTCCAAAATTCATGGCCAAGTCCTAATACCCAGAACCTATAAATATAATTTATTTGGAGAAAAAGGGTGGGGGGGCTCTTTGTAGATGGAATTAAGTTAAAACATCTTGAGATGAGATCACCTAGAGTTAAGGTGTTCCCTAAATCCAAAGGTAGGTGTTATTATAAGAGAAAAGCAGAAGGAAATTTGAAACAAAGAGAGACACAAAGGCCATGTGAAGGTGGAGGCCGAGGTTGATGTGTCTACAAGCCAAGGAATGCAAAGGTTTGTCAACGGCCACCAGAAGCTAGGAGAGAGGAATGGAATGACTTCCTCGTCATAGTCGCTATCAGGAACCAATGCTCCCAACACCCTGATTTCAGATTTCTGGCTTTCAGAATACGAGAGAATACATTTCTGTTGTTATAAGCCATCAAGCTATAGTAACTTGTTATGGTACCCTTAGGAAACCAATATAGGCAACTGAGCCTGTAAAGGGCACAGAATATTACACACACCTTTCTGTGTGGTTTTTTTTACCACAAGAGAAAGAAATACGCCAGATGCATCTCTTCACAGGAGACAGTATTACACAGTCTGTGCATGTATTTCTCCTGACTCCTCCCATGTCTTTATCCCTTACTGATCCTGTCAGGTATCCATTGGTGATAAGAAACCTTAGACCTGAGCACCACCATACACTGAGTCCCATAAAGTCTTTCAGGCAATCAAAGTCCTGAGGACCCCCAGAATAGACTGGATATATAACATTCTCAATACCCAATAGGACACGAGCTTTATTTAAGTCCTTAATGTAAGATCTAGCAGTGAACTGGAGAACCCAACCCACCCAGTGGGGGAAAACATAAACAACCCTATTCAGGGTGAGCTTAGTAGAGAAAGCAGGAAAGAACACTAACTCAAAGAAAACCTGCCAACAACAGTCCAAAACATTTGAGAAAACTAAGGCCGAGAGAGTGCCTAGAAAATCAGCAAGAGGCTGTTAATTCCCCTGCTCCACCCTACCAAGTGAAAGTAATGGAGCAAATTACAAAATGATTTTAAAATAGGATTTACACTCTTAAAGATATAAAAGACAGAATAAATCCATTAAGAACAAGACATATTTTGCAAAGACATGAAGAAAATGAAACAGATGCCTATTTTTAAAAATAGCCAATCAGAAATGCTAAAAAAAATTAACTAAATGTTAAAAATCCAACACGAATCTACATATATTCAATGAGAGATCAAGAGATCAAGAAGAAAAGAACAAAGGGAATGGCAGAAAAACAAGATTGAAAGATTAAAAATGTGACAGGTGAGCAGATAAACCCACATTAGCACATCTAGTACAATATAAAACATTAAGGGCAGGATAAGAAAACTTTAAAGGCCATTGGGAAGAAATGGCCTGACAAACTAACAACCAGTGGACTGAACACAGACTTCTAATCAATAGATAGCGAAAGACAATAGAGCAAATCTCCAATGTACTAAGAGAAAATAACTGTCTACCAAGAATTCTCTATGCAGTTAAGCTAGTATTCACAAAATTATATATATATTTATATAAATAAAACTAAGTCTCTTGCTTAAAAACTACTAAAGGAAGTACTTGAGCAAAAAAAAAAAAAAAAAAAGAAAGTCCAGAGGGGAAGAGGAAGATGAATGAGATATGAAGTGCACAGAAGTTAGTAAAATTGTTAAAATCAGGTAATTTTTACTATTAAAATGATATATTTTTGCATTAAAATCATGCAACACTAAAACTCCAGACAACAACAAAGAATAAGTGAGGATTTTTCAATCACTATAAAGCACACTGAAATTCTTGTACTATTAAGGAGCAGAAGAGCAGCACTGAATGCCTTGCTATCTTGTTAGAGAAATTTTTTTTTAAGATTTTATTTATTTATTTGACAGACAGAGATCACAAGTAGGCAGAGAGACAGGAAGGGAAGCAGGCTCCCTGCTGAGCAGAGAGCCAGACGTGGGGCTTGATCCCAGGACCCTGGGATCATGACCTGAGCCGCAGGCAGGGGCTTTAACCCACTGAGCCACCCAGGTGCCCCTTGTTAGAGAAATTTATAGTTAAGTGTGTGTGTTCAACATTTCAGAAAAATATGCCATGGAGTATATGTCATATACAATATAATATATTTAATACAAGAATACATATTCTGTGTTAAATACGTAAGTATATACGTTTTAATGTATATATTTAATACGTTACACACTAAATGCATAAAATGTACATATGTATTCAATACATATGTAATATAATCCATAGCTTCCAACCCAGCAAAGAAAACCAAAGAGGAAATAGAGAAAATGGTATTAATCCAAATAAGGCAGAAAAGCAGAATAAAACAATCGATAAAAAGATTGACTCTTTTGACTACAAGAAGACAACAGAAACAGCTCTAAATACAGCAGTAATGTAAACCATTAATGAAAACAAATTAAACTCACCAGTTAATAAAGATTCCATGGATTTTTATTTTTAAGGCCAAATGGGATAAAAAAGAGTATTTGGCAAAATAGAATTTGAAGACAAAAATCGTTAATATGTGTCAAGCAAGACATTAAATAATAAAGCTTTGTCAAGAAGTTGTGAAACCATGAGATAATGTACCTATCACTATATCCCTATAGTACAATGCCAAAGTTACAAAAAGAGAATGGCAAGTCAACCATAATGGCAAGAGAGTTTACTGGACCTACTGTAGAAACTGATGTAACATGCAGAACTGATATATCATGTAGAACACTTTAAGAAATATAATTAACAAGCTTGTTCTAAGAATGATACACAGAACTCTACACTCAATAATTAAAGATAATATATTCATTTCCAAGACACAGGAAAATTCACTATGTGCTATGTATAAGGAAATTCTCAATAAACATTAAAGAATCAATATTTTACTACATCCTCTGACCACAATACAATTTTTGAAGTTATTTCTTAAACTAATCTAGGTTTGAGAATTTAATAACACACTTCTAAACAACTTTAGAGGAAGACTGCAATTCCCAGACATTTAAAATTAAGTGATAGTGAAGGAACGACATATCAAGACTTGCATAATCAGGCAAAAGCAGTAGTTAGAATTAAATTTATAGTCCTAAATTAACTGCTTACAAAAGAAAAGATTAAAACTCAATTAATTAAATGTTCAATTTAACAAGCTAGAAAAGAAACAACAGTATAAAACTAAGGAAAGTATTCCGTGAAAATACTAATAAAATAGACAAATAGTAAGACTAATCACATGAATAAAGCAGAAAACAAACAGAAAAATGGTACAGGCAGCATAAATCACTAATATTAGGACCAAAAAGGGAACATAACTAGAGAGTGTGTAGATTTTTACAAATTTTCAATAAATACTACAAACAACTTTACGGCAGTAAAGTCTCTAGAAAAAAGTGTAAATTATAAAAATTGACTCCAGAAAAAACTGAAAAGCTGAAGAAAACAATAGCCATTATAATGACTGAGTCAAGAGTCAAAAATCACCTCTCCCTCCCAAAATAATAGGCTTATATAGTTTTGCAGATGAATATGATCAAACTTTTATGTTACAGACTATACCTATCCCATCTAAGCTATTTCAGGAACTAATAAAAGAGAGAACTTTCCCAAATTATTTCTGAGTTATTTCTTAAATAACCTTGAGACCAAAACCAGATGAGAATAGTACAAGTGTAGAAAAAGCTTACTTAGAAAAACAGAGGCAAAAATCTTAAACATCAACAAATGGTATTATGGGTTGAACTGTGCCTCCAGAAAAGATACATCAAAGTCCTAACCCCAATGTCTCAGAAAATCCTGGACATAAGGTTGTCTGTAAATGTAATTACTTTAGATGAGGACATACCAGAGAGTAGGGTGGATCCCAGTCTAATAGGAGACAGAGATTGTGGAGTTGAGCAGCTGCAGGCCAAGGAATGCCAATGATTGCCAGCAACACCAGAAGCTAAGAAAAGGGCATGAAACAGACATTTCTCCTGGAGGCTTCCAAAATGCTTGGCCTTGCCAACACCTGGATTTCAGACTTCCAGCTTCCAAAGCGGAGAGATAATAAATTTCTGCTGTTTCAAGAACCTGGTGTGTTTGTTTGCTAGAGCAGCCCTAGGAGCTAATACAAATTGCAAAGTAAGAAAAGAATTTGATAAATCTGGGTTACAGAAATACAGAACTGATGCACGTAGAATTGCCTACACTTCTACTTTTGAGATAATTCATAATGTTTTAAAAAGTCAGCTCTAGGGCGCCTGGGTGGCTCAGTTGGTTGAACAGCTGCCTTCAGCTCAGGTCATGATCCCGGACGTCCAGGATCGAGTCCCGCATCGGGCTCCCAGCTCCTTGGGGAGTCTGCTTCTCCCTCTGACCTTCTCCTCTCTCATGCTCTCTCTCACTCATTCTCCCTCAAATAAATAAATAAAATCTTTAAAAAAAAAGAAAGTCAGATCTAGATAACATACAACAGTGAGAACACAGAACAGCAGTGTTTGGAGGGATAGGCTAAAGGATTCTTTTCCAACTCAGGGTGACTCTAGGAACTCAGAAACAAACAGACAAACAAACAAAGAAACAAACAGTAACTTCAGCCATGAGCCAGACCCGCAATGCATGGCACCGGCACGTGTATGAGTTACATATCACTACCATAACATTGCAAACCAACCAACCAACCAACCACAAAATGCAGTGGTTTAGGGGATGGCAGGAGTGGTAGGGGCACCACAGACATTAAATGGGGTCATCAATATAATCCATCCACCACTACAACTTCCGTTATATTAAGTATAAGATAAACAGAACAGGAAAGGAGAAGAGTGAACAGGTGTGGTAAGTTGAAACAATCACCCAGAAATACACTGAGAAATCTCCTAAATGCATGGGAGACAGGCAGAAGCAAGATTCCTGCAGAACATGGGCAGTGAGAGAGGGATGGGCAGAATCGGAGAAATCCTCATCTCCACTGTTCCTATTTTATCCTGTCCAGATAACTCCGGAAACAATAGTGACCCTTCCACGAATGAGTTCTACAAAACTAGAGGCCCAGAGATCTTCCCAGTGTTAGATCAAGGTTTCCCAAGGTTACTCGGGAAAATTAAGCATCCACAGCAATGACCACCATCAATGCTTCAGAGCTCTGGCTGGTGCACAGAGAAAAAGTTTAAATACAATCTTCTGATGTTTTTCATTTCTTCCCTTTTGGTCACTACTGTGACTCTTCTGCCATGTGCCAAAAAGCACAGTCCACAGAGAAAATTTGTTGGATACTAATGAAAATTCTGGCTGGCAATTAATTTAAAAGGAAAAGACAAAAAACTCAGGAGTACCAACAAGACTTGTACCCACTCCCATAAAAGAAATGTGGCCTCTGGCTCTCAGATCCAAAACTTGACTTACTGGAGTATTAGGTGACAGATACATTCCAATTGAGAAGCAGCATTTTATCTGACTGGCTATAGGAGGAGGATTACCTATTGAGAACTATTTACTCGGTGGCCTGCATTTAGTACTTGGTGGGAATGGTGTTGAAAGAAATAAGAGAAATCTACTTTTATTGATAGCTTGGACTCCCATCTCAAGTCTACTGGTCTTAACCCCATTCTTGTCCCTTTGTCCACACATAATCTACCTCTTGGAAGTGGCTGATTTGTTCTGTACCACACGTATGGACTTCCAGGTGAAACAGCTGTTATCAATCTTTATTTTATAAGCTAGACCCTCTCTGCATATCTCCTCTCTTAAATGCATAATAAAACAACTGATCTCTTTCCTTCTGTCTCCATCTTATTCCTTAGTGGACAAAAACTGGCAGAAGTTAATAGTAACCAACAATATTTAGTGGCACCTAGTAAGAGTCCTGCCCTCATTGACCAGTTGGGACTAATTTTACTAAAATAGTAGACTAATCTCTATGATGTGGTTAATTTCCAGCTCCTCCATGACAGCTAATTTCTGTCCATTTTTATAGAATATTGAGGACATGCATTCACTTTGACCCACCCAATGGAATAAAAGATGTGCTTATTTACACAGGCTGAGTTGCTTTGCAAACAGTATCCAGAGTATGGGATTTTGTTTTTTAGGTTTAGCTTATATAAAGCACACATACCATAAGCATAGAGCTCAACTGATTTTTACATATGTGCATATACATAGAGAATCAACCAGATCAAATAAAAATTTAAAAAATTTCTAGCATCTCAGAAGGCATCCTTATGCCCCTCCCCTATTAATATTCCCTAAGAGTAAATACTATTCTGGCCTCTATCATTTCAGATTAGTTTTGCCTACTATGGGGTCTTTTATATTATCCATGTCTCCACTTAACTTGTTCAATCTTTTATATATCTTTTTAAGCATATAGAATATGGTTATAATAACTGTTCTTATTTCCTTGTCTATGAATTCTATCATCTGTGTAATTTTTGAATCAGTTTTAATTGATTGACTTTTCTCATTATGGTTATATGTTTTCCTGTTTCATTCCATGCTTGATAATTTTTCATCAGATGCCAGATATTGTGATTTTACCTTTGCATGTTGGATGTTTTTATTTTCCTATGTATATTCCTGAGCTTTGCTCTGGGACATGATTGGAAACAGTTTGATTATTTTGAGTCTTGCTGTTAAGCTTTATTAGGTGGGACCAGAGCTGAATTTAGTCTATGGCAGTTTTTCTCAGCTCTGGAGTTCTGATTTAGTACTCTACCCAAAGCCCTGTGAATTATGAAGTTTTACATCCTGGGTGGTGGGAACAAGAACCATTCTGGTCCTGAGTAAGCTCCAAGGATTGTTCTCACTAATCCTTTTGGGAAAGGATTAGAACCTTTTGGCTTCTTTCCTTACATGCAGAGAATTCATTGGTCCTCAGCTAACGACTCAAAGGGGACCTCTGCAAATCTATGGATGTCTTTCTCAGACCAGCTTTCTCCTCCTCGTGCTTGGCCTGCAACTTCTAGCCACTGTGACATCTAGATTCTGCTCTACGTGGCTCACCAGCATTCTCCCACCCAGGGCTGCAAACTGGAAACTCTCCTGGAACAGGCTGGGGTCTATGTATTCTCTTTTCCATCTCTCAAAGATCACTGTCCTTTGTTGCCTGATGTTTAACATCTTAAAAGACACTGTTTCACGTATTTTTCTGGATTTTAGTTGTTTCGGCAGGAGGGTAATCTAATCTAACCCCTCTTACTCCATTTTGGCCAGAAGTGGAAATCCTTCCTTTTCCTATTATTGAACTTCATTTACACGCAATCCTATTATAGGTTTTCTTCTGTATCTTACTTCATTGACTGAACACTAGGTCTGCTCCATCCATGTGGTTGAGTGCAACACTAGTTTGGTTTTTGCTTGTTTTAGTTTGTTTTTCCCATTAGCATTTCCACCAATAATATTTAAAATTGGGATTGAAATCAGTAATCACCCCAAAGCCTTTTATAAGAATGACGTTAGTCATGTTCATGAATCATGAATTTGAACCCTCAGTTTGACATTTTTTTTTTTTTTTTAGTTAAAAGCCCTTGAACCTGTCACTTAAACTCCCTGGAGTTGCTGGCTCAAAATGAATGATTTGATTCTAGTGCTTTATAAGCTATAAAGTACTCTAGAAATATAAAGCAATTTTAATATATGAAATCAATGTTTCCTGGCTTGCTGTTGTCTACAATGAAGCAAGAATCTGGTACCTTCTCTGTCCAAGTAACTGCAATTCTCATAAAACCCTTCATTGAGAGACAAGTTGAAATGAGTACTTTCCATATACACAGTACAAGAAACTCTTGAAGGCAATGATCACCTACAGTAGCCCAGATACTATTTCTCAGTTATCGGCACAATTAAAAGACTTAATTTGCCTTAGGATATCGATGAGGGTAAAAAACAGCATGCAATTGGGTTATGGACGTTGGGGAGGGTGTGTGCTATGGTGAGTGCTGTGAAGTGTGTAAACCTGGAGATTCACAGACCTGTACCCCTGGGGCTAATAATACATTATATGTTAATAAAAAATTAAAAAATTTAAAAAATAAACATTTTTCTTGAAAAAAAAAACAGTATGCTAGATTATGAATCCTTTTTCAACTTAGAGGTATACTAAATAGGCACCTATAGGCTGGTTTTTGGTGGCATATTTGGGTTTCAAAGGGCAATAAAAGTAGAGTCTGTCCATTTTCCTTTTTGGATAAAACTTTTTTTGTATTAATGAGGTAAGAAATCTCATTTATATAAAAGATGAGTGTGTTCTGATAATATGGTTATGACACTGAACTCGGTAAAGATAAATGCCCTGCAGGAATCTGTTCTGTAAAAATAAATTCAATTTCACTCGGTGCTTTTGAGTTTTTCTTTCTTTCTTAATTTAAGTGCCTGAACATTAATTATTCCAATATCAGATAACAAACTTGCATCAGTTTGAGGATAAACTACTCCCATATCAAACAAAGTGTTTTGAGAGAACTTCACTTGATTCAATATACGCTGTAAACATGTTAGACCTTAACTTTTCTTGCCAGTGGGACCCCTCCGTATTTTCAAAGGCGCTAGTCTTCTACAGAGATCAGCTACCCACCTACCACAGTCAACTCTTCCAACTGGCAGCCAGTGTGAATGAGCCATAGCCTCCCCCCCTTTTTCCCCAAGTGGTGGTTAATTTGAAACAATGGAGTTAGATTGCTTCTGCCACAATTTGGCTAAGGGATGACAGCAAAGTTATTGATCCTCTGAGTTTGTTTTCTGATACGTAATAGCAATGGCCTTACATACGAACAGGAAAATTAAAATTCTGCAAGAAAGGTTTCTGGTACCATGCCTAGCCCATAGAGCTAGCTATGATTATCATCACTAGTAAACTTGCTCGGCATCTCTATGGGTCCTCCTTTTAGAATTGCTACCCAGTTACTGTGGCCAAGAAGGGGATCTCACTGACTCCCGGGTAGGTCTAGCTGGCTCACCACACAAGTCCCACATACACTGAAAAGCAGCTCAAAATGACAGCCTTCTTTCAACAAAATTTTCCTGGTTCTGAGCTTTGCATATTGTACGACTTCTTCTATATCCTGTTTGCCTTGTTTTTAATTTTCTGAGCATTCTCACATTGACTTAAGAAGGCAAATTCTGGAATTCCAACTGTCCTACATTTAATCTGCATCTACCACTTAGCAACTGTGGGACTCGAATAAGTTAGCTACTTAACCTTTCCAACCCTGCTTCCCCATCTGTAAAGTGGGGATAACAAAAGTATCATGTTAGGTTACTGTGAAGACTAAGATTTGCAAGTGGTAAGGACTTAGCTCAAAGATGACACTCAGTAAGCACTCATTAAATAGTATCTTCTATTAAGAGATAAATGGTTAAGAGTCTATGCTACAACCAGACAGGATTGTTTCTGGGTGGTACATTAATTGCTGCTAACAGGTAAATCCTCTCCTTTAAGGTAGCAGAAATAAAAGCTCTTTAATCAAGACAAAGTGGTTTAGAGTGTGATTCTTTTGTTACAGCTCATCACTTAAAACAACCTGGTCCTCTTGGTCCTATTATGAAGGCAATCGCCTTGTACTAATGATACCGTCTATCAGTTTTACGTAGATAATATATTTAGATATATAGATATACATATCTAGTTTGTATGTAAATACCTACGTGGTGGGGATGGGAAAATTGTGATGTGTCAATTAGATGAACAAAGTCTGTCCTGGAATGGTGACCCCCTATAAAAGGTTAACTACCTCAAACCAGAAGTTCAACGAGGGCAATCCTGGGGCCAACCTTCCTTTGTACAGGTATAGAGATCACCGAAGAAAATCTTCCTAGCATCCAGCTTTGAGGAAAAGTGGATTGGTTGGTGCCATTACAACAATCCAAACAGACTTAGAAAAATTCCAGTACCCAACTGTGGACCTTCCACATCCACAGGTCCCATCCACAGAGTCATCCCAGAAAATTCAGAACTGCTTTGGTATTTTAAAATTCATTTTGTTGAAGGGTGATGAGGAAACCCCCCTGGTGTTCCTTGCTCCTGTCATTTAGTATTTCTTTAATCATTGTTCTTATCCCCTAGATCCATTATTCTAGGATGGGCATCTCTGTTTAATGGAAATTCCAAGAGCCCTGAAGGGCGAAATGTCATGGCTGATTCCCACATACTGACCTAGCTTTGGGGGGAGCAGAATTACAGGTGGACTTTCTCGTGCAGATTAGCTTTCTCCTTTCCTATTACCCCCATTACTCCTTCTCCTCTTATTTAAATAGATGTGCGGGTGAAGGAAAACTTAAGAGCCTCGAGTGAGACCTGCAGTTCCTCTGCCTTTATTCTGACTCTGCCAGAGACCTCCCCATTGCCAAGGTCTCTCTGCAACACCCCCTGGGGCTGTCTGTCGTTCCTTTATCTCCATGCAGGACTCCACTGTACTCTGCGTTTTGGTGCCAGCCTGGGTCTGCGCAAACTGCCCTCAGTCTTTGTGCTCTTACCACCTCCCTCTCTTACCCTGTCATCCAAGTTCGACCTAGAATTTTAAGTTGAACCAGCCTTCTCTCCTACTCAGCCAAATTATCGCATGCCACATGGAGCTCAGTGACTTGTGTGTTTCTATTTTTTTAAAGAATTTTCAAAATCTTAGTAAAAATATGTTATTTGAATATTGGATTTGTTATTTAAAGAGAAGTTGCCAAGGAAATAAGATAAGGGCAGAAATGCTTGCTTTTGTGAATGCAATTATTGAAACTATTATCTCCTGTTAAGCCATTGGTAGGAGAAAGATAATAAGGGCATTTCCAAAGATTTCAAAGAAAGATATGTGTTGCCCGAGACCAAATTGAGGATGAGATAAGGTGGCATATGGGGGATAAAAATCAGGGAAATTAATCACCCAATCACTCAGTTTAGTTCCATGTTTGTGAACCTGACTTTGGGAAAGAAACCATTTGCTCGGCCATTCTGCTCTAGACCACCCCACATATTCTATCCTCTACTCAATTCCCCTTCATGGCCAGAGACATATACTTAGCATTCGTGATAACCGAAATAGATGACAGACCCAACACTTTGGAAAATAACTTGGGTAAATATTCCAAAGCCATAAAAACATTCATTCTCTCAGACCCAGTAATCAAACTCTAGGAAATGTAGTCAAATTGAAGAATTTATTTTTAATAAATAAATAGGAAAAGAAAAGGGGGGCAATAAGCAGTGGAAGAAACCAAACAATGTTATGGTTTATGAAATCAATAAAATCCTATAGAATAAAAAAAATTAGTGTTGGGAGGATATGAAATAAATGCTCAGTTGTGAATCAGTTACCTGGGAAGTGTACTGAATGGGGATAACCTCTGCCCTGATGCCTTCTCTGGCACAAAAAAAAAAAAAAGGTTGGGACAACATTGAAAGTAGAAAAATGACAGATTGGTATTCCCAAAAGAGGAAAATACTTATCTTTTTTTTTTTTAAGGTTTTATTTATTTATTTGACAGAGAGAGATCACAAGCAGGAAGAGAGACAGGCAGAGAGGTGGGGGGGAAGCAGGCTCCCCGCTGAACAGGGAGTCCAACGCGGGGCTCGATCCCAGGACCCTGAGATCATGACCTGAGCCGAAGGCAGAGGCCCAACCTACTGAGCCACCCAGGTGCCCCGAAAATACTTATCCTAAATGCAATTGTATAACAAAAGACATAAAAAATGGGCCAATGGGGGTGGGGGAACGGGGTTATCTGGGGAAGTTATGAAGTAAGGACCTTATATTTCTGAGTTTACCCTGGAGCTCCAGAGAAGGATTAACACTCTTGAGAAAGGACCAGACAGAGTGGTCCTCCTGAGGGCTAATGCTGCCTGGTTCAGGGAAGGGAGAGCGCCATCTCTGATAATTTGCTGAGTACACCTCAATGTCAACCAAGTGTCTGAACACCAAGAACATACCAAGGAAAGACAGAAGAGTACCCAGCCTTAAGGAATCATCCAGGATGTACTCGGTCATGAACACAAAAAGACACTTAAAGAAGTGTCTGGATCATGAGGAGATCAAAGCACCCAATAGGATGAGGGAAAGCATGAAGGCCAGAGATGAATAGATTGAGTTTTACTCTCCAAAGAAAACAGTAATGAGAATCCACAATTGCAAACTTCAAAGAGCGTATAAGAGTCATAGGGAGCTCTGCTGTTATTGATCTTCAGTAGGGGATAAAATTGGGGAAGCACAGATCTCACAAAGGACTCCATGCTAGCCTCCAGACTCATCTCCCTAATGTCACCTGAATCTGCAATCCACGCCTATACATACACCACAAAGAGTGACTCAACAGAAACAAGAGCTGTGGCTTAGTTAAGTGGCAAGCAGGGGAGAAGAATGCCTAACTAGATACCAATCAATCTCATTTCCTTGTGTTTAAAGAAGAAGAAACTGAGGCACAGAAAGGGAAATTGTTCTTTGAAAAAGGAAACTACTTAGCACTAAAGCCAACTGGCCAGGTCAGAGGAGCGTGGCCCAAGAGTGGTCTGCCTCTGGTGGGGACTGAGAGCAGCAGTCTGACAGATGCCTGCAGCCTCTCAGAATGCTAATTTCAAATGCTAAGTCAGGGTTCTTTATATATATATATATATATATTTTTTTTTTTTTTTTTTTTTTTTTAAGAAAAAAATAAAAACAGAAAATGGGTAAATGTCCTTATCCGGAGCTCCAAATATAATGATATGATGGAGATCTCCATCATCTTGCAAGGAAATTGTTCATTGTAGTTCTGCCATGTCAAGGAGCCTCCTAGATTCATGATCCTGGGAGAAACTGGAAAAAAAGATACAGATGCAGTGGGTGGGAGCTAAGAAGAACAAGGAGGCAGGGGCCAAAGGAGAGTGAAGTAGGGCTAGGCAGTGACAATGGAGACCAAGTAAGCCACTACCACCCAGTGACCATGAATGGAGATAAGAAAGAATCAGGCAAGCTCCAAACTCCAGGTAGACTCCAATTCCGGGGACAAGCCTGAATCCTTCCCTCAGGGAAATGGAAAAGGTAGAGCAGGAGAAAGAGGGACCTACCCAGAGGATCCTTTTGGGCAATCAGGAGACAGCATCAGAGTAGTAGGCGGCTAATGCCTCTCGTTCAGAAGTGAAATTACCAAGGTGATTCCCCAATCACCAATCATAAAGCCCATTATATAAAAGCACTCAGAAAGTGTGTGTGTATGTATGTGTGCATGCGCACACACACACATGTATGTATTCAATTTAGTTCTTAGGGATCCTGAGGGTGAAAAAAAATAAATCATAAATACCACCATCCCCCCAAGCCAAGACTCTCAGAGAGGACTGGAACTCAGAGCCAAGATAGAAAGAGGAATTCCTAGGCTTCAAAAATCCTTCCTTTACTTCAGAGAAAACTTGTGGTTCACGTCTAACCTGTCTCCCAAGAATGGGGCCTGCATATGTGTTACATGCATTTGTAAACGATGAGGAGGGACAACTTGAACAGGTTTACAAGAGACTGTGGTAATTCACTTACACTGAAGAGACTGTGGTAATTACCATCTGATTTCTCAGTGCCCACCACAGACTTCAGGCCAATAATGAAGACTGAAGCTATGGAATAAGAGACAACCAGAGGAGCCCACTTAATGACCGATAATGTGCCAAAGAGATCCAGGACCCAGACCTCCAACTCTCTAGTTCCTAGGGAGAGTGACCCTCTTAGCAGGACCTGCAGGCCTCTGTTCTCCAACCAGAAGCACAGTCCAGCCCTTCCTGGAGCCTATAAGACAAGGTGAGGCAAGGCTTAACTTGGGCCCCATCAAGGCAAAGAGTATGGTGAAGATGAGTAGAACAGCTCCACCCAAGAGACCAATTCCTGGAGGAGCCTTCAGGAAGTGCCATTGCTATGTGCTTGAGCCCATACAGAGCAGACTAAACAGGGAGAGCTCTGAAATGAAGAATGGCTCTTACAACCCAGCCATTCCTCTCCCCACAACACCCCCACCGATATCCAACAGTCACACAGTGATGCCAGGATTGAAATATCTCCATTCAGACCACCCACATGCCCCCACAAAAGGTGAAATGACCAGATCGTCCTGGAGAGAAGCAAACCCTTCGCAAGGTCCCTTTTCATAAGAACCCTAGTCACCATTTCCATCTCCATTGCTGAGGGGCCCATCTTATTGCCTACTCTGGGGGCAAGAGACAAAAAAGCACCAGGAGCAAGAGGAAACACTTTACACAGGCCCCCGGGCCCCTAGACGGGGCAAGCAGCGGAGGCCCATCAGCAGGAGGCTTCAGTGAGGTTCGTGCAGGTTATCTGGGGTCACCCACCAGCAAGAACGAGTCGACCTGCCCTAAGGGCTAGCAGATTCACATCCTGGGTTGGGAATCCCAAAGACCTAGGGTTTCCTTTATAATCCAAAAGGATGTGCACAAGTCCAAGAAGAAACATTCCACAAATGGATCAGAACCACCTTTGGGGATTTTGTTTCTATCTGTGTACCGTGAGAATATGGGGATGATGTTCGCAACAGAAAGAAGTATGCACACAGGGCTACAGGGCAGGACACCTACTCAGACAAATATCCTTCCCTTGTGCGCCCTTGTATGCCATCTTTGGTATATATCATAGTCCCTGGCACAGAGCAGATTGTTGAATAAATGAAATCCACACCAAGTTTGGCTCTGATCTCTATATCCCCTGAAAGACAATAGAAACCAGGTCTTAGGAAAAAGTAGAGGGTGAGAGGATATATAATTGGGAGCACTTTAGAGCAGGACAGAATATACATCCAAGAATAACTAAAATCTAGACATGGGAGACTGCCAGGCCTAAGCAGATCAACCAGTCAACAGGAACCATGAACCCAAAGGCTTTGAAGATCCAGAACAAACCCCTCCAATTTCTCCTCCTATAATGTCCAGCTCCATATATAACTGGCATGCATGATATTTGGTTGATATTAATATATCAGACAGTCCCAGAGGGAAAGAACCCAAAAGTCCTGTGAAGACAGGTCCAAGAGAAATGCCACTTAGGTCTCAGTCCCAGGAATGACTGTGCTGCTCCTGAGTCACAGGTCTGTCATAATAATCACACTTCCCTCTTTTAAATGGGATAACTTAATGCGTGGAGCTAAATCTGTGGCTCCCCTCTACAAAATACATAATGAATTAACAGTATCACCCAATATAGTGCTCTTAGCTTCAGGTTACTATGACCTTTGTTTTCCCTTTGGCACAGGTTCTTTACCTGTTTTGTTTTAACTTCACGTATCTTATTTTTAGAACAAGGCAATGGTTTTGTTTTTTTTTTTTTTTTAAGATTTTATTTATTTATTTGACAGACAGAGATCACAAGTAGGCAGAGAGGCAGGCAGAGAGAGAGAGGAAGCAGGCTCCCTGCTGAGCATAGAGCCCGATGAGGGGCTCAATCCCAGGACCCTGGGATCACGACCTGAGTCGAAGGCAGAGGCTTAACCCACTGAGCCACCCAGGCACCCCAGCAATTATTTTTTTTTAAGAAGTCATAAAATAAAGCCCAACATCCAGTCTGAGGGCACATAGAAAAGGGTGATGCTCATTCACCTACTTTGTTCCAGTAATGCAGGGCCCGTGTATTTGCTCTGTATGAGGCAGTGGCTTTTGCTAGCAGGGGCTAAGATAACCTGTCCCATCTCCCTTACTAATTGGATGCATCACAAATTCTCTAAAGGTCTTTCGAACCTACAGCAGAAGAGGCCCCAAGCCAGATGCCCAAGAAGATGGCCAGATACGCGATTGACCTAGAAGAGTTCTGAGTAGCTGAGGGACAGTGACTGCAGGACACGTGGAAGTTAGCAGAGGATGGAAAAAGATAATGAACATCCCAATGAAAGGGCAAAGAAGATACAAAAATTTGGAGACACTGTACAGTGAGTGTGGCTCCCAAGTCTAAGGAAAGAGCAATGATGGGCCATGTAATAAGAAATGAGAGCTATGCAGGAGTCAGTTCATTCAAGGCTTTGCTTAGGAGTCTGGATTCTTATCCTGTAAGCAATGGGGAGCCAGCGAAGGGTTTTAGGATTTCACTGGGCGTGAAAGATTGATAGTCTGGAGTAAGGCCTTGGAATCAAAGTGAGCTGGGCAAGATTTAGTGAAGGCCTGAATTAAGGCAACGGCAAAGGAATACTGAGCAAACTCAGCGGATGTTTGTGACATAGAATTGGCAAACCTGGACAGCCACAGTGAAACGGGGGCTACCAATTTGATTCCAGCAGTAGACCCAGGCTGCTCAGACTTAAAGCACTTATTAGGTGGTGATGTCACTCATAAGAGGAGGTGGGTGATGTTGAGCAGAGGGTGAATGGAGCAGGATTTTGAATGCAGATTGCTCGGGTGAGATGCTCAAGGTGACTTCTGTGGAGAATGTAAATGGTTGTGATCACATTTCTGCAAAAACAGTATGTTTATTTGCACTAAAAATCTGGAGAAATACCATTCGAGAGAGGACCAGGGTTTAGAAGGGCATATATATGTAGATGTTAACAGTGACTGACCCCCTGTCAGGATTCTTTTTGCTCATCTCCATTTACTGGTCTCTCCACAATAACCATGTTTTACTCCCACAATAAAAAACATGGCTTTGAATTTTAAAAATAAAAAGAATTGTCATTCCCCAATCTAAAGACACAGACCTGAGGATACTGAGTATTAAGTATGTAGAAGCCACGGTGGTTGTACCTATGGCAACCCAGAAAGTGTGTGCAGGGTAAGATGAGAGCTGTGAATAGATCCGTGGGCAACTGGAAGGACTGAGTAGGAATGAGGACCCAGGATAAAATCTGGAAGAGAGTAGTATCCTAGAAACCAATGTTCCCAAAAATGTTATTATTGTAGCTTCTAAGTTCTTGATTGTGGAACAATTTCTTGTTCTTAATTGGACTCCACCCCACTGGTACTCTCCAACTTCTAGCCAGAATTCACAGAGCCATATCTGAATACATGCTTATAAATAAATGTGATCCTAATTTCCTCTTAGCCCCCATCATCCGGACTCTTGTGGAATATGCTCTCTGGGACATTTTCTCTTAGAATATAATTAGAAAGGGTTTGCAGAGCCCATAAAAGGAGAAGGAAATGCCTTACCCTTTCAGGAGACTCATTCTCCCTGAGAGAGACCACTTGATAAAGCTTAAATCAAATGCTGTCTCATTGATTTGCATTTGTGGTGGTTAAGACACAGGAGCAGTAAGACTAAGGCCCAAAGAAAGAGTTTAAGAGGCAAGTCCCACTTCCAGTTGTATTAAAAATACCCCTGACTTAAGTGACCATAGATAGAGAAGGGCCAAATGTCTGATCATCAATATTGACAACACCCTTGGCAACCCCTGAAACTGATCCCAGCAGCAACAGATTATACAGGACTATAAAAATTGTATTCAGGTATGAAAACTACATAAATATCTCATCCACTTATGAGGAAGAGGACATAAAAAAAATGAAAAAAAAGACTTCTGGGCTTATTGGATTTAGATCTTCTCACTTGCAAAGCATTTTTATTGTTATAATATTGATGCGATAAAGATTTTAAAAACAAAACCACAAAAGTTGAAGGAATTACGGCAGAGAAGGGGAGTAACCACACCCTCATGAGTTTAAGTTCCTGGGAGGCAAGAGTGGACGGAAGGGGCATCCAAAGTGTGACACGCACAGAACCTGGCTCAAAGGACCGGAAGGAAAGTGGAGAGTGGGGAGTCAGAGATCTTTCTTTCCTAATGCCAGGATGCCATGTCCACATTCAGCAATGACTCAGAAAACGGAAGTGCTCTCCATGGAAGATTTTCTATCTATAAAAGGAACTCCCTCTGCCCCAGAACACAATTTTATCCCTGTGGAGATTGCTACACCTATGCAGCAAGTGAAAATCATCTCAGTTGGAGGCAGATCATTACAAACTAATTGTCCGAAAGTCAAGAACACACCAGCTACGGGGACAGGTGGACCCTCATATGAGGAGACTTCCCAGAAGCCATTCATGTCACTGCCCACAGAGCTTCACCAAGAGGAGGAGCCTCAGAAAAATGATGCTGTGAAATAAGCTGAGCCACAAGCCAGAAAGGGAGGCGGGGGGAATCGAGACACCTCTGGGTCAGCTGGCTGGATCAAGCTTTCCAAGAGTGGAGTGGGGAGATCTTGGCATTCATAGTAGGTGAATGTGGCCATATGGGTGACTATTAGTGTCCCTCAGAAAGCCTCCAACTGTGCTTGAGGATTTCCAGAGTTTACAAAGCCTCCAGTACCTGTTCCTTAAGGGGCTTATGCCTAACACCCATGGCCAGCACAGTGCTGTTGCCTGAGCTGAAACTAAGGTCATGCTCCTGTAGCTGCTTCCTTACAGTCAGTCACCACCAGGGACCACCTGGAAAGCAAACAGGGAGATAAATAATCTAAGTCTAGTCCTGCATTTTCCAAAGGATGAAACCAAGACCCATTATAAGAAGCCCTGAAGATTTAAACAAGGAAACGGAGAGACCAAAAACTGCTTTCTCTTGGACAGTAAGAACTCAGTGGGACATGCTAGTCTGTGGTGACCGATGCCACTGTGAATCTCACGGACAGGCTCTGGCAGCTCCATGTTTCCTGATCAAAACATAGGTTTTCACAGGGGATAATTAGCAAGGACAGATGGATATGAGGCACTGGCCTGAGAGGAGTTCATGGGATCAATGTTCTCTTAGGAGAAAGGACACACTGATGACTCTAGTTTGTGAGCAGATAGCTGGCAGGATCCCAGGGTATATGTAATAAGTGAGGATGAGCGAGAGAAAGAATGAGATTGTGATAGATAATGAAGAACCCAAGGACACAGGGGCAGTAGCTAAAAGAAATGGTCAGAAGGGCCAAAGCATTCCCACGGGTCAGTGAAAAATGTCTAAATCATAAAAAATGATCTTATAACTGATGGTTGGAGAAAGGGCAGGCAGGGGAGAAGGGAGTGGTCTTGGATGAGAATAAGGCATATTTAAGGGTTCCTGTTGAATTCTGCTTTTTCATTCTGCTTTTTCATTAGCTGAAGGAGAGCAATGGTGATACCAGCCTTGCCAAGCAGAATGTTCCAAACTCCCAAGGCAGAGACTACCATAGTGGAAAGCTAAAGACAGGGAATGGAAGAGAATGTCCCATCTCCCCAGCAATCTCTGAAATTCTAAGGCATGAGGTGATCACCAGAAGTGAAATAATAAAACACAGTACCTAGTACATAATAGGCACTCAAATAATATGAACGGTTTATGGGCATATATAGAAATCAAAGACTAGCTATTCCCTTCCTCAGAAACTTGGAGAAAGATCCCTAGGCTCTTTAGAGAGTTCAGCATATACTCAGGATCCAAATCCAGAAGAGAAGAAGAATTAATCTTTCTATTATTGCTTCTCAAGTGATGGCCTCTGCAAATCCTTTCTAGTTATATTCCAAGAGGAAAAGACCCAGTGACGCATTACAGGTTAGTTGAGGACAAATGATGACAGGGAGTACGGCCCAGAGTAGATCAAATCACTTTATGAGGGGGACCACCATTGATTTTCCTCCATGAAAGGAGGGAGATTCTACCACAAACTTCCTTAAAGCCAGTGAGCCCCACAAGGAAGAGGAAGACATCGAGGTAAGAGCATCTGTGAAAACACTGCCCTGACCCTGGCTAGTCTCCCTGAACAGCGATCCCCTCCTGCATGTCTGGCTGCCACCAATGGGTCTTCCATGCTGAAGGCATTTCTGGTGCCCTCTCAGTTCCTGGTAAGTAAGGGCTTTGTCTGCTCCATAATTCACCCCATTTAAGTGACCAGAAAGAAGGACTTACAAGATCAAGACCTTTAACAGGAGGTCAGAAGGCCAGCGCCACACAATGACCACTATTGAGTGTTGGTCCTCTTTGTATGAGGCTCCCCAGGGTAGCTCATGAAGTAGAGGTGACACTGTCAGAGAATGGCTGACTTTCTAGTCTCCCACCCCAGTTGCCACAAAACAGTAACTTCCTCCACATCAAACAGAAAAACTAACTATACTAAGACTGAAATGCCTGCAGAACCAATTCATAGTATATCTACCATGAAAGAACATAAAAGATATGGCATCCAGATCATAACATGGAGAAGCACATCTTCTCTCCAAGACTACAGGCACCATCTCCATCTCACAGTGCCAAGAAATGAGAAGGCTGCCATGGTTGAGGACAGGAAGAGAGTATTGTAGGAGCAACAGGGAACACTTCACAATGACCCCTGGGCCACCAATTTCATAGGCATTAAAGACCTAGCAGTAAAAACCTCCAGTGGAGTTTCCTTCATGTTCGTGTCAGTATGACCATCAGTAGAGATGGTCCATTTGCCCTAAGACCCAGCTGAGTTTCTTCCCATGTTAAGAATATCACATACATGGGGTTCATTTATGACTAGAAAATACACATACAATTCTAATGAGGAAATGTTTCGCAAATAGATCAGAAATGTCTCTCTCCGCAGGGACTCTTGCTGTTTCTTCACTTCCGTCAGTACAAGAGAAATGGGATGAGGTTATCAGTAGAAAGAAGATAAGCAATGGCTATGTGGGACAGAACCTCTTCAGGGGTCTTGACATCATTCTTTAGTAAATTGTTCTCACTGACTCTTCAAAAGTGCTCATAAAATGTGTCAAATGAAAGCATAAAGCCTACTTCTTCTCCCCTTACTGACTGACATTCTCATGTCCCCAGTTTGGGGATTCCCATATTTGGAGCACATAAAATGTAATCATGAGAAACCCAAAGCTGGTGGAGATCAAGGTGAGTAATATAGTGGCCAGGTGAGTCTTCTGAGCTTACTTAGGTGAAGATATTACCCTGGTTGAAGGACAGAGGCCAGGAGGGAAAAGAGTGATAGTCTGAATGCCTCACACTTCAGGAGAGGCAGAGGGAGGCCAATGTTCACATTTCCATGTCATAACTCCTTAATATCATGACTTGTGAATAGGAACACTCATTAGATTTGAGTTGTTACATTAAAAAACTCATAATAGTCCTTCTTTTACTTAGGAACCCAGAGACTAGAATATGGTCCCAATCTTGACCCTCTAGGAGTACAGAATGTAGACAGAACTCAAGGTCAGGAGGGAAGGGGAATTTGATTTTCTGACTGTTACTGCTTCTCAGGTTTGGCTTCTGCAAATCCTTTCTAGTTATATTCCAAGAGGAAAAGACCCAGCTATGCATTACAGGTCAGTCAAAGACAGATGATGGTGTGGCCTAGAATATATCAAGTCACTTTACGAGGGGGACCACCACAGATTTTCCTCCAAAGGAGGAGGAAAATTCCACCACAAACTTCCTTAAAGCCAGTGAGCCCCACAAGGAAGAGGAAGACATCGAGGTAAGAGCATCTGTGAAAACACTGCCCTGACCCTGACTGGTTACCCTGAACATCGATCCCCCCTGCATGCCTGGCTACCGCCAATGGGTCTTCCAGGCTGAAGGCATTTCTGGTGCCCTCTCAGTTCCTGGTCAGTGAGGGCTTTGCCTGTTCCATAATTCACCCCATTTAAGTGACAGATCAGATAGACCAGAAAGAAGGACTTACAAGATCAAGACCTTTAACAGGAGGTCAGAAGGCCAGTGCCACGCAATGACCACTGTGAGTATTGGTACTCTTTGTATGAGTTCCCCAGGGTAGCTCATGAAGTAGAGGTAACTCTGTCAGAGAATGGAGACCAGACTTTCTAGTCTCCCACCCTGGTTGCCACAGAACAATAACCTCCCCTATACCAAATGGTCAGACCAAACATACCAAAACTGAAATGCCTCCAGGTCTAAGAGACAGTATTTTGAAGTCAAAAGAAAATGAAAAAATTTGTGGAGTCCAGATCTTATAGTGTGCCCTCCTCTTCCAAGACCATAGGCACCACCTCCATGCCTAGTGCAGAGAGAAGACTGTCATTGGTGAGAATAAGAAGAGTGATTCCAGAGACAGAAAACTGTACTAGAGATTTCCTCCATGTCCTAAGTGCCCAGGAATCTACTCATTGATGAGAGCTACTCATTTTGGTTCTGGTTCTAGAGGGTTCTCTCCCTCCAGATTGTTAATTCTGGAAAACTGGGAATCCACCCTTTATTACTCATATAAATACATGCATGTCAGCCTGAAAAGGAAATATTTCATAAATGGATATGGGTCATTCCTCTTGCCTCTACAAAGAGAGCAAACAGGAGGAGGTTATCAACAGAGGAAGTCCTAAAGTTTGGTATTTGGAGTGATGTCCTTTGCTCTCAGACATGAAGCCAGCATCTGAGATAGAATAATCTGACTTAGAATCCAGTCTCAGATATACAACTTTATATAAAGGGATCAAGACTAGATTCCAAGGTTGGACTCTAACAAAGGAAGTAATGAACAATAAATCTGGGCAGTCTTAACAGATGACAATAATGGGTCCCTGTATCTCAGAATCAAGGCTAAAACTCTTCCAACACCTGCATTGTCAGTAGAATTCACGAAAGCAGTCAGGGCTTCCTCATATCTACCTGCTTCCCCTCTTACAAGATCAATGCCAAATCTTTGTGTTGGTAAAGGTAAACTAACTTGCTGGTATTATTAAAGCCAACCTTAAAAGCAGGGGCAGGGGGAATTATTAAAAACAATCAACAGCTCAAGGGGCTCTGAGACATGCTGAGCAACTGCTTTATATGCTTTCCTTGGAGGATGCTGAACATTATGGACTGTCTATCTGTGTAACCTCACTGCTTTATCATTAACACCAGCTAGAAAGAACAGCTCCTTCTCCCCAATTGGCTGCCTCCTTGAGCTTCCACCTAGTGATTGGCAGCTTTCAAATACAAAAGAATCTAGGATTAGAGACCATCCAATTGACAGAGACAAAAAAGAAATAGGTCAGTTTGTCTCAGAGACAGTGACTACAGAATGAGTCATAAGCTACAATGAAGAGATGTCCCTCATTCAAGTTCTAAGGGATTCCTACTAAGTCTATTAGCAGCAGCAGGAAACAGAAGAGAAGATACCCAGTCCCAACCACCAAGAATAGAGGGTATAACTGCATTAAGAGCAGCATAAAGAAAAGGAACCAAGCAAAGTAGGAGGAGAGAAGCAGAAACATAAGGATTATATCAGAGGGAAGGAAGGAAAGGAGCAGTTAAGAGGTCAACTTCAGAATTTCTTGGGACAAGTCTAAGCTTCTATGACAGAATCCAAGGAGAAATGTTGAATGTCACAGGGGCTACAGGGAGAAGGACAGGAAATGAACATTTATATAGTACTCTGTGGCTCACTGCCTGGGATAGAGGCAGTCTCCTAAGAGCAAGGTCCCAGAGGTACTCCCTCCTCTGCTCAGAATCCCCACCCCCTGATGGGGCTACAGTCCAACCAGAGTTAAGGCCTAGCCAAATAGCTCTATGGAGCCAAATAGCTTGATAGGAGTACCTATCAAGGGGTAGATTCTAGAACCACGAGTATTCAACATGACTTTGGTGATATTCTGTAAAAGTGCAAATTGTGGTAAATGTATTGCAGACGGCTTGCTGAAACATAAAATTCCCAGAATTTTCCAAATCATGGACTTGCATCTGGACGGAGAGAAGAAAGGAGTAATGAAGAGAAGGCAGAAAATAAACAGAAGGGGAAAGCAATTCTCCAGCAGGTGCATAGGCTCCTTACAGGAGGAAGACAGCCCAAGCTCAAAATAGATTAGAACCTCCTGACCTCTCCAAGGTCAACAGAGCCCGCAGCTAATGCTCCCAACCTCGGAACGGAAAACCAAGGATCAAAAGACCTCCTCAGAATGAAGTGAGATTTTGGGCTTCTCCTAATATAATGGGGAATTTCCTCTGGGGTAGGAAACCAAATGGTAGTGAATGAATGAATGACAATTCTTTTTTCCCAAACTCAAGAACTGGTGTGACTGAAGAGGGGGAAAGAGACTTCTGCACAAGAGTTAAGCAGAACAGAGGGAGAAAGCACCACCCCCAAAGAAGAAGACACAGTCACTCATGGATGATCCATTCTCAGCTAGCTCTCAGAATAAGGTTAGCCTAGGAGGCTCATATTGCATCAGACCCAGTCCTCCCAGCACTAAGGAGTGTGTGGTGTGTGGTCCCAAAGCCTCACCTATTTAATGGAGACCACTATTTCTGTGGACACTTACCACAGGATATAGACTTGAAATCAACAGTAGAGACTAGTTCCCCCAAAAGTTAGGAGTGAGATGGGCCATCAATGGAGACTTTTCACTCAGCTGGGTTGGTCTAGGAAACATACAAATTTCTCAAATCCCTTTTGCCCTCTTGGTATCAAAACTAGGAGTGATAGTTGCATCACCTATAGGAGGGGAACTTGGAAAGCACTGTCTAACTTTAACCCACATGAGACTTTGGCCTCTGTTGACAAATAAGGCAACTGAAAAGGGAAAAATTAAGAACCAGTCCCTTGGTGTGGGCACCAAACTAGGACATTTATTCTGTTCTCAAAGACAACACCTGACTTGGGCTAGCTATTCATGTACAACAACCTTTGGTATGTGAGAGGTCAAAAGCCTGGAGGGGGCTAAAAAGAAATCATGTCATCCTTCTTTTACTGAACTCCATCTCTTCTAAATATCTACAACCTCACAGAGAGAGAGCAGGGGAGGTCCAGAGATTCAATGTTGAATACAAGGTCAAAATTAGGGCCTTGACGTATATGTGAATCCCCAATTGGCCTATAAGATTGAGCTCTTAACCACTTTAGACAATTTTTTTTTTCCATTCTGGGCCCTCAAGATTGCTAAAGTGCCATCTTCCTGAGGAGTCGCTACATCTCCCCATCCCAGGCCAGATTACCATCACAGACACACTAAGAAATACCATAGCCGAGCCCTTCTACTCTTCTCTCTTCTCAGGTGACCCACTCCCTCTAACTATCCTGAGCTACACCACAACTGGGACAGATGCAGAGGAACCAGCTGATACATGGACTTTCTGCAGCACCTGTCCTAGAATCCTGCCCAGCCCTAATCCAGAGATCCAGGCTTCCATAGCAGCCAAGCCCATGACTGAGGATCTTTTGGATGCCAGTATATAATGGGACCTCCAGGTTCTCCTTTGACCCTGAGAGATTCTGTTGGTAGAATGGGATATATTTCCATCATGGGGCGGGGCGGGTGGGGGGGAGTTACAAGGAACCGGCTTTTAGTTCAGTATCTCAGGAGGGAATTTGTCAGGGCTGGATCTCTTCTACAAAAGACTGAACAGCCAAAGAAGAAAGGGTCATGGGAAGGATTGCAAGATCAGTAACCAATATCAGGGATGCCAAGAGAGGGATTTCTGCATTAGGCGCTTAGTTTCTGTGTCCAAGATCTGCACTGCTAAACCCTTGTGGGCATGGACTATATGTTATTCATCAGCTGCTAGTACAGTTCTTAAAATGTTTCCATTAATCTGTTCATGATTGTGCATCCAGCAAACAGGCCACTGAAAGATGCTTCTCAAAGGATTGTTGTGACTACAGGGGCCCAGCTATTTCATGCCTGAGCCTAGACTGTGAAGAGAAGCAGTTTTCAGTGAAAGAGCCCCAAAGAAGTTTCTGATTCTTACAGCCTTGGTAGGAAATGGATTTCACCCTCAAACCTAAAGTCCCAGCTTTGGAAGAAAAAAGGAGGACAAATCCACTTATAATAGCACACTGGGAGTGGGAAGAATAGTAGCAGGGAGTACAGGTGAAAAGGCCATTCATTTGGGATGATGTTTCTGGAAAAGGACCCTGACCCTCCAACATCTCTATCTCCCCGCATTCCCACTGAGTGGCATTCCCTGACACATGACAAGGCTTGTTATTCTTCCATGAGAGATCAAGCTTCTGGGGCACCTGGCCCTTGGTCAAACACAGTCATGTTTCAGTGGCAGATGTGAGTCCCTTTCCAGGGAGGAGAACGTGACGGGCAAGAGACGAGCGAGGGCATAAGAACATGACCTGCCTGGAAAGGAAGAGAGTACAGAGAAGAGAGGCTGAGAAAAAAGGAAATCTGGGGGGCTTAGACAATGTTTTCTCCTCAGTTTCACTTGGACAACAATCAAAATGTCACACAGTAAGTTTTCTTCTTGCTTACTATGTTTTTAACACATATATTGAAACAAAAGTCACCAAATAACAAACATCATCCAAGGTATCTTTGCAGAAAGTTAGTATTTTGTTTACAGAATACCATGTTCAGAATACGAGGACCCTATTCAGACACCTGCAGGGGTCCCTAATACTCAAGACATCAGGTTTAACTTCCTTTGACTCTAAATCCCATTTCCTCCCAGTGCCCCCGGCTCTCCTTGGACCTCCCTGTCCCTTTATTTGCACATCTTTATCTTGTTGCTGAAGCAAAATACATTTTCTCTTTTCCTTTTCCTTGCTAGCCAAACTTCTTACTGCGTTAAGTCCTAATGGCGCCTTTCCCTCCACCCAGACCAACATGGACTATCCAAATCCATACTCCATCTTTCCTCCTCTGATTTCCCTGAGCAATTCATTGATACCACCAAATCTGGCACACTCAGTTTGAAGAGCCATTCTCCTGTTCTTTCCTTGGTGGGGGGCAGTCCTCCAAAGCAGAGAGCTGGACTGAAGGTGAGAATGGATGTGCTCTCTCTTCATTCAGCCCACTTAGGTCGTGCTCTGAATCTGTTCAAACGCTCTGGCAAGTACTGACCCCACTGTCATACTTCAGGGTGGGGTGTGGAAAAGGTGATCCTTCCCTGAATGCATTGAGACAAGGTGGTATCCACAGCCCCACTCATCTGTAGAAGAAATGCCAAATATTTGTGGTGGCACATTCTATTTTACACACGGCTAAATCAGAGTGGCTCCCCGAGAGGAACATCACCTCAAAATGGGCGTGTGAAACCCAAGCTAGTCAGTAAAGTCCCAGAGTGCAATTATTCCATCTGGTCACAGAAACAAGCCCACTCAAAACAAAGGTTGGCTTCGGGCACCACACATCCTTAGGAACGGTTCTCCTTTAACACAAGCTTATGTCCATAATTTTTTATTTAGTAAGTTATTCAATGGGTGCTGGGGGGCAGGAAGAGTTTGGGAGATGCTTTAACATCCAGCATCCATTTCCTAGACCACTGGTTTCCAAAACTGTGCTGGGAAGATCTAGAACAAGTTAGTCCACATTTAACTGTATTGCATTATTGGTCTCCCGCCAATGACCAAAATAAAACCACTCCAATCTCACAGAGAAAAGTCTGTTAAAGTTTCTAACCCAGAATGTCAACCAAAGGACATTGCTGTCTAGCCTTCTGTGAGGTTATTTTTAACAGTGACAGACTTCAAAAACAATGCCTCTATGCCTTCTCCAACCTTTAAACCCATGCCCAAAGAGATCCACACTCTACCTTTGCTATCTTGCCAACTATTTTGCCACTGTTTTGCTCTCTGCCCTATATCCCATAGGACAAGAGTCTATCTCAGACTCCACAACTGAGGAGTTCTGAGCTCTGTGATTTTTCTGCCCGCCCCCCACCCCCACCAGCCCCAAACAACAGATGTAGCTATTTTTTTTCATCTGAGCTGAACTCAGTAATGTGTTCTGTGAATTTTAAAAAATAAATTAGTAAAGTGCTTTCAAGCTCATGCATCAGAGGAATGACCATACGTTCAACAGGGTGATTTCTGCCTGCAACCGTCTCCACGGTAGTAAAGCTGTGCAGGTCCCCTGGCGGGTAAGTCAGCAACAATGGACCAACGAACCTTCTTCTCCAGCATGATCGCCATTACTCCCAACACAGGAGCAATGATTTTTGCATCTTAGCGATTACCCTGAAAGCGCATCTTCAGAGGACCTAAAAAGCAATTCTTCCATCCATCAAGCTTTCCCCGCTTTAAAAAAAAAAAAAAAAAATGCACTCCACATTTGCAGTTAAACGGTGATGTAAATGACAAGAACTGAAGCAAATACTAGGACTGTACAGCTTCTAAGACCCTCATCAGCTATTCTTAAAATGCAGAAAATGGCAGGAAATCCCAATGCAAGATTTTGAATATAGCCAAGAAGGCTAAAGAAGAAGGGAGACGCATTCATACCAACGCTCCCACGTGGGTTCATCGATCCCTTCTGTGGGCATACTCACACATGGGTGCACATGTTCCATGTGTGTTTCATCACTATCAGCAGTACTTGTAAATGACCTCCTAGATTTATTTAAAATATACCTCCTTTCCCCTAAATATAAAAAGTAAATGGATAAAATACAAATAGAACAATTCAATTCCATCCCTCCTACAGATCTGCTTAGAATGCACATAAAGAAAATTAGGGAAAAAAAATATTCACTAAGGAAAATCAATCCCAAAAGGTCAGCTGCAATGTCATATTCATACAGCTATTATTTAACTCAAATTTAAGGTTAGGAGGAGTAACCAAATGTTGTACTGAACTAAATCAATTCCTTTCTCTCCGCCTGAAAATGAAGTATAGCAAAAAAGAAAAAGTTTTCTTCCTAATATGGCACAGCAAGTTTTTTAAGTCCTCTGCCGTATATTTTTGTAGACACACAACATATAATACCCAAATGGAATCACTCAAGTTCTCTTCATCAGATACCACACTACATTATCTTTTTAAATTCCTGTTTTCCTACTGCTATCAAATTTTATAGTTGTGATGACCACCATTTTTATTCTGACCTTGAGTTCACTAGGAAGCCAGAAAAATATCACATTGGAAAGGTGGACCATCTAAATGGAAAGGTGGACCTTCTAAACAACATGATATGATGTTTCTTCCCATAACTGGAGGTTAGTCTTATTCCTATCCATTCTGGTTCTTTCTCCTAGTTCTATTTAGAGAAATGTTTTTCAGAGAGCACTACAAAAGGAGTCTCTCTCTTGTTCCCACCTTACAATCACACACACACACACACACACATAGTGCACATGATATAAGCCTGTACCCAAAGACATGTGACCTCCACAAAAAGACATACATCCCCATACAAAAACTTAAACTTCATTCAAAACCTGAAATTTTGGGGCGCCTGGGTGGCTCAGTGGGTTAAAGCCTCTGCCTTCGCTTCGGCTCAGGTCATGATCCCAGGGTCCTGGGATCAAGCCCCACATTGGGCTCTCTGCTCAGCGGGGAGCCTGCTTCCTCTTCTCTCTCTCTCTGCCTGCCTCTCTGCCTACTTGTGATCTCTGTCAGGTAAATAAATAAAATCTTAAAAAAAACAAACAACAAAAAAAAAAAACCCTGAAATTTCTGCCCAGGTTAAGATCAGCCTCTGGGAAAATAGTATTTCTTACTGATCCAGAACCAAGTGTGAAATCAACTTGAAAAAAGGGACCAAGAGGCTTCTGAATTAGAATACTAAAAGATACTAAAAGACGTGCAGAGGGACACAGGAAATATGCTCTTTCTCAGGAATAAGACTCAGTCAGCAGCAGAGGGGACCCAATAAGGAAGCCAGGATGTGGGAGCCAGACCAGCCATGGGAAGAAAATACAAGATAGGAAATTCCCAGCTGTAGACAGTAGGCAGAGACATAACCATAGGAGAGGTTCATGGTCAAGTGCAGCTAAACCAGCCAGCATGGGTGCAGAGCACTGCATCATGGGAGACTAGCAGCCTAGTATCAAGGGGTGCACACTCAGTTATGGCCACTGAGTCCCAGGGTCAAGACTTCCATATCCCACCAGTGTAAGGAGATCCTGGCAGATTGCATGGTAATGGGAACATGAGGGGTACACAAGGATTAGGGAATAAGTCAGTGACCTGTTATTGGAATGTGGATGCAAGGCATAATAGGAGGAACACAGTGAACCACCTACTCTGAGCAGTAGCTCACTTGAGGCTGAGCTATCAACCTTGAACTCCAAAAAACTCACTAGTTCCAGGCATAATCCCCAAGGCTGAATGAAGGGCATTGAAGGGGGTACTAAAATAATGACTGCATAATTAATAGCACTGTGCACTGAGAAGTGCCCAGATCATAATCACCAAGGTAGTCCCCCTGCCATGTACCTCAGGCACCTTTTCAATGTTATAGGCAACAAATATTTACTGAAGTCCTTCTATTCATCAGATGACGTGGTAGTGGGGTAGATGGGGTAGATTCGACCCCAAACAAGACACAAACCCTACTCTTGACCATCTAAGGAAGGAGGCAGCTAGTGACTCCTTCATTTCTGTTGTGTCTCTGATGTGACCTTCCTAACACCGGCCCCCATTACTGTCCCTGCTGCTTAGGAGGCAGGACATTTTCCACGTGATGCTTCTCCTTTAGGAAGGAGGAAAGGAATCTCTACATCAGACTCTAATCTCGGCTCCTTCTCTTGAGTAAAGCTTTGAGAGCATAAGGGCATAAACCAGGAGCCCTGAAGCGAAGGCAGCCATCATCTAATCTCTGTCATCACTGTTTGGAGAAACTTCGAGCCCTGTCAGGATGAGGCATGTCCTAACCAGTCTCGAAGTCTTGCATGGGCTGGCAAAGGCCGGTTAGGTACAAACTGGTTGCTACACCAGGGCAGAGCAGGCACAAAAGGACTGGGTCAAGAATGCAGAGTAAGTCATGTGCTCATCATCCTGGGAAGGATGCTTCCAGGAGGATGGCTGACAGGGAAGACGAGCTCAGAAAGGTCAGCTTCTTTGGAAAGGCAAAGCCACGTGGAACATTCAACCAAGTTCTCGGCAGTTGGCCTCTCTCCTCATGTGGAACCTCTTTAGCCCCAAAGATTCTAAACCAACTGCAGTAAGGGCCCTTAGGAAAGACCCTTTCTCAGCAAATACCTGGCTCCATGGTCAATATTTGAGTTGGGAAACTATGGTCTCTGGACCTAGTAGTGACCTGTGTGATGTGGCAACTAATCAGCTGGGCCTCCCTCAGGAAGAGACTGAGGTTCAGGGCCAAGAAACCCATTTTCTGTATATTCTGCTCTCACTTTGCCTGTTAAAAATTCGGAGGACGGGGCGCCTGGGTGACTCAGTGGGTTAAGCCTCTGCCTTCGGCTCAGGTCATGAACTCAGGGTCCTGGGATCGAGCCCTGCATCAGGCTCTCTGCTCAGCAGGGAGCCTGCTTCCCCCTCTCTCTCTCTCTGCCTGCCTCTCTGCCTACTTGTGATCTCTGTCAAATAAAGAAAATCTTTAAAAAAAAAATTTGGAGGACAGAGCTAAACAGCTGAAATAAATGGTATGGCTGGAATCCTAGAGCGAGGATGCTACAAAAGGGGGGCATACGGGAACAGGCTGGGGAGGGGAAGAAACACATAACACTCTCCTATAGATGTTCCCAGAAGCAGAAATTCAAAATACGGTCTCAATCTACTACAACTACTTGCTTTCTCTGTGGGCACAGACATGTCTACGTAGGGTAACTTGAAGGCCAAGAAATTTGCTTTCCTTGGTTCTTTAGTCTAAGTTTTAAAAGGCAAATACCAAACAAAAATGAGATTTCTAATAATTTTTTTTTACTAAAATGTAATTTTGTCTTCTTGGCATCTTTTTTTTTTTTTTAACTTGACTAATACTTCCGAAACAGTCCTGACATTGATTTACAGTTGATAATCATTTTCAGGTAATAGTTTCAGTTTCCCTCATGTTACTGTTTGCCATCAGTCAGGTCCCTTTCAACAAAATGCTTTCGGACACAGAGGAGTTTACTGGCCAATAAAAAAATATTCTCCTTGTAAGTATGTTTAAACTCCTCCCAATCCATTTCATGCTTCAGATTTCCTAAACTTGTGGGCAAAATGTTTCTGAAGATTAAAGTTATTGTAAAAACAGACGCCACGTTAGTAAGATACAACTCTGGCTCCTGTGCTCTGACTTGATACAAAAATTCTCTCATGATCCAAGTTCACGTTCAAATCTAAAGTGAAGCAATGCCGTACCCGAATGAGCTTTCTTCTCTCCACTCTCCCCATACAGAAAGAGGGCAATTCCTCTACAATACTTAACAACCTCAATCTACGAAATCATGAGGTTTATTTCCAGAGCACTAATGAAACCATTACGTTGATGGAAGGTTGTTTCCAACAAGAAAGACTACATGAAATCTTTGCACAAATAGGCCAATTTCTTCATTGTTCAGAGCACTACTGATTCATTTCTGTCTCAGGGCCTTTGCTGTTTGCTCTCATAACGTGGGATGCCCTCTGCCCTGGTCTCTTGCTGAGACGAAACCCAATTTCAATCTTCAATGCTTAGCTTAAGAGGGACCTTCTCCCAAAAACTTCTCTTGGTCTTCATCAACCTGGTCTCCCCCTCTTGTCTCTACTCCTAAACCTGCTCAAATATATTTCTCGTGGCAGGTGAGACCCCATGACATAGCAGTCAGTGCAAAAAAGTGCTAGAAGTACAGTGAGACAGCTCGATTGAGAAGGTCTCGGATTCCCGACAATAGACGCAGCACGTCGCAGCTTAGTTCACGTAGTTTTAGGGAAAAAAACGGGCCTGCCTACTACTGAATCCTCGCTCTGACACTTACTAGCTATGTAGTCTCAGGCAGATTATTTTCCGTCCCTGTGCTACAGTATCGCTTTCAAAATCTTCCTGGGAGTTGTTGCCAGGCTAAAATTGGTTTGGGCGATCGCCATTTTCCTAAACACTGGAGCTACAAAGATGAGTAAGATACAGCCCCAAAATTGAAACAAGCTCACCATCTACAGATAAGTTACGTGCAATGGTTTCAGGTTTTTTGAGGGAAATAGTTAAGTGGTTTGGGGAAGAGCAGACTGGGAACAGCAGGGGAGAAACTCTTAAGTATAGAGTGATTCCAGAATTGCCGACCTGAGAGCTGGAAAAGACTGAATCTTGACCCAAATTTCTAGCTAAGGAGAGAGAGGCACTGACAGAAATGGGGTAACTGGTCTGGGGAGTGGGAGAAATCAACCTCTGTAGACTTAGAGACAACTGCCACCAATCTCAAAGTCCAGCAGCCTCCTCTTTCACAAGCCTACTGGGTCTTCTTCCTCACCCCCCCACCCCCACCCTCTTGACTTGACGAAAATGTTCAAGGGTAGGTTGAACAATCCACTACGTTTGCTAGACCTAGGCAAACAGCATGCACCACTAATAAGATGTACACTCCCTATACATCTTTTTTATTGGCGCTACTTGATTTTTAAAGTTAAAAGGACTTTAGCCTAGGATAGCTCATGTTTCTCTTGACCATTCCTCCAAGACTACAAACATCCAACTGTCCTCTGAAGCTGCCCAGGCAGAGCAAGGCAGCCTGGTCCGTTACAATTGGAGGGTGGTACTTCCACATTCTGAACCAGTAACTGTCAGCCAGGCCCAGCGAGAATCTGCTTTCTGTGGAAACCCCAACCTCCTGCTGGCCACCTCAGACACTGAGCATGCTCACTACAAATTAGGAAGGGGAATCCCTCAAATAGCCCCCAGTTTATAGAGATCAAAAAAAAAAATGTAATGCATGCCTTTCCTTTGATCCAACAATTATAGAAATATCTACCAAGGAGATCATCAGAAGTGTACACAAATAAATGGCTGCAAAGATATCTTTTGAGGCCTCTGTCTTTAGATTGGCGGGGGGGAGAAAATGCAGGGACATTCTGAATGCAAAACAAAGGAGTATTTCAATAAACCGCCACATATCCACATAAGGGAGTATTATACAGACATTTAAGATATTGTAAAGATATTTTGATGGCATGGGAAAATATTTGAAATACATTCTAATTAGTGAAAAAAGATAATAGAACTACAAATAACTTTCTTCTCCATTTTGTAACACACACACACATACGCCTTTTATATATATAAACAAAACACATACAGACAGACACATATCTAAAGAAAAATAACTTGGGGGGGCACCTGGATGGCTCAATGGCTTAAGCCTCTGCTTTCAGCTCAAGTCATAATCTCAGGGTCCTGGGATTGAGCCCCGCGTCAGGCTCTCTGCTCAGCAGGGAGCCTGCTTCTCCCTCTCTCTCTGCCTGCCTCTCTACTTGTGATCTATCTCTCTCTGTCAAATAAATAAATAAAATCTTTAAAAAAAAAAAAAAGAAAAGAAAAATAACTTGGGAGGTTATTACTATTATTTCTAGGTGGAGAAGCTAAATAATTTTAAATGATATTTTATTTCCTTTTTTGTGCTTTTCTGTATATTCCAATTATCTTTGAAATTTTTTGTAATCAAGGGGAAAAAAAAAACCTCAAAGGGAAATGGGCTATGAAATAGGCCATGACTTGAAGGGAAGAAACCGGTGGGGATGATATGTATGCCATGGAGCATTTATTCCTTCCAAACTTCCGGGGATATTTTTTTCTTGCTTGAATGCTGAGATGGCCAGTCTTTCCATCTCTTACCATAAAATGCCTGACAGCTTGGATTTCAAAGCTTTTCTTTAAAGCTCAGAGCTTCTCTCAATAAAATCTATATTCCTCCATGCCTACGCAATAAAGGACCACAAAAATCTACTAGGTATTGGAAACCATCATTTCTCTTTCCTTTATACTGACTGAATTAACTTCTGCCAAAAGACAAATGATCTGAGTGGGTCACTTAGTTCCTTATTCTTTGATTTAATTAGGGATTAGATGGTAATAGACTGGAAATAAATTCTCTTCTCATTGACCTAAATTAACTTTGCTTTTGAAATATAGCATAGCCTCAATAATTATCTGAAAAGAATATATATATATACATATATATATATATATGTATATATATATATATATAGTAACCCATCACATGCAGAAAACTGTACCAATCCAACCATTTAAACATGTCTCATTAACACCATTTGTAATAAATCCCCCTAAGCCTTGGAGTAATATAAGCCATTTCTGTGTGTAAGAAACAGAAGTAAGGAAAGGAGGAGGGAAGGAATTCCTTTCCCAGGAAGTATTTTTGTGTAGGAATCTATTTTTGTAGCAAGATCGTTTGTTGGCCGAGTATTGGTCCTTGTTTGACAGACCTACCTCCCACCGTGCCTCTGTCCTCTCCAGTACAGCTTGTACACAGGGATGGCGTTTCTCTGCTGAAAACACCCTTTGGGCCCACTCATCTCTTCTCCACAACCTACCTTTGTATAGAAAGGCATGGCTTGCCAAAGGCTTTCACATAAAAGATGTTATGTGATCTTTATAAAAACTCTAAATAGATGATAGTTTTACAGATGAAGAAACTAAATTCAGAGAGATTAATTTACTTGTCAAGAAGTCCTGCCAGTAAGAAGTGGTTATCAGATGAACACTCCCATTTACCAGCCTGTGATTCCGTGTTTCCTGCATCAATAACCCTGATAATACCATATGTTTGTCTCAATGCTGAGTTTTAAAACAGTTCTTGCAGTTGTGTGTATTTAGCCACTTCCACACTGCCCTTGATGATGTACGTGTGTGCTGTGTACCACAATTTCAAGTTCATTCTGATGAAAACCATTCTTGGAGGACGGCACAGAGGACACTGCCTGGGACAAGCCAGCACATAGACATTGGACCCATTAAAGCCTTCCACAAAGGACGTACTTCATTCTCCAGACTGTCTGATAACCTAGAAAGCTCCAACTGCCTGATCGTGGCTCCAGACAGCTCCTGTTCTCCCAGGATTTGGCTTCTTTTCTCAGTTCTGACGCTAGTATGCGCCTTACTAAGATACGTGGGATGACCTCTAGCAGCCGTTGTTTTACTGGCTTATAATATACTCTTCCTGGGTTTACAGCAATCTTCCCACTCTCCACTCACTCACCCTATGGTCTGCCCACATCCTACTCCATGGGCACATACACACAGAGACACGCCCTAGACTACAGTTGCCCTCAGGTGAGACAGAGGTCCTACTCTTCTGGCTCTATCATGCCATTGCCAACAGATGCCTCAAAGCCTTTGCTGCATTAAGTTGATCACTATACCTTTTTAAATTAATTTGAGGGCCTGCTAGAAATAGTACAGCTATGTAATTATGGATGTATATTTTATGACCCACTCCTTCCCCTACCTGCCTCTACTTTCCTTTTTCTTGCACCACAAATCTTTTCATTTATTTTAATAGCTTCTAGCAAATAACTTTATATTTCATTTCATGAGACAGTGATCATAAGGTCTCTAACATGTTTCAGCCCAAGACTCCAAGATTTGGATTAGTCCGGGAAAAGCGTGGGAAATCACTATTTGTTCTCTGCTTCCCATGCAATTTGTCTCGGCAATATATCCTCTACGCTTTAAAAAGTGTATTCACTTCTAAATGAGGATACGAATTTCATTTTCCTAGGTCAAACTAGCCCAATTCAATATTCTTCGTTGTTAAGCTCAATTATAAAATGGAAAAATTGGAAGAAAACACAATTTTATTATATAACATAATAACATGAGCCAGGTTATTAAATATTGTTTACTATGTCCTCCTATTCATGTTTTCAAGATTTTTTTTAAAATAGCTTGGCAATATTTAATTTTATTAGTAGAACATATGGTCTGGATTATTTCTTTTTTGAAATGGAGATAGATCTGGTAGTTAAGGCATCTTAGAAGGTGACTATTATATTTAAAGTCGTGTTACAGGACTAGGGAAACAATCTCTTTGATATAGGGCCCCATATTTTAGACATTATCATATAAGGCCAGTGGGGGACAACTTCAAGAGAGATGTTAGCATGTGTGTTCCACCCCCAATACACACTCACACATGCACTCACATATCTCTAGGTAGAATGAGATTGTTTTACAAAACATGGATAAAGGACTTAATACAAACTGTAAAATGTTTAGCCTATAATTTTCATTAATTATTGTCTCCAATACAGAGTGCTGCTGGGAAATTAAAACATAAAAGCAATTCTTTTTTTTTTTTTTTTTTGCCTTGTATTTATTGAGCAAGAGAAAGAAATGGAACAATAAAAGATACACTAAGGAAAAGTTCCCTGTTTGTAATATATTAAAGGCATTATTTTAACTGTGCTTCCTCATTCCTTGTGGGCCAGCCCTTTCCCCAAGCACAGAATAAGCCCAGCCTACGCTCCCATCAATGTTCTCTGGTTTTCACCAACAGTCCTCCACATATCTAAGCCTGCTTTGCCAGAGCCTTTCTTTTAAAATAGCTAAATTCATTAGGGATTTGAGGAGGAAAATGTCACATGGAGACAATTAAGTTGTGGTTTCTAAAAATAAAATGAAGTAAGGATAAATGTGTTGGCGTTGAAAAAAGGGTTATCTGCAGTATGAAATTTCAAAGGTCCTAGCCTGAAAGCTATGAACTCTAATTATATTCTGATTTCCACCCAGAAAATCTTATCTTTTCCCCTGTGCTTCACTCAGACTCGAAAACTGAAGTACTGTGTACGTGGAATAAATATTGAGTTCCATGAAGTAAAGGTATTATATAATTTAACAGTGACTGAGAAATATTAATACATCCTACCTGTCCCGCAAATCACTGGTCCCAGCCTTCCTAAGCCCTCGTCCCCTTCAGTATCTTTACAAGTCGCTATTCAGTCTTCTAAACATCTCTGTGTAGTTTTCTTTCTGGCCATGACCGATGTCATTTTTCTGTTCCGGAGGCAAAGAGCCAAGTTACATATCCCTACAAAGTTTTGCACCATTCTGACACCGTGATTTTTTTTTTTTTTAATCAGAATGTCCAAGTTTCTTCCTTCTTTGCCTAATTACGACTTCTCCTTGGCTTCACGATCTTTTCCAACCCTACAGAGGAACCCCCCTCCTTCCTCAGCATCCACGTGTCAGTTTCAGTTTTCATTTGTTGGTACTATTGCCTTCCTCTCAATGTTCCTTGAAATCTCCGTGTGAAGGGGCACCTGGGTGGCTCAGTGGGTTAAAGCCTCTGCCTTCGGCTCAGGTCATGATCCCGGGGCCCTGGGATTGAGCCCCACATCAGGCTCCCTGCTCAGCGGGGAGCCTGCTTCCCCCTCTCTCTCTGCCTGCCTCTCTGTCTACATGTGATTTCTGTCTGTCAAATAAATAAATAAAATCTTTAAAAAAAAAAAAAGAAAGAAAGAAAGAAAGAAATCTCCTTGTGAAGAGAATACACATGGAACCCAGACAAGTCCCTTTCTTCACAGATTATGAAGCAGTACAAATGGTTTGGGAACCTAAAAGATCTGGATTCAGATCATGGTTCTAAATCACTAGCAAGCCGAAGAGCCCTTCTGAACCTCTCTGTCCTCACCTTTAGGATGGGGGTCCCAGGGCGGACCTCAGAGCGCCACTGCGACAATGCCAGGAGACTGTACCTAGAAAGACAGCAATACGCTTCCTGGCATGTCCCGAGTGCCTGCTTCACCTTTCCTTTGCTCTCATAAGTTTTTAGCTATTTTATCACTGATCATACACTTCAAGGGTTAAGTCACTCATGCTTCCTGTAACTCTTGGGAAAATGCTCAGGATGTACTATTAGTCCTCCCTAACTTCATCTCACTGATACATCTCACGCTGATTATAAAGCTGTCTTCCTGCTGGTTAAGACTCAAGATCTTGCTCACCCCTACAAAGAAACACAATCATGGGTTCCGGGTTTGAAGTATTTTGTTCTTTTACTTCTTTTCCAAAAGTTCGGTCAAGTGCAAACATTTCAAACTTGAATTCAGCACTTTTCCCACACAAGGCAATCAGTATATACCAATACCAATTTGGCATACCCGTGCACAATGTGATATTCAATATAAAAAGTGGGTTATAAGAAGCAACGAATCAGAAATTGTAATAAAGTAGAGGAGGGGGAAAAATTGTAATGGTATTCAGGAACCAAAATTGAGCTGTCCGAATCTATTGTTTATACGTGGGCTTAATTTCATCAGAACTGCTTGCTCAGCTTAACATAAATCCAGGGGGAAAAAAGCGACTTTCACATGAAGAAATATGAACTGGAATTCATAGATACAGCAAGAAAAAAGTTCAACTCTCATCTGTCTACATGAGCAAAATTATTTTCTCATGTTTCTTCTGATTCACGGTTTCTATTTTGTGACAGCTTTGGATGGAGCTCACAAAAACTAAAAGGTCTCTTTTGCACCAGGAGAGAACAAGCAACAGGCTCTTCAGATAAGGCTGAAGAATGATGCCTGAGTCACCGGTGTCTCTGAAGAAGGGATGTTAGGAGCTTTGCAAGTTTGACCCTGAATGCTGGCCCTCTCAGGGTGGGGTGGAACCAACATATTTTGAGATCTCTGCAAAGAAGAAAGGGAATGTGCAGATTCTACCTACTAAGTGTTGTGTATCACTCTACTTTAGATCTTTGAGTTCTCAGTTCAGGGAATACTAACATGCCCCAGTGAGGCAAGGCATTCAAAAAGGATGCTGGACATTTTCCTCACCACACCCTGCCTTCTACTCCTCCACCCACCTTCTTTGATGGTTCAAACTATTTTAAAAATCAATACACATCTAATTCTACTGTACTCTTCCCTAAGTTTGAAATAGATATCATTAGAATGGGAAGGGTTGCCTCGGACTAGGAACTAAGAACTTTTCCCAGATGTCAACACCCAACAGAATTCCAGTAGAAAGGATGGTGAGATTATCTCCTCCCAGAGCATTTCCTTCGAATGTCCTACTGAAATGTCCTCTGTTATTGAAAGCCCTAGCCCCCTGAGGATTTGGGCTACCAGTTTGGGTTTTGCCCAGTTGAGTTGTAGAAAAAAGTGTCTTTCTTCCTTATCACAGCTCTTGAAAGTCTTAAAGGCTCCTCCTAGGTTTATTTTGCTTTTTACTAAATAGGACACTTTCATTCCTTACAACTAATCCATTCAAAAAACATCACAGTTCTATGCAACTACCAAAATAATGGCACTGATATCTTGAGTTGCGCCAAGGAAATCTATCTGCAGGAAATAGGCAGCCTTAATCCTTTCTTCTGTATAAATATACAGTTTCCAGTGCACCTGAAATGTAGACTCATTTGAAGATGTCCAACAAGAACACAAATACTAGAAACACTCTCCCGAAGAATCAACTTTCATGGAGTTAAGCTTTATTCCCACTGGCAGATATCCAAAAAGGAAACTTCCTATTCTTACTTGACATCCACACCTTCAGAATATAAAGCTATTCTTCAGCCCGGATAAGTCAGTAGGTTAGTAATCATGAGCTGGATTTTTAAGTGGGGTCTACAGAGGAATTCAATGCAATAAAAGACTTAGATCTATCAAGGGTGAACTTCAACCAGAGTTATACATTAATGCAACTGTTGGAAATTAATGGTTTCCCATAAA
Source organism: Enhydra lutris kenyoni (assembly GCF_002288905.1). Lineage (NCBI taxonomy): Eukaryota > Metazoa > Chordata > Mammalia > Carnivora > Mustelidae > Enhydra > Enhydra lutris. The sequence continues at coordinate 3,391,905 of NW_019154154.1, read as the reverse complement.
ACATGATAAATTTTATAGAGTGGCATCAGAGGTTCTGAAGCCAGATGTACTGTGTATTCATGTGATAATGGAAGATGAATGTTTACTGAACATATCCTGAATCTGGTTCTTTGTAAATAATTTTTCCCTTTGTTTTTGAGTTTATCAAAGCCAAATACCTAATCCATTCCTTAAGTGAAGAAAGAAAGTTTGATTTATTATTGGCTGATTTTTTTTTTTTTTACAAATGCTTAGGTTTTTCTTTTCTTATTCCATAAGTCAAGATAGTCTGTAGTCTTACCTAAACCAAAAAGGAGATAAAATGTAGATTTCAGATACTGACATGTAGCTACTAAAGAAGCAAAGAGAGGGCTGGTTCTTGAAAACAATTTGGCACATTAATTTTCCACAAAGTTCCCATCAGATGTCATCAAATTCAACAGACTGTGCAGATGGGAAAGACTGACTATTGCAACAATTAACTATTGTGAGTCATTTCCTCAATCTGCTTTTGTTTTAGCCAATATGTCAAGTGGTGACAGACATTGTTAAATTTCACAAGCTCTACTGTCTTCTTGGAAACAGCAGAATACAACTGACACAGCTCAGCTTGATGTATCTACCAAACTAATGGTGGGGCCTCTTTCCTTCTACTTTTCAATGCCAAAATCTAGAGATATTATGTAGAACCTATTCAACAAGAACAGCACAAAGTCCATTTTATTCTCTCTGAATACTCCCACTTAATCACCTGCTGGCTCTTACTTCCCCCTTTGAATTGAAGATAAAATGAATATGGTAAAAAAAAAATTTTATTTATTCAGTCTCCACTATCTCAGAAAAAATGCTGTCATGGACCCTGAGTTTTTCTGAAATTTGCCACTTGCTGCTGCCTGCCTGGTCTGAAAGTTTAGATGACCGAGTTTATCACTTAACACTCTTAGTGTGACTAAAGTGACTTTTAGATGATCAAAAGCCACTTGTGCTAATCCTAACTAAACATTTTCTAATCTTAGAGGTATGATTTTACTATTTGTATGTATGTCACTTGCATGTCTAAGGAAAGTGGGAGGAAACCATGGGAAACCAACGGATAGGCGAAAAATTGCTCAACATCACTCAACATCAAGGACATGCAAATCAAAACCACAATGAGATATCCTTCACACCTATTAGAAAAGCTATCATTGAAAAGGGATAACAAATGTTGGCAAGGACGTGGAGAAAAGGGAACCTTTGTGCGCTGTCGGTAGGAATGTAAATTGGTATAGCCACTGCAAAAAGTGGTACAGAGGTTTCTCAAAAAGTTAAAAATACAACTATTGGGGCATCTGTGTGGCTCAATGGATTAAGCCTTCAGCTCAAGTCATGATCCCAGGGTCCTGGGACTGAGCCCCGCACTGGGCTCCTTGCTCAGTGGGAAGTCTGCTTCTCCCTCTCCCTTTGTGTGCTTACTCTCTCTCCCCCACCAATAAATAAATAAATCTTTTTTTTTTTAAATAAGTAATAAAAAAATTAAATTACAGCTATTAAATGATCCATCGATTCCTCTTTGGGGCATGTATCCAAAGAAAACAAAAAGAGGACATTGAAAAGATATCTGTATTACCATGTTCATTGCAGCATTATTCACAAAGCCAAGATACAGAAACAACCTAATTTCGTATCAGCATATGAATGGAAAAAGACAATGTGCTACATATATACAATGGAGTATTACTCAGCCATTAGAAAGAAGAAAATCCTGTCATTTACTACATCATGGGTGGAACTTGAAGGCATCATGCTATGTGAAATTAGTCAGACCTAGAAAAATAAGTACTGTTTGAGATCCACAAAAAAGCTGAATTTGTAGAAGTGGAGTAGAACTGTAGTTACCAGAAGGACTGGGGAGGAGGGAGTAATGGAGAGATGTTGATTAAAGGATATAAACTTCCAGTTAGGAGATGAATAAGTTCTGAGGACCTAATACATAACTTTGTGAATAGAGTTAAAAATACTGAGTTTTGTACTTAAAAGCTGTAAGAGAGTAGATCTTAAATGTTCTCACCACACACACACACACACACACACACACACACAGGAATTCTGTGATATGATAATTTAGCTAATGCTGTAGGGGTAATCATATTGTAATATATAAATATATAAATCAATAATAATATATATAATATTACATTATATATATATTATATATATATTATATATTATAATAAATATATAAAATCAACATGCTGTACACCTTAAACTTATACAATGTTATATGTCAATTATATCTCAATAAAGTTGCATAACCTAAACAAAACACGTGGCTATCCCAGATAGGCATATCCCAGATAGGCAAATGCAACAACTCACCCAAGATTAGACAGAACACAGCAGGTAGGATGCAAGAAAAAACCAACAGTTGGGATTATGGCAGTCATAGAAAGATAGTCCAAACTCAGCTAGACCCCAGTGAGCAAAATGCACACAACCTCAGATACACTCTTCCTATATCTGGCGGTCATACCACATGTCTCTAGTACATTCACTCTCCATCCTTATAGATGACTTTTCACACCTCACCTCTTTTAAAACCCCTCTAAAACCCTCTTTGCCATGCATTCTGATGGCCTTGCTTCTTCATTTAAAAAACATGAAGTAACCAGAAGAAAACCTCTGTGGATTGCTACCACTGCATCCACCTACCTACCAATTTCCACACTCGTAGTACGGTTTTTGCAACTGTGAGCATACTCTCCATGTACCTGCATAAAACTAAACCATCCATCTGAGCAGTCTTTTGCCTCCTCAAAGATATGGAACAAGCAATTCACACACCCTCTTCTGTATCATCAAACTCTGCTCTCTACTGGGTTTTTCCCTTTTTGTACAAATGTGATCTTAACTCTCCCATCTTAGGGCAAAGATTATCCATCTTTTAGAGACTAAAGAATCCTTACACTGAAGCTAGCAGTTCTCAAACTGAAGTCAACGTTAGAATCCCCTGGGAAGCTTGAACAAGAACATCAAGGCCAGGGTTCCTGCCGCCCCCCCCCCAGAGATTCTGATGTAGTTGGTGTGGGGTATCACCTGGGCATTAGCATTTTGTGCATCTGATGTGATTACAATGTGCATCCCAGGGAGAGAAGCACTGATCTAACCTAGATTCATCATTACTGAGGTAACAAAAGTCAAGAGAGGTGTTGCAGCTCACCCAAACCCAGATAAATCATTAATGGAAAAACCAAGACAAAAACCCAGCAAAGCAAATTCCCAGTCCAGTGCTCTTTTGACAACATCAGGCAGTATGTCACACACAAAAAGGTTATCTTTGGCTAAGAACAATGAGTGCCACCCTAAGTAATGAACTTACTAATTGTTCATCTCCATAGAGAATACTGACCGTTCAGTCTTTGGTCACAAAAGGAGAGTTTAAACCAGGATGCTGAGAAGGCAAGTGAAACAGGGAATGTGAAGAAATCCCTGCCATGGTACCCACAGCAGATGTTTCAGAAGTTTGGGGATGGTGAGGGACCCAGGGGAAGGTGCCAAGGAACAGCATGAGGTGCGGTGTGATAAATGGAGCTGTCTTTTTCCCATTACAGGAACATAGCAAGTTTCAAGAGCAAATCAGAAACCCAGAATGATTAATTGTGTAGTCTACAATGAGTCCTGTTGTGTTTGTCTATGAATCCCTTTGCTCTGCAGATCAGACACACCAGGTGCAGAGAAACACCTGGCTCTGATGAACCCTGTGAGTTTCTGGGTAACCCACTCCAAAAACGGGGAACAGTGGTTTTGTTTACAGGTGAACAGTAGGAAAAGAATCAAAGCCGCTGAGAAAACTGCATTGGTGGAGTCAGAACAAAAGCATCCCTTTAACATCAAGCCAAGATGCTGTCGTATCTCTGGCTTTGCCTTCTCTTTTTCTAGACCCACTTGGCATCAACAAGGACCAAAATGCTTTAAGGAAGTCTTAACTTCGTGCCTACTTATTCCCACCCACTGGTTCAGCTAACCTAGCAGTCACCTTTACCTTCTCCCTAAGGAAGCGCCAGCTAAGCATTAGCAGCGAACGGCATAGTAATTGAGCTCATGGGTTGCTGGGTCCAAAGCCCACATTTGGTTATCCGTGTGATATTGCACAAAGTATCTAAGGTCTCTGTGCTTCACCATCCGCCCAGAGATAAAATAATGTTACCAATACCCACCTTGGAATTCTTGTGCTGACTGAAGTAGACATGAATGTGAGGTCCCTGAAACAATCGATAAATAGTAGCTATTGCTGTTAAACAAGATGGCCGGGAGATTTCTGTTATTTTTCTTTAAGGCATTACAAGTGCTTAAACAATACTGTTTGCATACTGAATGAGCATGTCAATTACACACAGTTATTGACCCTTCCTTAAAGCTGATGAGGTACACTAATATTTAGTTAGCTAATTTTGTTCAACTGCGGAGGCAACATGGCTTGGTGGAAGGATCTGGATCCAAATGCTAGCTCTATTGTTTACTAATTGCAAGCCTTAGGAAAGGTGTTTAATCTCTCTATGCCTCATCTGGTCTTTAAAAAGTAAGAAGAAAAATACCTCATTTGCAGAAAGGTTGTGAGAACTAACTGAGGTAAGGCAACCACCTGGTGCATAAGAGGGTGTCTACAATACAGGTGCGCTGACAGGACAACGCACATTTACCTCACGGCAATAAAACTACTCTCCATTTTTAATACTCTTTCATTGTTTTCACTAATTCATAACAGCATTCCTCCAAATTAGTCTGAATTTGTTACATTTTGTCATATTGTTTAATTCCAAGTAAAGCTAAATGACAAGTGACCATGTCAGAATGATTCTGGGGGTGCGTATCCTCTAAAACAGATTAATGTAGACATGGCTCTCTGAAAATAGCTGTGGGGGGTGGATTCTAAAACCCCTTTTAGCCACACCTCAAGCCTGTAGAGGGTGGAAGCGTTTGTTTATCTTCTCTAAGGATAAACAATTGGGTTTAGATTAATTGAAAACAAGGAGGGGAAAAAAATGCACAGATCTATGTAAAACAGAGTTATGTCTATGACAAGTGTTTTCAAATATGTGGTAAAGAAAATTGGTACATTAAACATCTCTGGCTTGTCTGGTTTCTAAAAAGCCACGGAAGTTAAATTAGGTTGATTTATTTCCCAAAGTGGTCATTTGGATTATGTTACCCATAATGGGACATCAGTATCTCTGAAAGCAAAAGACTTAAAATATATAAAGACATTTTTATGGTCTGCCATGCCTATTTCTAAAATACTTTAAATCTGATACTGCCTTAGGCTGGCTTCCCTGGAAGTAGACACTGAGACAACGATTCATGTGCATGTGTTTTATTAAGGAAGGGCTCCCAGAAAAAGAACCAGTTAGGAAGAGGGGAAGCAGGACAAAGAAGGGAAAGAAAGCAAGCAAGGCTTTTTCAATGGAGGACAACTTGGACCTGGTCCTTCAGGAGAACTCTGGAGGGTTTATTTAACTCAGAGTGGTCCCAGCTTAAAGAAAGCTTGAACCTTCCTACAGCTGCACCTGCTGGTCATTGGCCAGGGCCACCTGGGAGAGAAGACATAACCTTCCAGACACTTCCTGCCCTTTGGAGCAATTGGCCAATAAGAGTCCCAAGTGCTGGCCATTGGCAGCAAAAGCACAAGGACGCTGGGGGGGAAAGCCCATCACAATAGGAAAAGGTAAGTTTTCATGGAGGAGGGAAAGGAAGAGATAACAAATAAAGTCAGAAACAGTTAGCTTTCCTCTCAATTATTCCGAAGCAAATTTTTCTTTCATTATACCCCAGTTTTTCTATTATGAATGTTACGAATACAAAACATACACACAGGTGACACATACATTATCCCCTATTAGTGACGTTGCATCAATCCAACCTAGATTAGATAATTTTTTTTAATATTCTATTTATTTATTTGACAGAGCAAGAGAGCACGAGCAGGCAGAGCTGCAGAGTGAGAGGGAGAAGCAGGCTCCCCGCTGAGCAGGGAGCCCAATGTGGGGCTTGATCCCAGGACCCTGGGATCATGACCTGAGCCAAAGGCTGTGGCTTAACCAACTGAGCCACCCAGGAACCCCTAGATTAGATAAATTGAGCAAGAAGCAAGCGTGTTCACATAAAAAAAGCTTTATATTATGTACATGGTTAGTTCCAAGCATGCATATTGGTTGCTCAATCTGAGGAAATTGCTATTATTTAGTTATGATTGTGAGACACAAAAATTTACAAGTATAATAGTAATTTTTTATATTAATCTCCTCTACATGCACTTTTAAGAAAACCATACGGGTTTTAATAAACCTTTTTCCAACATTGTTTTTTCATAACATTTATTAAAATGTCATTTTATGCCTATTTTAACTATAAGTATTCAAATCAGGCTTGTATTTTGTATGTCTTTTTCACTTAATTTTTCTAGTTATTCTTTTTTATCTCGTTTGATGATAATGTCAGCCCACAACAGATTGGGAATTTTAACAAACTCATCTAGCACTGGCCATAAGATTGAGAATCACGGCTCTACCCCAGACTGCTTCCCCGGTGCCTGGGAGAGTGAGCTGAGCCTCGGAGGCAGAAGCAGCACCAGGAATAAAGGGGGAGGCAGAGGCACACCCACATTAGTAATAATGATACCATAATAAAAACAGCTCTGTCTGAAACACGGTAACACATGATTCAAGGTAGGACATGAAGTCAGCTTTATAAATTATGAAACCTAAGTCAAGATTGCATTTGTTCTGTGATGATTTGAACAAGTTCCTCCTCAAGCCTGAAACTAAAAGCAAAGATGAAGAAGTCGGGGCGCCATCTTGTGGAGAGATCAACCAACACCAGGTCCAGTGGTGTCCTCACTCTCCCCACCCCCAGAAGCAAGCCTTCCCCACCACACATTCCCCGGACCCACCCAGCTCCTCTGAGTATTTCTCAGAACTCCAGTACTCTTTTCTTTCAAAAACAGGACTCAAGAATAAGAAAAACATCCCTGCCAGCACCATTTTCCTTCCCAGCAGAGCTGCGTGTGGTGAGATGGGCTTTAAGTCGGCCTCTTTAATCATGGGACATAAAGATTCCACCTGCTCATGGCTGGAAGGAGCCCCTCTGTGCAGCAAAACCCCTTTGTCATCCCCCCCCCCCTCCACACACACACCCAGCTGTTTTTCTCCATCTTTTACCTGTCACAGAAAGCTGATGAGGCGGGCAGAAACCTGAGGGCTAGCCCAGGATTAGCTTCACTGTGTGCAACAAATAGATGGTGTGTGGGGAGGGCTTTTAAGTCAAGTGCTGCCACAAACAGTACTATTTTGAGGAAATGATGGTTGTAAGGGATTTAGAAAGTCATCTGTCATTTGTCTTCAAGCAACACCACACAGAGCAGGCCACACATAAGAATGGCAATCCCGTTTTCAATGCCTTTTTCCAAACATTCCCGGAGACTTAACATAAGAGTAATCATTCACATGCAGAAATACATTCTTATGTTGAACATTTATATCCCAACTTCTGCTTTTTGCATTCAGTGGACATGAAGAGAAAAATCTCTTCAGATTTGAATGATCACTTCATTAATTTTCCCTAGATTTTTAATTTTTCTAAATTTTCAGGCATAATTTACAGAGTATCCTTATAGGACTTTGGGATGTACATGACAGAAATATAACTCTGATAACCTGAGAATAGAGAACAGGAAATAGATTGACTCACAAAACTTGAATTCTGGGGGTTTTCAGGCACTTCTGGATCCAGGGTCTTAAACAATGCCACTGAGTATGTCTTTCTCTCTGCCTCTCAGCTATCTCTCCTTTTGTATGTGGCTTTATTCTGAAGACAGGCTATCTCCACGTAGCAGGAGTAATGACAGTCAGCAGTGGGATACTCACATCTCCACCCCTAGTACCTTGACCTCAAAAAGCAGGAAATAGTCTTCCATGGTCAGTCGAGCAGAGCAGTCTCAGGAAAAGCTACTCTAGCCCCATTTGCGTTACACATCAGCCCCCAACACCACAAAAGATTGTCACAACAGAATCACACAGGGTGGAGGAGAGGTGGTTCAGGAAGGAAGAGACTTACAATTTGGGGTAAGACATGGAGCACTCTCTACTATTTGCCTGGATTGATTCGAGTGTAAGAGAATCATCTCCTGTCCCTCCATTCTTGGCCCCAGTGTCTACATTCAGGGACCACGTTTGGCTGTTGACAGTCATGTCAGCACGTGGTCATACTGTGGTAACCCACGGATCTCCAATCAGAGGGGCAACATGGTACAAATACATGGTAATTATGGTAAACATAAATTAAGAAGACACTGTATGAATTCTTTAGGAAAAAGCAGGAATTCAAAGAGCCAAAATACCACAATCTCTGGTGCCTCTTGGAGCTGGTGACCCAGGCTATAATCCAAAGGAAAGCAGAGTCTCTGTTTTAATCACACACTCCATGATTTACCTCACAGATAGCAGACATGAAAAACAGGAAGTTTTCACATTTTATGGGGGAAAAAAATAGAACAATATAGTAACAATAATAAAAAGATCCCAGAATAAATTTCCCTCCAGCTCTAGATCTGCTCTCATCTTACTGAATACCTTTAAGAAAATAATTTGGACTTTTTAGTTTAAAAAAAAAGATATGAAAAAGAAAAAAGGAAAATAAGAAACATCTGTGGGCAAAGGTCTTTATCAGGATGTCAAAAGGGAGGGTGTTGTTTTTTTTTTCCATTGTCCTTATATTACAAAGAAGGCCCAAAGCTGAGAACCCAAAAAAGCAAACACCTTACATTCTGAAAGTGGTCACCTCTTGGGATCACCTGTCCCTCCAGGGCTTCCCAGGAGGCACTGAGACAGACCAATCAACCACCACCCACAACCACCATCCTCATCCTCGGTACAGGGTTGCAAGGAAAGGCAAGCAAATCTCATGAGCAGTACAGGCTTTGTGAGGAGCAATTCCTCCCTCCCCAAAGTCACATGAGGGAAGCACCAAGAAATGCTGGCAAAGACTGCCCCATCCCACCCTCATTCTCTGTTCCCTTGGAGGATACATTTCCCTTATTTCTACATGAAGGAGTCCAGGGATTGGGGGAGGGGTGTGGCAGGAGCCTTGGGTCTGCCTTGGGTGGCACCAGGCCAAGTATGTATAGCCCATTAATACAAAAAGTTGCTCTTAAGCTCACAGTTGTTTTTTGTCCTGTGACGGTAAGTAGGAAAATTATGAGTGAAATCATGATTCCCTGTTTTAAGCTGCCTACATGCACACTTGTATATGTGCCCTAGTCTATATATATGAGTAAAAGCATGAGAAGGGGGTAAGATGAGTGCATCCCCAAAAGACATCGAGGGCCCTCAGAGAGGTCTCTGATGACCGCAGAGTCCAGGGTGAAGCTGAAAACCCCAGTGATCACCATGACAGCAGAGGCTACCACCATTAGATGGAACTTGATGGGATCCCCTGACTCAGGGTCCCATGGCACCAGGATCCCTTCCACTGGTCTCTCAGCAGTCATGTGAAAGGATTTCTACCTCCCTGTCCCTGGGAGAAGAGTCAGCACCACAGAGGCAAGCCAGGCCGTCCCACTTCTTTCCAGGCAGCCAGATGACAGTGCTGGCCTGTGCTGGGAGCAGGAGGAAACTAGCTTGAAACTGACATCTATGAACAGGGCCAGAAATGGTGGCATAAGAACCCCAAGAGTCAGAGCGATGGAAATGGGTGTGGTGCCTGCAGCCTTTTTTCTTCAGACTCTTAGAGCAGCAGGGCAGGACTAAAGCCCAGGTGAAGGAGCCAGGCTTTTACTTGAGCCTGGGCATGGCAGAGAAATTTCAAAGCAATCCTCCTGGAGAGACCTGCAGTTCGGCATCTTTCTTGGCCAGTGGTACTCCTCATGTACAGGGTCAGTAGAGAGGACAGGTCCCTGGCCCACCATGCCAGGGTTTCCTCCTGGCTGGCTGTGTATTCTTGGGCAAGATGCCTGACCTCTCTGAGCCTCGGGTTCCTCATCATAAAATGAAGACTCTATCAGTACCTAAGTCAGAGGACTGTTGTAGGAATGAAGTAAGCCAAAATGTTTGGAACCATGCCTGGCACAAGAACTGGGGTGCTCCCAACTATTATTATTATCTGTTGTCCAGAGTGGTTACTCTCATAACTAAAATAATAATAATAATAATAATGATGATGATGATGATGGGTTCTGGGACAGTTTAGTTAATGCTGACAAAGGGCTGAACTATCATTTTTCTATATTCTAACTGTATTAAATACATAGTTTGGTCTGACCTATGAACAGCCAAACTAGTAAAAAACTTTAGTTCGAGTTAGAAAGTGTTTTTGAAACATTTCAGGATTCAAGAGGACAGAACATAATGCAGTATCTGTATTATCTAGTGTCTTACTAAAAAAAAAAAAAAAATAGGAATGTCTGTTCCTTTAACATTTAAGAAAATGAACAGAACTGAATCAAAAGGACCGCTTTTCCCTATTACACCACTGTCCATACAACAACCAGAACAATCCTCTAAAACAGAAATTAGATTTTATCATCCCCCAATCCAAACTCCTTTCTATGCCCAGCAGGGCCTTACCATATCTTGCCCTGGAATCCTCTCCAGGTCTTCTCACTTTCCCCTTCCACCTCCCAACTGTGCTGTCCTTATTTCTCACAACCGTTCAGGTCTTCCCATCCTCAGACTGTCAAACCTGCTATTCCCTTTGCCTGAACACTTTTCTCCATGGGCTACTGCTGCCCTGCATTTAGGATTCTACTCAATGCCACCTCCTTAGAGAGAGTTCGAGGATCCCTCTTTTTAAAATAGCTCCCCAGTTTCCCCCATCACCACACCCCCTTATCTGACTTTATATTTATAGCACTTTTCAAGAACTCGCTTGGTTTGTTTTACTTCATTTTTGCCCCAGTAGCATAGAAACTCTCCTGGAGTAGAACTGGGTGTTTCTGATCCACTGCTAAATTTCCAGTGCCCAGAAAAATACCTGGCACAAAGGAGGGAATTCAGAAATCTTTACTGAATGAAGGAAGGAACAAATGATGAGGAATTCACTTTCTCCCAAGACGGCCTGTTCCTTCGATCCCTCAACTGAATACTGCCTGCCTCATTTTTCATGCATTGGATCTTGGCGTTCCCAGTTTCCTGGCAAAATGAAACACATACACACCCTCATTTGACATGATAACTATTTGTTGAATAAATGCATGGGTGGATGGATGGATGGATGGATGGATTTTTATCTAAATCCATGATATATCAGAGTCTTTATATACTGTTCAGCCTTTTTGGTTCAAGTAAATAAGTACTCAGAAACAACTACAATTCTTTTCATTCTTTTAGTCCTCATCTGTCATCGCTTATGTCAAAATTTTTTAATAAGAAGACACAGGCTTCAGGTGATCACTGACTGGCTAGAGGTCTCCCGTGACTGTCAGACGTCAGGAAAACATACCTGAGTATTTTCCATGTATAGAAAACTGTTACCATGATACTCTTCCCCCACAAGTCTATAATATATTTTTCTTGTACCAAATGAGTTTTCTACTTTCATCCCCCACCTTCTCCACAGTGTCCAGTCACTGTCCTTACTTCAACGCCCCTATTCTCATCAAAGGAGCTTCTACCCTGCCCCTCACTGGTGCCCTCCCATGCACGCCACATAGCCCCCACCATCATTTTTCATCACAGGGTACTAGAAGTGACAAGTCCTCATCTTCTCCCCCAGGTTCCACCCACCTCAGAGCCTGCATCAGCAACGCTGCAAGTGATCAGAGCCCCATGGTCCAACACCATCCATCAAAAGCCCATTGGCGTGTCCCAGCTCTGCAGAATGATTTGCACTCATTTTGATTTTACAAGAAAACTAACCATGTAGAGTATTTGAGGTGAGATGAAAGAAGAAAAATGGTTTCAGATTCAGTCCCAAAGTCTAATCAGGAAAGGGAAGGAACGCCTGCCAGAGAAGATTTGACATTGCCTGGTGATATTCTAGATGGAAGACACTGCTCAAGGTTGACATTCTTTAGCCGAGAGATAGTAAATAGTGGCTCAGAACTCAGGGCTGTCCTTGAACTGTGGTTCTTGCACTGCTTTCTCCACACATTCCATATTCCTGTTACATACAGTCCCAAAGTACACACACACACATACACACTCACCCATGGGTACACACATGTACCCATTGGTATACATACACCCATAGTACACAGGCACACTCCTACAGACACACACACACACACACACACACAGATATACACACACAAATCCATAGTACACAAACCCCCACACACCTATGAATACACATACACCCATAGGTACACACACGGCCATAGTAAACACACCCCCATGCATGGGTATACACACACACCCATAGTACACAAACCCCCACACACCCATGCGTATACACACACCCAGAGGTATACACACAGCCATGGTACACACACCCCCATTCACAGGTATATAAACACACACCCAGGAGTACACACACCCCTACAGGTATACTCACAACCATAGTACACACACCCCACACAACCATGAGTACATACACACACACACACACATACATACACACACCCACAGGGATACACACACCCATGGTACACACCCCCATGCATGGGTACACATACACAGACACACATTCCCATGGGTGTACACACACCCAAAGTACATATGTACAGCCCCACAGATACACACACACACTCACCCACAGGTACACACACATAGACCCATGAGTACACCCACACACACACACACACACACACACCCATGGATACCCCCATGGATATATATACACAAATCCATGAGTACACACCCTCCAGGTATACACACATACACACATACCGGTAAACACATTTATCTTGCTCCCCTTCTAGCCCTCTCACCCTCAGCATAATATCTGGCCCATCATAATTACAGCTGACATTTACCATCTAAGAGCCTGCACTAAGCATTTTATAAACAGGACCCCACTTAACCCTCCCAACCACACTCTGAGTACAACTTATTATCTCCGTTCTACAGAAGAGGGTGCCTGCCCAGGTTTCTCTCTCTCACTTATTTCTCTTTTTACCTAGCACACTATGCAAAGAAGCTGTTACTGACCACATTGTTTGGACAAGGCAACTGAGGAGCAAGGAAATGGAACGACTGAATAAGCAAGGCCACCCATCTGTAAGTGTCGCAGGATGGACTCAAAACCAGGACCCCGACTCTGCCACCCATGCTTTCTCTTCTGTAAGCTGCCTGCTTCCCAAAAGTAAACTGTCTGTCCTACAATATGCAAAACCATACAAGGTCATGTTCAAAAACATATTTTAATGAAAAATGTAGATGTACACAGATAGCTGGCATGAGTTAGGGACTAGAATTGAGTATTACTTTAGCTGTGACTTTCTGCAAACCACTGAAAGCACAAATCATCAAACCTGGCGTGGTCTTATGGGAGACCCAGCTTCCAACAGCTGACTTGGAAGCCGACTTTCTGCCCTGGGCAGATTCAGTTTTTAGATACCTAGGAATAAATGTGCAATGTCCTGTTCTGATATATGAGGAAAGATGTGTTTACTTTAAGAACATGCATCTGTGTAAAGTTGCCAGGACTAATATACACATAGACTATCGGGGTGATTTATAAAACCCGCCTTCATTGCACAATGCCTCCACCCTGCAGAGCAGGCCAAGTGTGCAAGAGTGACACAGAAAGTGGTCACAACAGAAGGACACTAAGGGAAAAGAATGGACATTTGCTAATTCTGCCATCCATCTCACCCACTCACCAGCTCTGTACAACAGGCACTAACAGCCACCATTTTACAATAGACAATGCCAAAGATCAAGTAAAACTACAGGGGGACAACCGCAGCCTCGTCCTGTTGACCCCACTTCTTATGAGTGAAAAGACAGGCATCTTGTCCCAATTCCATCGCTGGCTATTTGTGTGATCTGGGGCAAGTCACAAAAGCTCTCTTGACCCCTGAGTCGTCTGTCATCCATCATCTGGCAAAAGGACTCGCTGGGTTGGTGGGAGAGTAAAAGGAAATGATGGGTAGAAAACCTCTTTGAAAAAGGATAGAGCACTTCATAAAATTTGGCCTTGCGGGGCACCTAGGGGGCTCAGTCAGTGAAGCATCTAACTCCGGCTCAGGTCATGATCTCAGGGTCCCGGGATTGAGCCTCATATCAGGCTCTCTGCTCAGCGGGGAGTCTGCTTCTCCCTCTCACTCTCCCTCTGTTCTCTCTCTCAAATAAGTAAATAAAATCTTAAAAATTTCTAGCCTTGCTATTCCTTATTCATCTTTCACAGCTTAGCTCAAAATCATTACCTTAGGGAAGCCCTCCTCCCTGACAAGACTGGACTCCCATAGTACACCTAATTTGAGTCACAGTTTTACATCTGTGCACTGGTTGGATGGTCTGCCTGCCCTTGCAGTCCATAGCTCCATGAAGGTAAAATAAAAGCTGCCTGTTTTGCTCAGCATTATGAGAACCCCAGGCCTTCGCACCATGATCAGCACCTGGTAGGCATGAAATAAATATGTGTGGATTAAATGCATCATTGTAGCAGTATTAAAAGCGTACACTTATATAATCATGAAGTATACAATTACAATTTTTAAAACTCAGAATGACACAAAGAAAAATCAGCATCCTGTTTATTACCTCGAATCCATACTTCGAGTTATCCTAACCATCTAGGACTTAGAGGTAAAAAAAAAAAAAAAAATTTACCATGTGGAAAATGACGGTCGTAAAGTCCACACATTTAACTCCTGAGAAGAGGTGGATCCACCCTCAAGCCATCATTCTGACAACTGGGTGTAAAATAAGGCATGGGATGACAGCAGCGGGACACCTGACAGTTGGTGAAGTGACAGCCAAGAGTGGCAGGAGGAGGCAGTGTAAGAGTGCAGGCTGGCTCTCTAGCACAGCGTTCTGAGGTATTTCATGTGAAGGCCATCAGCCCCACACTCCCAGCAGCCTCCGGGAGACACTGCGTCACCACAGAGGGCCATGGCTGATGTTTAAGGAAGGCCACTGAGTCTTCAATAAAGGGAAATCACGACTGACACACTCAGAGGATAAACAAAGGGACGTGGTCGGAGATCCCAGGAATGTCTGTGTTTGCTGTGGTGCAAATAAAAACCATTTCGGCTGCAAATAAACTTCCCTAAAATGGAAAATATCTATGTGCCCTCCAACAGTGACTGCTTTGCTTAACGGAGGTCTTGGTGAGTACATGCTTTTCACAAGACAGAGGTTAGGACCCATTATTTGTGTTTACACGCCCTCTCTCAAAAGCCTTCACACTAAAGTCTTATGAGTGATTCCCCAAAACACACCTCAGGGCATCACAATATTTTCTTACACGAATGACCTAAGGAAGATACAGGTCAGTCCCCATCTCTCCTTACCAGCTGAGGAAACCTACTGCCAACTAACAAGGCAGCAAGGGGTGGGGGGGGAGGGGCAAAGGCAGAGGAGAGGGGCATGGCCATAAAGATGAAACTGATCGTTTGCAGATTCAAATACAAACAGAGAGCTAACTGGTACACTGTACAGACTCGCAGAAAGTCTGCAAAAGCCAAGGTGGGAGAGAAGTTCACTCTTGGTTAGAATTCGAGCATTCACTCACATATTCAGTTTACTAGTTGTCTAACCTTAGGCAACTCATGTAACTGCTCTGCACTCAGTTTCCGGGCTGTTAGGATTTCGGGGAGGATTCAACAGGGCATCTATGCAAAGAACAGCAGCTGGGCTTCAGATAAGCTATTTAAGTACAAGCTACTGTCCTGAGTACTTCCCTATCGCTGTTACTGAGCTCTGTGCCGCACACTAAGCCACGCACGGTAGCTGGAGCAGGGAAGAAGACAGACAACCAACAAACAAAAACAATAATTAGAGCTGTAGACAAGGGAAGGAAGAAAATAAATAGGTTGCTACAGTACAGGAAATGGTGATGAGGACATTGCCTTCACGAGAATGCTGGGGAAAATTCTCTCGAGGAATTAATATTTAAGAGAGGAGAAGTCAATTGTTCTAACACTAGGAGGAAGCTTATTTCCAGCCCAAGAAATAGTAAATGCAAAGACTTCGGGAGCAGAGAGGGAGGAACAGAGCACGTTCTAAGAATGGTCAAAAGGCCTTATGTGACTGAAGCCGAGGAAGCCAAAGGGAGAATGAAGTCCAAAAAAGCTGGAAGGGAGGCCAAGAAGAAGGGAATGCTAAAGATTCCATCCCAGGGCGCCTGGGTGGCTCAGTGGGTTAAGCCGCTGCCTTCAGCTCAGGTCATGATCTCAGGGTCCTGGGATCGAGGCCCACATCTGGCTCTCTGCTCAGCAGGGAACCTGTTTCCTCCTCTCTCTCTGCCTGCCTCTCTGCCTACTTATGATCTGTCTGCAAATAAATGAATAAAAAAAAAACTTAAAAAAAAAAAGATTCCATCCCAATACTGATGCACCCCAATGAAGTCCCACGGCCCTAGGACCTAACTATGGATGAGCAGGGCTCCCTCCCAACCTCCCTTCTCCTCCCCACCTCTCCAATTTACTTAATGTGACAGCAATACCCATATTACTGGACCACACCCAGGAGTCCTTATATTATTACCTTCTACGTAAGTTACTTAAATAAATAATGCACTCCTAAAGGTAAACATATCTGTGACCATTTTGTGAATATCTTATTTTGAATGAGAAAAGGTTAGGGAAAAGAGCCAACATTTATCCAGCCCCTTCTGTGCATCAAGCACTGTTACTAGATAGGTTCAATCATCTCATTCTCACAGCAGCTAAATAAGGAAATTATCTCCATTTTACAAGAAAAGATATTGAGTTTAACATCAGAGATGTGATGTCAATTGCCCAAGATGGCCCAGCTAATGGCAGAACTTGGATTTGAATCGAAATCTCTCTGGCTCTACCATTCATTCCAGTCAGTTATTCATTCAATATTAAGCCCTTCTCATGACAGGTTTCATTTACTCAGTTCATATCCATTTCCCTTTGACATTTGACATTTTACATTTCCTGGGACCAGGAGTGTCATCGCTGAGAGCTAAGACACTGGCAGACCCATCTGGGCAAGGCTGATGCTAAGTTTGTTTGCTGGAAATCATGTAAAGATTTGTTGTAAAGATGCCACTAAAAGATCCACAGGAGCTACTCCACTTGGGACCTGTTTAAAAATAAGCATTTTACTATGAAAAGAGAAATGTAGAGCTCTTGAACACCTTGCAAATAGAAAACTAATTTGCCTTATCAATTTTGTCCACTGTACTTGATCCTTGGGATAATTTGTGAGGCACTCTATCAGCCTCACTTACATTGTAGTCTTTTATCATATGGATGCAAGATATATTTCTTGCTGTCAAAACTAATCAAAGCATCTAAAAAAACCAAAGCAACCTTATTTACTTCCTCAGAGATCACAGCAAATGTCTTCCTGGGTTGTTTTTTTTTTTTTTAATATATATAAGTTAATTTTTTCTTTGGCTGCACATCAAGGCACTTAAATTAAGAACAATATATCTTCATTTCACACTTTGGTTGATATCCTTTAAATGTTTGCTTTAAAAAAAAAGGCGAATTCAAGTCTAAAGCTGGCAAAAATGGGCACTGTATTATTAACAATTTAAATCAAAGTTTAATGCTTTTGTCATCACAAAGACACAGATTCCACATTATAATAACCTTTGGCAAATGAATAGTAAACTAAATGTAGGCTTCCGAGACAGCTAATCCTAAAAGGTATGTTACAGATGAGAGTAGTTAAATATACCGATTATTGATATATGCTCTCATTCCAATATAGGGGAGGGATAGAGGTTGTTTAATTTTAATGTCCCCAGAGGTTGACTTTGCTCGTAACATTTATAAAATATTGAAAGACAAGAAATGGTACAGATGTGAATTCCGCAGTTGGCTTTTTCCAGTTGCCCTTGAAAGCAGCTGCCATAAATCTTAGATGAAGCCAAATAAGGCTGATGATTTTGATCTTCAATTCATTCTTTTCTATCCTTCAAAAGGTAAATGATCCTGATGGAATTAGAGCTAAGCGGAATGGCTCTCTTCTGTGAGGTGCATAGCCAATGGTGCGCTCCGCCATCATTAGCACAGTGGAGCCAGGTCCCCCGTGCGGCCGTGCATGTGCACTCGAGCTTGAACAGTGCGTGGAGGGAAAAAGACACTTAAACATTGAGCTCAGAAACCTTCCATTTCCCCTCCCCGGTACCCCCGCCCCTTCCTTTCACTTTCCCTTCTATGTCGGCTCAGCAGAAAGCCAGTGTAAGCTGAACGCGTAAGCCTCAAACACAGAGCTCTGTCACCAAGTCCTGGATTGGTATTTGAAAAAGTCTCAACAAAAGATTTTTTTTTTTTTTTTCAGTCTGACCCTGAAAAGAGTACTACCACAGAAAAGTTGTAGGAGAAGCAGGATTTCAGGCGGTCTGAGGGTTCTCTGACAGAAAAGACTGGGAGGCCTTTCCGTGAAAACATGGAAATCAGATGAATCCTCCACATCCCTATGGGAGAACACAATGTCATTTTCCTAAGTCCCCCTCAGTCATACAGAAGACATCGTATCCTGTCATTAGGGATGGCAATAAATGTATTTGTGTGGGTTTGCAACTCTGCTCCAGACCGCAAGGCAAATCCAGTTAAAACAACCACAGAGAGAATCATCTATCTTCATAAATTCAGTTGCAAAGAGAAATTCATCATGTTTACTGTCTTTAAGAAAGGAGCGAGTCTTGTAATAAAATGTTCTCTGGTCCAGATTCCTTGTATTTATAAGGCTTCTTTTCTTTCTGCCTTTCACAGAGCACAGCACATTCTAAACCACGGGCTGTCCTTTCATTAACATAACGTAATAAGTAAGTTATGTGTCTTGAAATGAAGAACGTGCTTGGAGAGGGTGAGGAAGGGGCGTCCCTCCCTCGGTAACTGACATCCCGGAAAAGCCTCATGTATAAGAAACTGCAAAGAAAAAAAAAGAGAGAGAGAGAGAGAAAAGAAAAAAAGGGACAGAAACTGCAGAGTTGAGCATTTTGAACCAAAATGCAAAAAAGACAAAGGGTCTTTGTGAAGATATACCCCACCCTTTTCTCCACTCTGACTTCAAAATACATACAATTGGGGGGGGGGGAGCATGTTCACTCATTTGACAAACATTTATTGAACACCACTCTGCCCCAACCATTGGGAAAATAAGAATATAAAAAGAATGAAATGACTCAGGAACAATTTTTTTGCTTGTTTTACTTTGAAGCATGTTGCCATTGCAGGCACGCACAACTGTATGCTCTCGCGATATGAAACTGATCACTTTTGTAGAAGCGACCCAGAAGGGTCATTTTAGGCCCATTGTGGTCTTTTTCTCCCTCTCTCCCTGGACCACAGAAAAATGATAGCAAATGTCGAAAGCTAATGTAGAAGTCAGAGAAGTTCAAGGGCCGGAAGAATGTCTCTGAGCCATAGTGGTCTTTGAGCACTTTACGGCCCATTCGTCAGAAGCGTTGAGAGATGTCCCCTAGCTTTGTCCTTTCAATTGCGTAATTCCATCAATTCTGCTAGCACCCTCAAACATTTATATTACCTTTCCTTTATAGCCTAACTGGCCTGACTTTAAATGATTTTTGAGGAGCGGAGTATTTTTGAACTCCGCTTCTTTCATGTCTAGTATTTTTCTTTTCTTTTTTTTTTTTTTTTTTTTTTGGCGTCACAGGTTTCAAATGAGGATAAAACTAAATTCAGAAAGTTAGTGGGACAGAGTAAGGGCTTGGAGTCCAAATGCCTGGGTTTGAATTCTCTCTTATTAGCTCTGAAGCTTTGGAAAAGTTACTTAACCCATGATAGCTCACTTTCTTTACCTATAAAGAGCAGTGCCAATCCTTACCTCACAAAATTACAATGAGAATTAAATGAGATAAAACTTCTAAAACACCTGGATGAATACCTAGCATACAGTAAGTACACAAGAAATGAAACTGTTGTTGCAGGCTCATAATTTTAAATTTAGTTCCCAACAGGTAAGGGGGGAAAAAAAAATAACAAAAAACCCTGTGTTATTTGAAAACATTTTTTAAAAGACATTTAGAAAAATGCATGCATTTAGAAAAATGCATGCATATAAATTTTAAGAACCAATTTGGCAAATAACTCTCATATCATTGTATGACAGAGCTAGTAAAATGCAGGGTCCAGAGAGCCCTGTGAATATCATGTTTCTAGCGTTTTAGTGTGGTCTCTGATAATTAAGGTAACCAAAACACTCTTCAGTGAAAGCAGAATACTTTTGAGCATGAAAGGAGATACTCCTTAATTAGGGGTAAACAAGAGGTGTAAACCAGAATATAACCATGTAAACTGGGACACTCCTACACACACCAGTCCAGATAGTTATCCTGACTATAACAAGGCAATGAGCTTGGGTGTCTAAGTTGACTTCTGTCTAGTTAAACAATCATAGCCCAAAGGAGATGATCTGTACCATCCCTGGGGCTCTGTCCTCCTATCTCTTTAGCATTTTTATCAATGACCTGGGTAAAGATATAGACAGCCTATTAATCAAGTTTACAGATAGCATAGGCTGGGACAGAATAGCTAATATGAGAGATGTCAGAATGCAGGTTTAAAATGATCTTTAAACTGGAACATTAAAGCAAAGCCAAATCAATAGAATTTTCAAGGAATAAATGCAGAGTCCTCCTTTTAGATTCAAAACAATCAATTGCACAAATGGGATGCAGAAAAGGCTAACAAACCCTTGTATGAATAATATTTTAAAAATACCAAGGGGTTTGGGGCGACCACAAGCTTAATAGGAACATTGAAAAGGCTGTTGAGTAAGACAGTACATTTGCCCTGTTTTGTATCAGGGAGCTATAATAGAACCAATAGACTAAAAAGTAAAAAAATCAGTGAAGCAAATCTAGACCCTGAGAAGGTGGCTTTTGAGATTCTTGCATTGAGGAGACGAGCCCAGACAATCCCTAGGGCCTCTTTCAATACTAAATTCTGACAAATTTCTGTATCTTGCTTCACACTCCACCCCTCCTACCAGGCATGCCAATCATGCAGACCAGTAACATTGACTAAACTTTAGGAGTTCACAAAGACCAAGGTCTAGCATCTTTTCTTCCCACCGTAAGGATGCACCTTCCTTCCGGGTGGACCATCACTCCCTCTTCTTTGTTCCCAAAGCACTTTGTACTTGTCTCCATCTCTTAGCCCTTAGCACACAGACTGGAAAAGACATATTCTGCCTTCTACCCCTAAACAGGGAGCTCCCCAAAAGGCAGAGCCTGGCTCTTGTGGGTACTCATTTGTGTGAAGAATAAATGGTTAGATAAAGAAACAAATAAATGAATGGATGAACACAAATCTATACTCTCCTGTCTTTCTTAGAGGGTATTTCTACCATCACTGTTTGAAAAAGCCTTTTCCAATGAAACAAGATGGGACAGGGAAGGGAGACAAACCATGAGAGACTCTTAATCTCAGAAAACAAACTGAGGTTGCTGGAGGGGAGGATAGTAGGAAGGACAGGGCAGCTGGGTGATGGACACTGAGGAAGGTATGTGCTATGGTGAGTGCTGTGACTTGTGTAAGACTGATGAATCACAATCACAGACCCGTACCCCTGAAACAAATAATACATTATATGTTAATTTTTTTAAAAAAGATAAAAGAAAAAGCCTCTTCCAGAAAAGGAAAAGAAAAATGTGGAGTGGACTTAGGCAGACTTCTGCTTAAAACATCCCCTGAACCTGGTATAATTCAATCTAAGTGTTCTCCTCTATGGAATCAAAAGTTCAATTCTCTCACAAATTACAAACTAATGCAACTATTTCCCCTCTATATAGACTCTCTTTACCAAGTGAAACAAATGCATGGTGATAAGAAAGCTAATGTTTCTGTTGTATTGCTTTTTACAATTTAAAGCAATGATGACCAAACACACACTTCCCTTGGAATATCAGGAAAGGGTCACACATACACTTCCCCAGTGAGTTAGTTATTGTAGTTGTAAAAACCCAACCCTCTGCAACCTACAGTAACACTGATTTAAGGCCCAATTCTCTGAGCACACAATATAAATCCTTCCAGCCAAATGTCCACTGATCTGGAACTAGAATCCACAAGACAATCATCTTTAAAGAATCTTATAGTGCAACTAATGTAATGTAATAAATTTAAAAGACCAGTTTGCTTTTTCCTGCTTCTGCCACAGTGGAAAAAAACAAATGCAAAATGACATGAACCGAGAATATTGCAAAATGGAGCTCAATCAGTAATATATGTATTTTTCAAATACCACTAATTTGGATATCTGAATTTTTTTTTCTTCTCCAGTTGTTTTTCAAGAGTGTTACAAAATTACACAGGCTGCTAAGACACCCATATCTATGGTCCGATGATGTATACAATAATATTGATATCTGATAATATCAACTATTTATCACAGCACAATTTCTTGGGTTTGGCTACCATTAAGCATCTGTTAAACTTTTCATATGCCCACTGACAAATGACTGATTTGATTCCAGTTGTTTAATTTTAACTGACCATCGGTACAGTCCTTTTTTTAACCTAATCTTTTTCTTTTTTTTTTCTTTTCTTTTCTTTCTTTCCTTTTTTTTTTAAAATTCTGGCCAAGAAAAAGAAAAGTGCTTTAATCCTCCACTTAATCTTTAAATAAGATGTTCAGTGATCTCTGACAAACAATAAGTCATAAAGTAGACACAGTGATTCAGCCAGTAATCTATGGGCACATAGATCATCCTGTAATGGTACATTAATCATTACACTTAAAGACGGGGCAAAAGGGATGACATTTTTTCAATTGTGTCTGTTGCAACACAGCGACATTCAAGTATTTTTAATGTGGGCCATTTCTGGAAACAGAAATGACTGTATGTTAATCTAGAAACATTTTCAAACCACACCCTGATGAAAGCAGTACCAGAAAGGTAGAACTGTTCCTGCATTTTAAAAGAGGCTTTTTGAAAAAATAGGCAAGAAAATGATAAGAATCATGTCCCTTTCAAAAAAGATTCAATCCTAAAAATAAAAAGACTCCATGACAACACCCAAGGTCAACCATCTGCAAACAATATGATCTTTACCAAGTTACTTAATTTCTCTAGCTCTCAATCTACTTATCTGCTGAATGTGAACAACCGGGTCAACCCCAAAGTATGCTCAGAAGGGTTACTGGGTATGCAGGCAAAGTCCCTCAGAATGTGCATGGCACATAGTAGGTACTCAAAATATAGTTCCAATCATTGTTGCCTTGAAATTGTTTATCTTAGACATACCCTCTGCTTTTGATAAGCTTACATAGATTTCTGCCTCAGCAATGGACAACATACACAAGGACAGCAATAGAACATCAGAAGCCCCTTTCTATCTGGAAGGGTGCCTAGGTAAGAGCCCCTACCCCGTTCACTAAAGCAACCTGGTCTTACACGATGGGATCTAACACAGAATGCCAGCTTCTGGCCCCTGCTCCAATATGACTGATAGCTCTAAGTCTTCTTTTTTGTTGTTGTTAAAGATTTTACTTGTTTTGACAGACAGAGAGAGACAGCAAGTGAGGAAACACAAGCAGGGGGAATGGGAGGGGGAGAAGGAGGTTCCCCACTGAGCAGGGAGCTCTACGCAGGGTTCGATCCCTGGACCCTGGGATCATGACCTGAGCCAAAGGCAGATGCTTAACGACTGAGCCACCCAGTAGCCCCAACTGTAACTCTTCTAGTAAACAAAAAGTAACTCCTCCCCACAGAAAGTTCAGGAAAGGCTGACCCACTCTATGCCAAGCAGGTTGTTTGTTACAAACATCAAGATGTGGTAGATCATGTAGTTCCACCACAGTAATGAATGACCAGCCTCTTTGCATTACCTGGGAAGATCCCATAATTATGTAGACACAGCCTGTTGTAAACATTCTATGAAAGATAGTGAGATTCCTTTAATAGTTCTTTTTGTGTTACAGAATACTTGTTCATTGCTTCTAACATCACCTGGATTATAATGTCATATGTTTTAAAGTTAGCAAATTCGTAAACCACAAGGCTTTAACCACCATTCTTACTAGAACTGCAGCTTCTGGAACAATCCCCAACTCATTGGTAAAATCAGAAGACTTCTGCGGTAGATTCCTAATTTTTTTGGAATCATATTGTATCTCCTAGGTCTGACCTAGAATAAGTTTGAGTCATCCAAAACTGAAAACTGGCCAGTCACTGATTTTCTGAAGCACAAGCTGTATCATTTTTCAGTTTCAAAGCATAGAAGGGGTGGGAAACCCAGCCATCTCCAGGCTTTGGAGAGCTATCAGCAGATAACTGAAAACAGTTACCATAGAGAGAAGAGAGAAGTGAGAATTACTGGATTGGGTTAAAGAGAGCAAATAAAAGCCTGTAGTTTTAGGATAAAAGTATGGGTGGTTCTAGAAAGAGGATCCTACAGTGAAGTAAAAAGAAGTGAAATAACGTATGCAACATGGTTAGCACATGCTTGGCTCAGAGTGAGTACTCAGTAGACAACAGTGACGACGACGATGATGATGATGACGACGACAACGACGACGATACTACACCTAACAGACTCTAATGCTCCAAGGACTTCCAAGTATAAGGAGTATATTTTACACATTTATGTGTTTCTAGTATCTAGCTCAGTGGCTAGGAAATAGAAAATACTTAGTTATTATCTATGGGGCTGAACTGAATGGAGAATTGCCACTGACAAGGAATTAAGAAAAGGGAAAAGGCCAGAAAAAGAAAAATCGAAGAGCTCATGGTTAAAATCAAGGTGTGTAAAAAGAAAGTGGAAGAGGTAAATATCAGGCCCCTGTTGAGGAAGGTTCTAGATAAACCCCGCCTACCTGGTAACTAATCATCCCCTCTTTTGAGTTCCGCAATCCCATCACCTCAGAACATGACATAAAGCACTGTTAAAAACATGGATCTCTTTGCTTTTCAAAGGGTGAAACTCAATTTCCTCAAGCAGGATGAGTCTTAGTAGCTAAGTAGACATTGGGGGTGGGGGGGAGGGGTAGCAGGGGTGCAGCAGCTGGGCATTCAGGAATGTTCAAAAGAGTCAATTTCCACAAGGATGACAATGACAACTGAGAAGCAAGGGAAGAAATGATGCCCTGCCTTAATCACCACTGTAACACTCCCCATTATCAACAATGACAATCACTAATTTTTTTAGGGATGATTGTGTCCCAAGCTATGTGCATATCTCATATGTGGTTTTTTTTAGCTTTTTTATCCAAGTAAAATTAACATACGGCATTATATTAGTTTCAGGCATACAACATAGTGATTCAACATTTCTGTACACCAAGGAGGTAGATGTTATTACCCTTTTTCAAATGAGGTAAGTAGAGCTTAGACTGGCTAAATAACTTCTCACACAGCTGGGAAGTAGAAGAGTCAAGTTTAGACTCTGGGCTGCCAACTCAAGACTGAATCGTAGCCATTACCATAAAGCAGCAATCTGTTATTATTCTGCAATACAGTGTACTCATAGATCCCCACATACGCTTTTATTTCCCCACTGTTTCACAGACATTGAATTTGACCACAGGTTTTTTAATCTGGGACCATGGACCCCAGAAAGCAGTTGCTTTAGATTATCTGTGAATTCCCTAAAATCAAAAGTAAAATGGAATGAATGTACATTTTCTGGTGAGAAGAGGGTTATTTTTGATAGCTATTTGTTTTAAAGAACTCCTGTTTAATAAATGTTTGTGTTTCTTTTTAGCTTTTTTATCCAAGTAAAATTAACATATGGCGTTATATTAGTTTCAGGCATACAACATAGTGATTCAACATTTCTGTACATTATTCAATGCTCATCACAAGAAGTGTACTCTTAACTTCCTTTATCTATTTCACCCAACCATCCCCCCCATCCATCTCCCCTCTGGCAACCACCAGTTTGTTCTCTGTATTTAAAAGTCTGTTTATTTGTCCTTTTTCCTTTGTTTGCTCATTTGCTTTGTTTCTTAAATTCCAAACAGGAGTGAAATCATATAGTGACAGCCTCTCTTAAAGGCGTTTGGGACCTAAACACATCCTGAGAACCACTGCAATAGACAATTCCTTCAAGAACAAAGGAGGTTTCTTCCCTATCATTCCGTTAAGAAGATGCCTCTTTGGAAATAAGTAAGGTTAGATAAACATGAAGTAGGTATAGACGATGCATCTAAATAAATTTAAGTCTGTTATAACCCCAAATTTAGAAGTATAGGTGAAAATGAGAGAGAGAAAGAAAGGGGGGGGAAGGTTAAAAAAAAGTTGGGGTTATTTTCCTCCCCAAAGAAAAAGCGATGCTATTCAAGGAAAGCCAACCTTGTTTGCTATTCTTAAATTATTGTGAATATTCTGAGGAAGAGAAGGAAACCGTTCCACTTGCTTATTTCCAAGTCCATTCCCATTTATGCTAAGAACCATTTAACCATCAGGCATAGTTCAAGACAGGGAACTCTCCGGTGCTGCACCGATAGCACGAATCCCATCCTCAGCACAGAAAGGACCCAGGTCATAGCAGCTGGTAGACAGCTTTGCAGACCCATCACAGAGACCTGTGTGGGGTTTCTACTAAGGACCCTGACTGTGAGCAATGGAAGACTGTGGCCAGTGACGGCAACAATCCCCTTCAACACCTGCTTTCACATCCATGGAATTCAGCTACCCAAGTGTCCTACTCACTGTCTCCACTGTTACCAGGAATAGGGCATTGTAGACATTTTTTTTTTCTCCCTGGACTTTTTGTCATGGAAATGGATTACTTTCCACCTCTTTCTTGCTGATCCCTTTCAACTTTCAATTTCCTTTTGGTGAAAAGGTTTTCTCCATACACACACACACACACACACTAGCAGTCACACACAAAGACACACATATTCACACATGCACATGCTCATGGCACAACTGAGTACTATGTTTGTGCCTAGGGAAGATGTTCTCCTGTGGATTAAACTGCTTGTCCCCACCCAACTTCCAATAGTACCCTGCCTCTCACTTGCTTTGACACATTTACCCCTATAGAAAAATTACTTTCTTTTAGGGGAATCAGGAGTTTTCTCTGAAGGCATGTAGTCAGTTCTGTCCTTTCTCTTTTTTTACGTAGAAAAAAAAAAGGTTAGGCATAAGCATTTTGTTCTTATTTTATTCAGGATCAAGAGATTTTTTTTTCCCCATTGAAAAAATAAGACAAAGTGGTTTGGCCTTTCCAATCTCATACCAACCCTGAGGTCCTGAGTTCAACCCTTCTCCAAAAAGAAAAATGTCAAGACTGAAATGCACCCAATTTCACCTAATTTTCTGTGCTTCACTCTTCAAGAAGATGGATTGAGATGGTTCACCTCACAAAATGGGCACAACTTACTTGAGAAAATAAGAAATGTAAGACCGTGGGTTTAAGTAAGTGCACCATTCTGAGGCAGGTTTTAGGTGTTCTGTGCAATTCTCATTTTATAGCTTACCAGGGCCGAGTGTGTAATTATACAGAGCACTCTTTCTATTGGCAAGACCCATTGATCCTTAAGTGTACATTTTCTGGCATCCAATAAACTAGGACGATGAGCGAGCAGGGTTTTCTGCTCCTGGAACAGTGAAGGGCTAATTAGTTGCATTTGCAGATTAATGACTTTCAACTAGAAAGGGTGAATGCAAAGGGATAAGCCACAGCCACAGTGACAGAATGCAAATAAAAGTATTTATAGGGGCAGGAGGAGGGGTGGTGGCCAGGAAGGGCCATCAATTCCTTTTACTCTCTGCACCGTGACACATTCCAATGAGGGAGGGCATTCTGCCAGCCCGACAGCCTTCACCGAAGCTAAGGCATAAACAGAATCTGTTGATAGATACAAGCAAGGCCAAGAGGAGAGACTGAGAAAGAAATTCTCTGCAGAAAGAGCAACAGGGATCAAGAAAGCTCTCCCTCTTCTCACCCCAGCCAGTCTTTGCCTTCTCTTTGTCAGAGCAGCCTTCAATTTCAACTCGCTCTCCTCCTGCCCTGTCTCTCACCCTCATCTATATAAAGGCTGATGTGATAGCTTGCTAGGAAACTTCCCAGCAAGTACACAAAATAACATGCTTAAATTCTCTGTTTATTCTCATTTCCCGAAATAACATTATGCTTCTGAGTTTGCGTGTCTCATTATTTTTAATCCCATCTCCCACATAAGTACAAAGGTATTATCTTGTTCCTTTGACTTATTAGGTTAGTCAAAGCAAAGATCTTCCCTCCACTCATAAAATGAAAGGGAAGTCCGGGGTGGGAGTTGCTGCAAGATATAGATCACTTGTTCCCAGTCTTTAGGATGTCACTGACTAAAAATATTTTATATTAAATGGAAGAGATGATGTAGGATTTGAAAATTTTTATAGCCCCAAGTAATTCACTCAAACAAATATTTATTTACCACAATAATCACTGTATAAAAGAATGGGTGCTTTAAAATTACAAATAAGGAAAGAATCTCAGGAAATAAGATAGATCTTTGTTTTAAATACATTTTGCTTGATAAAAAATATCCTACAAGTCATTACATTTTTCATTTTTCCATCTAGTGCTAGGACCAACTTTCCGACCAGAGTATAGAGTCCACTGTTGTTGAACCCTAGTTAAATGAGGATCCTTAGGATACTGGTGTGGGAATGTAAATGCCACTCCTTTGAGCCAGCCTTTCCTCATCCAGACCCCATCTCTAGACAAGGTTATGACCCTCTTATAAATTCGCATTGCAAACTGCACTTTTCATGCATTTGCACTTATCACAACTGTCATAAACATATTTTTGTTTGTTTTCTATTCCACTCTTTGTTCACACTCTCTCCAAGATTCAATATAATACTTTCCCATAATAGGCACAAAACAGACTTTTTAAAAATTAGATGAACTAAGAATCTCATTCTAGTTTCTACACTGCCATTTACCAGTCAGGTGACCTTTGGTAAATCATTTAATCAAACCACTTCTTGCCTTGGTGAGCTTGTTGGGGGGTAGCAAATCAGATTTTCATGGCAAACAGCTATGTTAACTGCAAGACTCTAGGTAGTTAACAATTTACCAACGGGAACAACTGATGAGTAAGAGTCTTCTCATTTTTTAGGTTATATTTCTCCACCTAAACACTTCTGTTACTTGTCTCTTGCATAAGTTTTGTCAGTTAAAGTTTTCCCACCAATTAAAATATCACACCAGATTAGACCTCAAATTTCTAAAAGAGAGTAAAAAGAACGCGAGGCTAGTCACAATGAGACATCAGCTCACACAAGTCAGAATGGCGAATATCAAAAAGACAAGGGTCGGTGAGGATGTGGAGAAAAAGGAACCATCAGGACCATTGGTGGGCATGTAAAGTGGTGTAGCTACTATGGAAAAAATATGGAGGTTCTGCAAAAAATCACAAATAGAATTACCATATGATCCAGTAATCCCATTTCTCAGTATTTATCCCCCAAAAACAAAAACACTGATTTGAAAATATATATGCATCCCTATGTTCATTACAGCATTATTTATAATAGCCAAGGTATGGAAACAACCTGAATGACGTCCATCTGTAGATGAATGCATAGAGAGTATGTGGTATGTATATGTATGTAGATGTGTGTATATAGGTGTATACACACACACACACACACACACACACATCCATGCATACAATGGGATACTACTTTGTCACAAAAAGGAATGAAATTTTGCCATTTGCAATAACATGGATGGATCTAGAAGTGAAATAAGTCAAAGACAAATATGATTTCAATTATATGTGGAATCTAAAAAACAAAAAAATAAGCAAGCAAAACAGAAACAGACTAATAAATATGGAGGACAAAATGGTGGTTGCTGGGGCCGAGGGGTTGGTTAGCCAAATAGGTAAAGGGTTTTAAGAGGTACAAGCTTCCAGTTATAAATAAGTCTTGGGGATGAAAAATACAGCATAGGGAATATAATCAATAACACTGTGATGATTTGTATGGTAACCAATGGCAACTACATTTATCATGGTGAGCATTTTGTAATGTATAGAATTGTTGAATCACTATATTATACAGCTGAAGGTAATATAATGTGTCAACTATGCTTCATTTGTTTAAAAAATTCACAAGACTGGATACAAGGCAACCTGATTCCAGTTCCTGCTCTTGCACAAAATAGCCTGGGCATCCTCCTTGGTTCTCAGTTTCTTGATCAATAAAATGGAGGACACAGATCAGTCCTAAAACTCTAGTCTGTAGGAATGGTTTCACTGGGACAGTTAAATGGGAAATAAGCACCATTCAAGAAGGACCTTACCCTATGCCACTGAATAAACATTCCTGAGCATTTGCAATTTGTAAGACACTTCCACATAACGTAACTCACTTTAAATGATTCCAAATAAGATCGTTTAATTATAGAAAATTTTATTAAAAGGGAATATTATTCCATTCTTCAAACTATATTTGATTTTCTTTCCAGTATAGATACCTTGAGCCATCTATCGAATCACTTTACTTTGTTTTCTAACATTTCCTCCAAAATTGGTATTCCTTACAAAGACTTTCATTTTTTCTGAACTGATGCTATCCATGAGAATAGAAAGTTGAAGTTCTTCAAATTCAATTCAACCAATGTTGGCTGAGTGCTATGAAAGAAAATTATACCAGATCAGTTAAATAGGCAAGGGAGACCTTATTTAAAACTTCTGCAATAAGAGACTGAACTGAATTCCTCTAAAAGGGTGGGAGGATTTTTGAAGTTGGGGTGACCTAAGGAAAAGTCATGGAAGTTCTTGGTGTGGTCAATTGATTAGGCCACCTATGTTTGCTAATTGTTGATCATCAGTGTTAGGCTCCTACCCTCCCACAGACACGGGGAGGTAGGGGCCCTATCACTCTCGATGATTACATTTCCAAGGGATAGCTCCCAGGTCCTTGAGAAAGACATTCCTGGATTGTAGATTTAGATCTCAGAAGGACAAAGAAATAATTTACACTTGCAACTTTCCTAAAGTAAATGCTCTAAGGAAAGGGAAGTTGGGGGGCTATAATCAGAAAGAAATCATCTAGGGGCGCCTGGGTGGCTCAGTGGGTTAAAGCCTCTGCCTTCGGTTCAGGTCATGATCCCAGCATCGGGAGCTGGGAGCCCTGCATCGGGCTATCTGCTCAGCAGGGACCTGCTTCCCCCTCTCTTTGTCTCTGCCTGCCTTTCTGCCTACTTGTGATCTCTGTCAAATAAATAAATAAAATCTTAAAAAAAAGAAAGAAAGAAAGAAAGAAAAAAAAAAGAAATCATCTAAATTTTAGTCCGGCTGAGGGGAATGTTGAGCCTGTGTCTGTCAGTGTTCCCAGGGCTAAACAAGCTACTTGGTAAGACACATGGTCCACTGCCTTCATGAAGTTTACAGTCTTTTGGGCACAGTTTTCCTTATGTCTCACCCAAAAAATATTCATTATGGAGATTTGAGTATCTGCTCTTCCACACAGATAAGCGAACTACATAATCCTGCATCCATATGGTCCAAATTCTGAAAGTGTCTGGTAAGCCAACCAGCTCTCTGCTTACTTGACCAATGGTCTACCCCTGGGTCATCTATCTCTCTAGCAATGTGGTTTCTTCTCATGATTGTCTCAAGTCAACAGAGTTTGATGGAAAAGACTGGAGACAGGATCTCAGGCTTGGGTTTAACCAAATTTTTAAGTCGATAATGATATTTTCTTTTCTTCCCCCAAATATAGGTATAAACCATGTAACTGTTTCCCAATGATATATCCTAACTTCAGGGTTTTCTCCATTCTACTGAAATCCCTCAGCACCTATACTGATCTCCATCCTTGTGAAATATCTGCCCATCAATATTCCACCAAATTTACGAGTGGCATACTGTTTAAGTGTCAGCTTCCTGTGGCATTTTTATTTCTGTCACTTGCAAATCCTGTTCTCCCTAGTCTCAGACCTCTCTGAGTCCCTACCTCTTACCCAAGCAGACTCCAGGCACTTTAAATGCCCCCATCTCCCTTTCATTACATTTAATCACATGGTAAATTTAAAAGAGGAGTCCAGATAAAGAAGGCTCGTTAACTTTAATGGGTCACTTTTTATATTTGGGTGAAAGGCCTTAAACCCTTGTAAATTAGGCGGGGATTTATAAACCATGACAAACGTGATGACAAATACTGATTTCCTAGTAAATTCCTTCAACACACTCTATCCCCATGCATGATGAATTGGTAGTGCTCCTTTCTGTTATTATTTACACAAATGACTTTGGCATTGTCTTGATACGTGGGCAATATACTTAAATCCATGACAGATCCCACAGATTAGGGTAGAGCCATATATTTCCCTTTTGAATTTGACTTTGACTAAAAAAAAAAAAAGAAAGAAAGAAAAAAAAAATCTGGTTATACTATATACGGGCATGCATGCACAGAGAATTAAAAACACACTTTATACCCTGTTAAAAAAAAAAATAAAAGCAGACCAATTTGAGAGAGATTCAGAGTTTCCCACATAACTGCTGAAATTACTGAGACTGTGTGGTTCTATTTCACAAATTATACCTCTGAGGTGAGACTCCTCTTCAAGAAAACTATAGAGATCAATCAGCTCCAGCCATAACGCCCTTAATCCCGCTGTTCGACTTTCATAATTTTCTGCCACCAGTGAGTTATTGCTTGACAAGTGTTTAAATATTATACATTGTGAAGTTTAAATAAAGAAATTATTTACCTGGGAATATAAAAAAAGTGAATTACCAATTATATAGTTCCCTGAACACTTAATCATGCAGCGGAGTGGAAAACCCTTCAGGAAATCTGTCCTCTACCATTTCCCCATAATAAAGGGTGTCTCCAGAAATACTCACTTAATCTCTGCCGTGCATTTCAAGCACCTAATCTCACTTTGCAGGGCACTCTGCTACTTCTTGTCATCCAAACAAAATGCAGGTAAATGATGGAGAAGCAGAGCTTAGGCCCTTAAATATTTACTGGCTAGTCTACTCTTAGTAATACATGCTGTAGTGTTAGACTCAATTTCATCCTCGAGTGGTTGGCAGACAATTTGGACAGGCTTACCGAGAAGTGGAGGATCTTTCCTTGCTTTGCCTTTGAGGAGAAGCCATTCCCTTATCTTAAGTGAATTAGTTTAAAAACTTTCCCTGCTAGTCCAGTGTATCAACAAATGAGTCTGGCCGGCTGCACTGACGGCTCACTTAAGCCGGCTCTGGGAGCTAATGGGAAAAGCCCAGGCGCGGCCGCCCCTGTGGAGTGAGGGTCCCCTCCGTCCCACCGGCTCCCCAACAGATGCGAAATCCTAGCATGGGGCTGTCCATCATTTCCCAAGGAAACATTGGTGCAATCAGCTGGATGAAAACCAACCTGATAAAGCCGTCATTTTCTTTCACAGTGGGGGGTGGGGGTGCCTGAGGCTGTCTTTTTTTTTTTTTTTTAAGATTGTATTTATTTATTTGACACAGAGAGAGACAGCCAGCCCGTAGGGAACATAAGCAGGGAGAGTAGGAGATGGAAAAGCAGGCCTCCCGCAGAGCAGGAAGCCAGATGCGGGGCTCAATCCCAGGACCCTGGGACCTTGACCTGAGGGACTGAGCCATCCAGGCGCCCCTGAGGCTGTCCTTAAAACAGAAAACATTTCCAAGGTCAGGTGGGTCAGGGCAGAGGGCTCTGACTACAGGTGGTGGCAGAAACTTCCCCCACCCCATGGTGGCTAGTTGTCTCGGTTTTTATTAAAAGTCAGAAGGAGTTGAAAAGTCCCCTTGAAGCATGATTTTCATTCTTAAAGGGGAATCAATCTATACATACTAACATATGTATAGGGATTAAAAATATAAAAGGGATTAAAAATATAAAATTAAATAAAAAGAAAATCCCACTTACATTTCTAAACTATGTATGTGTGTTACATACATATATAGGTGTGTATTTTTATTTCTATATTTGTATGTACCTCCGAGAGAGAGAGAGAGAGAGAGAGATGTGTGTGTGTGTGTGTGTGTGTGTGTGTGTGTGTGTGTCTGTGTGTCTGTGTGTCTATGTGTACACAAAGAAAAAACTCTGGATGGGTCTACTTTCAACTATTACTGTGGTTACCTTGAGGAATGGGATTTAGGGAATAAAAAAGAGAAAACCAGGAATTTTGCTATGAATGTTTGCAAGAGTAGAACTTTTTACAACAAACCTCTATTGCCATTATCATTTTAAGTGTTATTAAGAAATGATTCTTCCGGTTATTTCATCTGTGATCACACCGGTGAACTTAAGCACTAGGGATCCGTAGTATGCTATATACAGGACAGGCAGAGCCCGAGCCTGCTTAATTAAAGACAGCAGATAATCTAGCAGAAGAGCTATAGAATACATTGTAGACATTAACAGGAGCCTCCACATGGGGTTTCTGAGATCACATTCTGAATCTTTCCCTGAATGTTCCCGTAGCATTACCAACCCAGCTCATTACCAACCCAGCTCTGCCCACTTTACGGCTAATACACTAAATGCATTTAGAGCTTGATCTTATCCATCTCTTTTCAAAGTATCTTTTCTCAAATACAACCCATGCTTTACTTGGTATTAGCCTCTTGGTGGCTTTGCAAAAATATTTAAAATAGTGTTTTGTTGGGGGCGGGGTGGGGGAGGTTAAAGGTATTTATGGATAAGAAAAGCAGATTAAATATTCCAGTCTCAATTCTGCCTCCAGCACATAAGCCCTCTAGGCTTCAGAAAGCCCTGCCCATCGCTTTTTCAGAAAGCAAAGAAAGGCCCATCATTCCATAATTACTCTCTTGTGCAGATTGGCACAATATCAGAGCTAACACAACAGAGTACATAAAAGACCAGGTTATAACATCTCTGCTGCCGTAAATTGAAATAATAAACTTTGGCAAACACGAAGGACAGCAAATTCAATTTGACAGTCCTCTCAAAGCAGACTAAGAACAACAGAAGGAAGCTAACTAAATAGGATTAGGATCTATTTTATTAAATTATTAAATCAGTGGATAAGGGAACATGTAATGTGATTCCCCCAAATCATTAATTCAGCATTTACAAAATCATGGTAAGAATCAAATTATCATTATGTTTTACATTCAAAATCACTGATTTTCAGGCTGGAAGGGAGTTTTCTAACTTCTCTAGCTTCAAGTTCTCTTTGCTTCAACAAACACTTGGGGGGACGTGCACTATGTAAAACAGATAAATGGGAGCTTGCTCTCTTAGACAGGAGGTAGGGCTGTGTGGCTATGTCCACCGATGCCACGTCCACAGGACTTGTGCCTTCCTAGCCCCTCTGGAGGGGCCTTCGAGGAATTCCTACATCTTCTCTGTGGAGTATCATTTGGAAAAGGACCAATCTGGGCCATCACCTTCATGTAAAAGATGCACATATTAACTCTTAAGATTTCTAGCTAGAGGCGTCTGGGTGGCTCAGTTGGTTAAGTGTCTGCTTTCAGCTCAGGTCATGATCTCCAGGTCCTGGCATCAAGCCCCGAATCAGGGTCCCAGCTCAGCTCCGTCTTCCTCTGCCTCTCCCCTCCACTTGTGGGCTCGCTCGCTCTCTCTCTCATGAATAAATTTTTTAAAATCTAGAAAAATAAAAAAGGATTTCTAGCTAAAAACAGAGTTAAGGAAAGGGGGAAGAAAGAGAATCCACATTCAAACAAAGATGTCTTTTGGGAAATCAACAGTAAATTCATCTGTTAAAGGCACTAATTAATAATAGTTAACTTTCGTTGACCATTTGTTACATGCCAGAAATAGTGCTGAGTGCTTTATGAGCAAGCATTAACACATTTGATTTTTACAAAATTCCCATGAGGCAGATAATGTTATTATCACCATGAAACACATGAAAAGCTTAGGCTCAGCAAAGTGACATGCTCAACTTAGAGTCACACAGCTAAGAAGTGGCAAAGATCATTTCAACCCAGGCAATCCGGCTTGAGTGCCTACCCTTACGCTCTCCCAACTTCTGTCCACTCTCCTCGCCACCATTTTTTCCCCACTACTTTACTGAATAAATGGTAGAAGGGCAGTGTTTCATTGGTTTTACCACACTCTGTGAACATAACTATGAACATCTAACTCGATATGTCTGCACAGACTACAAAGCTATAGTCCCTATTCTAATCAATCCAGCCAACAAACAGACAACTTCTATTAGAATAAGCTGCTCAAATCCAAATATGTGACCAAATAAGACAGGACTGCAGATACCATGAAAGATAAGAATAAAAGCCAAAGTGGGCTTGAGAAGCAGGGCATGCACCTTCTAAAAGCAGAAAATTTTAAAAAAATAATTTTTTAAAAGGCCTGATAAAGCTGAAGCATTTGGGAACAGAACTGGACATGGATAAGTACAAGATGGGAGGAGACAACCAAGGACTAAGTCACAAATAATCCTGGCAGGAGTCGGAGTAGACAAATTGAGTCAGCTACGAAATACCATCATTTGGAAAGAAAGGAAAAGGAGTGTGAGTGACTTGCAAAGACTCCAAGACCAGCCTTCCAATGTTCTATTCATCCGCTTACACCTTCAATGTCTTCTCTGTTGGGTCCTTGCCCTTACACTTTGTAAATAATGGACAGAAAATACATGAAGGCCAAAAAGGCAGAAAAACAGAGACTAGAAAGAGGAGAAAAGTCCTTTGGAGGAAGATTAAAAGATGTAGTATTATTGAACCTACATTAATTACTACTGAGGAGAAAAATAAGCAGGGGTGGGGAGAGACCCCAACTCTACAAACATCCTTACAAGAGAATGCGGAGCCCTGGTTCTCCATTTACACAAAATAATTTGTGCACTGAATTCACCAAACAAGTATTTATCAACTACCTTCTCCATTCCAGGACACGAAATGTGGATAACACGTCTCATTTGTACCCTGAAAAGAATTTGTAGGCTAGTGGAGAGTGAGATGTGCAGATAAATAATTGACATTTCAGTGTGAGGTCTACGATTATAGGGCCAGGACACACAGACAAGGGGGGAGTAGTAAAAATGCTGGTTTGGGGTGGAGGGAGAAGGGGCAAATGAGCAAGGCCTCAAAGGAAGATGAAGGGATTTTTCAGAAATTTGAGGAGAGGAAGAACATCCCAGGCAGAGGGAATAGTATGTGCAAAGGCACAAAAATGGGAAACCATGGAGTACATTCAGGAAACTGCAATTTTGATTCCAAAACAAGAGAATGAAGCATCAGGAAAGAAAAGTAGCAGACAAGCCAGAGGTAGGCTAGGGACAGACAGTGGAGACGCTGTCACATCAGCTAAGAAGCTGAGTCTACAGCCAGCTTGTTACAGTGCCTCATTACAAAATCAAAATGCTTCCATATCAGTTGGAGTGGGCCCCGGTTGCCATCCTCCACTCTGGACACACTATCTCCACACTGGGACTTTTAGACCTCCTCACAAGTCAGCAGCTAAAGCATAATGTCTGGGACCAGGATCCCACACTCTCCTCTCCAGTTCTACACTTGGATGCATTTTGATGCCGTATCATTGTTCAAAATGTTCAGTATCGGGGCACCTGGATGGTTCAGTTGGTTAAGGGTCTGTCTTCAGCTCAGGTCATGATCTCAGGGTCCTGGGATTGAGCCTCACATGGGCTCCTTGATCAGCAGGGAGTTTGCTTCTTTGCCTCCCCCCTCCCAACTTGTGCTCGCTCTCTCTCTCTCCCCCCCTAAATTTAAAAAATAAAACAAAACCAAAAAAACCTTTAAAATATTCAATATTACCCCTGCTAACACTTTAAGACTTTTTCCATAGGCAAAGGGGAACCACTGAAGAATTTCAAGCAAAAATGCCACATGAACAGAATGACATTGTTTAAAAAAAGATCCAAAGTAAACCCCTTCCCCCAAGCCCCCTAAATGAAGCTTCTCTCCATGGAGACATGTAAGCAGACACATGATGTTCTCCAGCTTGTAGGCTGAACAGTTTCAACGCTGCTGATCCTAAGGATGACTGCATGAAGGGTTTTCATTTTCATTTCATTTATGAGACTAGTGCATTGTCCAATACTGAAGAAATGCCTGGGTAAGTCTTCCTCTCACATCTTTAAGAGAGAGAGGAAGAAGGTGGAAGAGCTGGCTAGGGGCCGGCCTCTGAATGACAACCCCCATCTCATAAGCTATAGAGGCAAACGTTTTGTGTTGACGTTCCTTCCGTGCTGGTGTGGCAGGTAACCCCTGGTAGCAGCCTTTCCTCCCAGGGCTCGCCACACTGTTGCCCTTTCTTCATCAGAGACAGCTGCAAGACTGAAGCCAGGTGCTGACTTAACATTTCAGGAGCCGTGAAGGCGAACGGGCAGGAGCCACCAAGGGTCACCCAGCAAACTTCAAGGTCATCCAGCAAAACAGCCAAGTGCTGGAGGATCAGAATCCACATTTCAGCTCTAACTCTCACCACTCAACTTGTATCTTTTTCCAACTGCCCTACGTTTCACTTAAATTCAATCATCTCCAAAAGACACTGTAAAAAATAAGAACTCGGGTTTTTCTTTAAAAAAAAAAAAAGAAAGAAAGAAAGAAAATTTGCATTTCTTGGTCAATCACATAACCCTAGTCTTGAATTTCCCCCTGCTCATTTTTTCTCATCTTTCAATTACCTGCTGATCTACTACTGTGCAAGCATTTTTCTCCTCATTTACTGAGGATACCACTTTCTTTTTTCTTCTTTTTTTTTCCTCCTAATGTTCACCTAATTAACAGTCAAGCAGCTTTTCATACAAAATCTCAGCTTTAACATTTTCCTTTTGATTAGAAGTTTAAAGAAAGAGCTGTTAAGTTTCAAAATCTCTTTTTCCAAGAGTTTTATCCACTCAACCACCAGACCATCCATCCTGAATTAGGCCAGCATTGAGTAGCGGCTGTAAAACTCCCAAAGACCAGGAGACCTGTGGTCCCTGAGATGATCACTAGATGTTTTGGGGGTGGGGTCTTTGAAGGCCAGTCCGTGGCCATCTGAGCTTGATCACAGGTAACACACTAGAACCATCTTCAGAAAAAGCTCTATTCTTTTAATATCTGTTTATTGTTCTGTCCTTGAGAGTTAGAAGAAGCCATGTTTTCAAATTTTCATTCATTCAATCAATAATCGTTTATTGAGCACCTGTAGATGCTAGGCACTAAATGAAGTGCTGGGATATTACAGCGAGCAGAAAAAGATGTGCTCCTCCGTGGAACGGAGTATACAGCCTATCACAGGAGATCTTTACCTTGGTTACAAAACCACCCAGGGAGTTTTGACAATCCACAGTGCACAGGAAACCCCAGACCAATCAAATCAAATTCTCTGAAGGTGAGGTCCATGCATGAATATTTTATAAAAGTCTCCATGTGATTCCAAAGTGTAGCTAAAGTTGACAACAGTCAATCATACAAATAGGTGCAAAACTGCAATATGATTAAAGACGTAAAGAATTAGTCACACTTTGCGAGGGCCTCAATGCACATTTATATGTGCAACTGGGATCTGCTAAGCACCTGCTGCTTGTCAAGAAGCTACAAGGGTAACAGAACTATGGGCCATAAGCCGAAGAAACACGGGCCATCCTGGTCCTCATTCATGGTCATGAGTCATACCTGAGCACTGAGAGCAAGGGGATTTCTGGTCATTCCTACCTGCTCTAGTGAGTGAAGCAACAAGAGTCATAGCAGATAAGCACCTTGACCATAGGGCACAAGGAAAACCGAGAGCCTGACCGTCCTAAACACTGGCAGGATAGCTGAGCAATCCCACCTGCTTGAAATTAAGTGCTTTTGTGACCGTCTGGAGTAGAGGAAAGCGGTCAAATAGTCTGGACTGACAATAGATGTCCAGGAGGAGGAAATAGGAAACCAGATCCACTAGGTCTGTTCGCAGATTTAAAAAGGAAAATAAATTCTGGAAGGCTCTGAGCAAGATTGTCTCAGATTTGCTAAGGGATATGTGTAGAGTCCATACCTAATGAGTTTCCTTAAATAAACAAACAGCATTCTAGCTTTACAAAAGCTTCTAGATGGAGAACTTATTTAAAGATAAGAGAAGTGGTGATTCAGCTCCACTGCTGCAGCCCAGATGGGCCTCCCAGATTTGAACGCCCTCCTGCTCCTACTTGTTTGAAACAGCGTCCCACAAGAGGATGCAATTTTTTCTCGTTTCATTTTGTGATTTTTTTTATCCCTGTATCAGATAGAACAATGCCTAAGAAAATCTTATTTGCTCATGATATTCTTCTCTCTGTTTTTTGATCCTTAGTCTGTCTTCACGTGGTAAACCTGACTTCCTACAGGTCACTACAGTGATCATCTAACTGTCACAAAGCAGATAATGTTCAATATTAAAGATCAATGATACATGGATATATATGTATCTTTAATGGGAAATGATTTTTTAAAAAATCCTTCACTATCCAATTTTTAATTAGTCAATGATGATTTCCTATTTGGTTTTTTTAAAACATGCACTCAAAAATGCTTTAAGAAGCAAACGGGCTGAGAATTTGCCATCCTTCCTTAGATCCCAAGAAGAGAGTAGCTATGACTGTATTTGATTCCAAAGGGGAAGAGAGCTTCATTTTTAATAAGCATGGAAGATTTGGATTTAATTTAAACAGAGCACAAAATCCACACTGTGAACTTACTAGCTTTGTTTTGATGCCACATCATTTGTCCGTCCTATGAAGGATTAGACTCTAACTCCAATTTTCTACAAAATAGCACAAAATAGAACCCAGAAGCTTTGCATGATCATACTCCTAGGCAAGACTCTCCACTCACACAAATCCTTTCTTAATACAAAATTTAATAAATACATGTAGAAAGGGGGTTAAAGGAAAATAAGATGCATCCGTAAGGTTAAATACCCAAAGCTCATGCTGTAAGATTCTAGAGTAAGAGTAGAACCTTTGATGCAGAGCTTCCTAGGAATTAGCCAAGTCCATAAGGAGAGTTTTCTCAGGCTAAGAAAGCCCTATCTGTTCTGCTAAAGCGCTGAGAGAATTCTCCTGCCACATCACTTAAAATGTCCCCGTCAGGGGCGCCTGGGTGGCGCAGCGGGTTAGAGCCGCTGCCTTCGGCTCAGGTCGTGATCCCAGCATCCTGGGATCGAGCCCCGCATCGGGCTCTCTGCTCAGCAGGGAGCCTGCTTCCCTTCCTCTCTCTGCCTGCCTCTCTGCCTACTTATGATCTATCTGTCAAATAAATAAATAAAATCTTTAAAAAAAAAAGATTAGAGCTAGTTATTAATTTATTTAAAAAAAAAGTCCCCATATAAAGTCAGTGTTCAGTCTTGCCATCTTAAAACAACCCAACCCAATGCTATCCATTATAATATGTATTCAGCTAGACCATGAGCCAGATTATATCTTCCAAATTGGAGTTATATGAACTATATGTGGTGCAGATAACATTCATCACAAACTCCAAGCAAATTTCCCAACCCTTAGGTTCTTACAGAGTTCTAGTCTAATATTTTAGGACTATCTTTAAAAGCATTTGTTCCTGGAATACTACTCATCCATCAAAAAAAGGGAAAGAAATCTTGTCATTTGCAATGATGTGGATAGAACCAGAGGGTATTATGCAAATTGAAATAAGTCAGTCAGAGAAAGACAATTATTATATGATCTCACTGATATGTGGAATTTAGAAAACAAAACAGACAATCATAGAGGGAGAGAGGAAAAAATAAAACAAAATGAAATCAGAGAGGGAGAAAAACCGTAAGAGACTCTTAAGCATAGGAAATATACTGAGGGTTGCTGGAGGGGAGTGAAGTAGAGGGACGGAGTACAGGGTGATGGACATTGATGAGCACTGGGTATTATATAAGACTGATGAGTCACTGACATCTACCTCAGAAACCATTAATACATCATAACTAGTAGAATTTAAAGAAATGAAAAAAAAATAAAATTTGAAAAGAAAAAAAGTCCATCTTTTTTTCTTCATTCCCTCCCATCTCCTTTGTTATGACAATCTGGGGACTTTTTTCCTCCCATAACCTATTACCAACAATAGTAAACAAAGGGGCACCTGGGTGGCTCAGTTGGTTAAGCGTCTGCCTTTGGCTCAGGCCATGATCCCAGGGTCCTGGGATTAATCCCTGCATCAGGCTCCCTGCTCAAAGGGGAGCCTATTTCTCCCTCTCCTCCCTGCTCATGTTCTCTCTCTCTCTCTGTCAAATAAATAAATAAAATCTTAAAAAAAGAAAAACAGTAAACAACAGAAAACAAAAACCAAAAAAAAAAGCATTTTTTGTAGAGCAATCTACATCTTTCTTGTAGAGCAATATCTGACTGATAAATATGGAATTTTTTTAAAACACAGGGCCTGGTTAGGATTTCATAAAAAAATTGTGTCTCCAAAGTAGAAAGAAACTATAAGAAAGCAAACCAATGTAATAGGACAAATGAGAGCTATTACAGTAAACACACAAATGTTAAAATGCAAATATTACACATCAAAATTTTCTGTTTTTCCTTCCCTTTTTTCCCAAGGATACACACTTCCTAATGTTACTTACTTGTTTGTGGCATATCACCTAACCTTAAATCTAAAATTCCCCTTTCTTTTTACGTATCACAATTTCATTCAAACTCCTAGATCAACTTTCCCAAAGACCAATTTGTTCAAAAGACAAAGAGCTCACCAGTCACCCCAACATACACAACCACTGAAAAATCAAGTCATCGAAATGAGACTGGTTTAGTTTAGGATGCAGTGCCGTGAAAACAAACATGACTTCAGCGTTCCCTATTCCCCCGTTGTTTTAATATTTGCCTTGCAAGAAAACAAACAAAAATAAATAAACTTCTAGTGAACTTAATTAAGCAAACCACTACCCTGGAAAATTCTGACTCAATGATACTTTCATAAACAATTGTCAGACTAAAACTCAAGCAAACTAATGTACCTTAAGACCAAAGTTGTCTTAATTAAATTTTAAAATAAATAAAAGCAAAATGACAGAGTGGGATTTTTCTAGAAGTTTGAAGTCAAATATGCCAAGCCTATTTATGTAAAGATACATGTGAAAAGTCTTAAAACTAAAAGAATCAAAAGAATTCTAGTCAGCATTTCTCAGGCAGAAGAGGTACCCATCACAGAAGCGATAACCCTCATCTCTTGGGATCGCTGAGAATGCTGTCTTCCTCCAAGTAAATTCCACTTTACCAAATCCTAGGAGGGTCTTATACAGCAAAAGCAACCTGCTATAAAGTGATTTTTCACTGAGACAGCTACTTTAGAAAGATGCTATAACACTGACCCTCAGCAAGGAAGTCACTGAGTATAGATGAGGAAGCAGAAAACTTTCTTTTTTTGAGTAGAGTCAAGGTCTAGATATCTGAATGTCTTCAGATAATAATCAACATATATTATATACTCTGAGCACTCTGGTCTTTTGAGAAATGGTAACCAAAAAAATAAAAAATAACAGGAGAAAGAGAAAAGTGTGCTTAGAATTTTATACATGAAAGCAAGAGTAGACAGAGGGTCTGAAGAAAAAGAGTGTCTGCATGCTGGGCATTTTGTCCCATCGGCTAGATATCTTCCATTGTCCTCTCCAGGTTCATTATTCACACTTTCGCAGCCTGCTTAGTGACCTAGGAGGCTAACCCACATGGACAGCCTCAGTGGGCACCCTTGCTTTCTGGCTGGATTTGGCCAATGGAATTTAAGTTCAGGAGCTGGGGGGCAGAAGGAGAGTTGGGGTAGAAAATGAAATAATAAAGTAAGTAGGGACCAAGTCAGAAAGTGGGAAGAGCTGAGAACGATAAGGATAACCAGTCAGAAAGAGGAATGAAATATGGTGCTGAGAGTCTCCATGAGGCAACCAAGCAAAGGATGAGAAACCCAGGAGGCAGACTTAGCTCTCCAAGGGAGGCAAGACCTAGGCAGATAGAAGAACCACTCGATCCATGTTGTACAAGGGGCAGGGCTCGGCACATGGATTTGTGTGCCTCAATACCATCTGATAAGTCACATTCTCAAAGAATTTGGGTGAGGTATGCCTGTTTTCAACGCAAGGTTTTCGTCGGCCTCTGAGAGCTGCTT
This sequence comes from Enhydra lutris kenyoni, assembly GCF_002288905.1. NCBI lineage: Eukaryota > Metazoa > Chordata > Mammalia > Carnivora > Mustelidae > Enhydra > Enhydra lutris. The sequence continues at coordinate 3,347,848 of NW_019154154.1, read as the reverse complement.
TAGGCATGACCTAAGAAACCTTGTTACAGCCATAGTAGGAGAGAAGCGTTTCTCTATTTCCAGGTGCAAAGGGAGCCCAAGGATAAATGCTTCAGGAATCCACTGCCATGCCACACTTCAAATATTTCATTTTAACATGATCTATTTAGAGAAGAGAGGAAAGAATTTGTAAGTCATTATGTCCAGAAATATTTAAATGCTTTAAGGCAAATGGAGATATAAATCTATACTGTACTCCCTTCCATTCACCCAAAACTGCTATTATTCAAAAGCATTCACCAAATTCTACTTCGTGAAAGGGAACATCTAGTGCAAAGGACTATTACGTATTCCCAACATACCCCACCCCAGACTTGATGATAAGCAAATGTGTTCCTCCCCAGATGTGCATATGAAGTCTAGCAAATAAGAACATAAAACAATGACAGGAAGAAAACAAACCAAAAGCTAAAATTATCGGTGGAGCGAATTAGCATATGTATAAGAGACACTTGTGCAGATGTAGGAGGCTTTCTTTAGAAAGTAAGTTCTCAGAGCAGTGATCATCACTCGTTTTTGGAGTTCTGACATCTTATCATCTCTTATTTGCTTTTTATGACCATCACCACCAACCTCCCCCTGCAAGTTCATTTTTAAATAAGAAGGACTAATCTTATTTTCAAGCATTTGCTCCTATTTTCACTCTCCTTGAGAACCACCGTAGAAGACCATACCATAGACCTGTGGACACAGTTATCAGTGGTTAAGAATCCAGAGGCTTCTGTTCTTTGCCTTGTTTCTTTCCTGAGAGAGAGATTTTAAAGTACCCACTATCTCGGCAAACAGTGTACACAAAAGTGGAGAAGAAAATGTTACTCCAAGAAACCTTCAGAGTCCAGACAGGACATTTTAAAATCCGCATAGAAGGGAAGAGGACAGACACTGGCATGCTTTTCCACACACAGTCACATACCATTCCATTTAGGCAAATGCTATGAACACTGAAAATCAGTCCTCACAGAGGTTACCTCAGCGATCTACCTCAGAGCAAACTCCATCGTGCTAAGCCCTTTCCATAGACCTTACTGATTATTTGTGTGAACGCAAAAGAAAAGCAGCCAACATCCAGAACCTTTAGTTTGGCAATTGATTTTTTTTTCAAGATTTTATTCATCTATTTGACAGACAGAGATCACAAGCAGGCAGACAGGCAGGCAGAGAGAGGGGAAGAAGCAGGCTCCCTGCTGAACAGAGAGCCCAATGCGGGACTCGATCCCAGAACCCCGGGATCATGACCCGAGCCGAAGGCAGAGGCTTTAACCCACTGAGCCACCCAGGTGCCCGTTGGCAATTGACTTTAAGGTAAGGTTTAATTCTTCCTCTAAGACTGTGTTAGAAGCTCTCTGTACAGGCCAGAATTCAGCACAGGAGGCGGAGGAATTCAATGCTTCTGAGAGAAAGCCAGTCATCTTAAGCAGGTTTCTTTGAATCGGAGTGGGAAGGAACTTGTTCTATTACACAGGAATAAGGCATCCATAAATATAACTCGAGACTACACACAACACTGTATTTCTTTCAAAGAATTTTAAATTCTCATTAATCTTCATGACCATTTTGCCAGATGTACAGCCACCAGATACTAACTACAATTACCTCACAAAGGTGCTGAGAAGAAATGTCAAGTCCTAGATCATGAATCAAGCAAAGCACCCATTGCCCTGATGGTCTCTCTCCGTGTTTTCTAGCAATTCCTTTCTCTCAGCGGCAGACAGACAGATTCTAAAGGAGCCAGGCAAAGGGATGGTTTCAATACATAACTGATGAAACCAGCTGGGGGATATACCCTGGAGCTAGAGTGGGAACACAAGAGGCCCATCTGTGCACACAGAAACCCATACATCGGCACGCCACAACTTAAAGATTGGGAAACAGGTGTCTACCCATTGCTAAAACACGGTATCATTTGGTCCATTTTGGGGGGAGAATCCTCTGAGGGAGAAAAGACCCTTTGATTTGCCCGGTTATTGGCACAAACTGGCTACCCAGTCTGGTCCAAATCACTGACTTTGTCATTCCAAATAAATTTAGATTAATTCTGGTTTTTATCTACAGAATTATTTGTGTAACCAACCCTTCTGCTTCTGTTCTAGGGTGTGGGGGTGGGGGGGGATATCCAAAACTTCAAATCCTTTAAAAATAAAGTTGGCGTTTTAGCCATAGGAAACGCAAAAACAGGCAAGGCATTATAATATTATTGCGAAGCAAAGGCTTAATTTCCATTCAGAGGAAATGTCATCGCTGTGTGTTCTATTTCCGGTTGAAGGCTACATGGGTCTAGTCAAAATGATGCCAGCAAGACAAACAGCAAGCAGAAGGGTGGGCCAAAAGACAGGGAAGGAAGCTCAAGCCAAACATAATGAAAAAAGGAATAACCTTACAGCTAAACAGTTTACTTTTCAAAGGCAGCACAAGGGCAAAATGCTTTGTGCAAAGAGAAAATTAGTTTCCAAAGTGTATGCATTCTACAAAGAGCCAAGTTAATTATTCAAAGCAGAGGCCCATGAATTCCCACAATTTAGTCATTCTATTCTGACACATTCAGGCCCAGCGAGCTGCTTCTTATCACTAAGACTTTGATAATTGGCTTAGACATATCAAATAAACTTTCTGGAGAATTCAGTCGTAAGCAGGTATGACATCCTAATAGGGGTTTTATTAGGCCTTTCTCCGTGCAGTAATGTATTAGCAATCACTGTGACATTTTCTGCTCTGGGGGGTTTTGGCCTTGCTCATTTTTTACACTTGCTAGAAAATAAATTTATTCACGGTAGAGATCTAATCCAATACACTACTCTGTTTACCCTGGTTTCTAAAGGAACAGGCCTCTCAGAATTAATGAAAAGTGACATATACATCATAGGAGAAAATGCACTATCTTCAGCCAGGCATAACTGAAGAGCAAGAATCCCTTCTGATTCTACAAACCTGGGAACTCAGTCAGTCCAGCTTTAGTGTCCCTTTCCCTGATCACACTTTGGCCTCCCATTTCATCCAGGAAAACAAAACAAAACACATAACCAATAGCAGGAGTAGATTAAATTTCTCCTTTTAAGCATCCCTTGTAGTTTAAAAAAAAAAAAAAAATTTCCTGGGGCGCCTGGGTGGCTCAGTGGGTTAAAGCCTCTGCTTTCGGTTCAAGTCATGATCCCAGGGTCCTGGGATCAAGCCCCACATCGGGCTCTCTGCTCAGCAGGGAGCCTGCTTTCCTCCCTCTCTCTCTGCCTGCCTCTCTGCCTACTTGTGATCTCTGTCAAAAAAAAAAAAAAAAAAAAAAAAATTCCTGAGAAAACGTCTATTGGATATTATCTGCGATGAGGCAATTTGCTCCTTTGCATTTAATATTCCTGATAACAACAACAACAAAAACTGAAGTCTTAGCACTGTATATTTACATACTGAAAGTGAAGTTATTATTTGGGTGGAGATCAGTGTGCAATAAAAATGGGAGCCTACCTAGCAGCAATGGCCACAGTTGCTAAACTGTGGAAAGGATCAAGATGCCTTTCAATAAACAAATAGATAAAGAAGATATGGTCCATACATGCAATGGAGTATTATGCCTCCATTAGAAAGGATGATTACCCGGGGTGCCTGGATGGTTCAGTGGGTTAAAGCCTCTGCCTCTGGCTCAGGTCATGGTCTCAGGGTCCTGGGATTGACCACTACCCAGGGCTCTCTGCTCAGCAGGGAGCCTGCTTCCTCCTCTCTCTCTCTGCCTGCCTCTCTGACTACTTGTGATCTGTCTGTCAAATAAATAAATAAAAATCTTTAAAAAAAAAAAAAAAAGGATGATTACCCAACTTTTGGATTAACATGGACCAGACTGGAGGCGATTATGCTGAGTGAAGTAAGTCAAGCAGAGAGAGTCAATTATCATATGGTCTCCCTTACTTGTGGAGCATAAGGAATAACATGGAGGACATTGGGAAAGGGAGAGGAGAAGTGAGTTGGGGGAAATTAAACGGGAAGACGAACCATGAGAGACTGTGGACTCTGAGAAACAAACCAAGGGTTTTGGTGGGAGGGGGATTTGGAGGGAGGGGGGTTTGGATGATCCTGGTGGTGGGTATTAAGGAGGCACATATTGCATGGAGCACTGGGTGTGGTACACAAACAATGAATTTTGGAACACTGAAAAAAATAAAATAAAATAAAACTTAAAAAAAAAAAATGGGAGGCTACGTGCCAGGAAGGGATGAGCAGGCAGAAGAACAGAAGGTAACATTCAGCTTCTTTCTACACTCTTTCATTCTCTTCATTTGTATGAGAACATTCCTAATGGGAAGACACATAAAGCACCATCAAGTAGTCGTAGAGTGAAGAACATGATGAGATAATATTAAATACTTTTATCACATAGCAAAGAAGTATCAACAAGGGTCATCTATGTGAAATCTCTGTACTCTAATGCTAAATGTTTTACCACCAACTTCCCACTTTCCCCATTAATGAGGACAAAGTTGATAAGGAAAATTGATAAGGACATAGGAACTCTTAAGTAACTCAATTTAATCACTGGTCCTCTTTCTCCTCCTTATCAGGCCTTACGGGCCTGACGTATGTTCCAATTCAGAAACATTGGCAAGATCTAGAGGTACCTGGGTGGCTCATTCACTTAAGTAGCTGCTTTCAACTCAAGTCATAATCTCAGGGTCCTGGGATCAAGCCCCACATCAGGCTCCCTGCCCTGCAAGGAGTCTGCTTCTCCCTCTCTCTCTGCCCCTACCCCTTACTCATGTTCTCTCTCACCCTCTCTCAAATAAATAAAATCTTTTTTTTTTTTTAAAGAAACATTGTCAAGGTCTAGTATCTCCCTTAGAATACCTCCTCTATCTTCTGAATGGGGCCTAAAATGTCCTTGTTAACCCTTTAACATGTTTTGTTCAATGTGAAAATTCAAGTATTTCTGTGAAATACACAACATTAAAGTCTGGTTAGTTATTTGTGTCTTCATTCCCCTCCCCATTCCAAAAGCCTGACTCAATAGGCCTAAAGGAAGACCCAAAAAGTGGTTTTTTAAAAACAAACTTTCTAAGTGATTCTGCAGTACACTGAAGTTTGAGATCTACCTCCTTGGTAGGAATGAGTTGTGGAGCTTTCACGTGAACAGGCTTTGAGGAAAGGAGGTGAACTGAAGTCAACTGATGACTCGACATGCATCAGGAACTGCTCTGGGCAATAAATATATGCTGTGTGATTTCATCTTTCCTCTGAAGAGAATTTTATTACTCCATTTTACAGATAAGAAACTTAATCGCAAAAAAAAAAAAAAATTCATAGCCAACCAATGATTACATGGCCAGGAAGGCTAGCACGAGAATCTATATCTTTAGTAACAGAAGCAATAGTTATAATATTCATAGGCTTTCAGAGATGAAAAGAATGGTGATGATGTCATCTTACTGAAGATCTATTCCTAGCTAGACACTGTGTTAGGCATTTTCTATATAAGGTCTTATTAATTCTTGCAACTACCCTTTGAGATAATATGAATTTCATTTTTATATGAGGAAATAATCTTAAAGAAGTTCTAACTTGTCAAAGTGTGCATAGCCATACGGTGTATATACCATGTGTAAGTGGAGCAGGTGAATTTTGAATCCAAAGCTTGTGTTCATTCCCATAGACACCACCATAGGAGCTCTTAGCATCTGAGAGGTAAAATAGGTATCTGTGGTAGTCAGAATAATCCCCACCCCCAAGATGTCTTACCTACTCTTCAGACCTGAGAATATGTTAGGTGTCATGGCAAAGGTCAACTAAAGTTGCAAGTGAAATTGAGGTTGCCAATCATATGGCCTTGAGACCCATCCAATGGGCCTCATGGAATCACAAGGATCATTAGTGGAAGAGGGAAGCAGAAAAAAAGAACCAGAGAGAGGCCAGCATGAGAAGAATGCTCTCTCATGTTACTGGCTTTGAAGATGGCCGCAAGCCAAGGAATACATCCTCTAGAAGCTAGAGAAGAAAAGGAAATCCATTCTTCTCTAGAGACTCCAGAAGGAATGCGGCCCAGTGGATATCATGATGTTAGCCCAGTGCGACTCATTTTGGATTCCTGACTTCCAGGACCATAAGATATTAAATTTATGTTGTTTTAAGCTGCTAGATTTGTGGTGATTTGTTACACTGGCCATAGGAAACCAATGCAGAATCCCTCCACATTAGAGAAAGAGTTCAGACTTGCTTCACAATTATGCTAGGGTTGTGCCAGATTTAACTGTGTGACTGGTCATAATTCATAGCAGAACGAGGGTCATTCCTCCCCCTCCCTTTTCTTTACAGAACCTCAGTTGAGGTTGGCTCTCAGGCAGCTGGGTGCTTCAGGAGAGGGAGCCACTCCCAAGGCTCAGAGAATGCCTCGATTTATCTGAGGTAATTATATCAGTTCTCTTTCTCTTATCAGTTAATGGTTTAGAAGAGGGAATTCAACACAAGCCTGGACATGAGTCAGAACGGAAAGTCTGAAAGGGGTTGCTGGAGAAGTTTTCCTTATTCTTTAAAAGGTCCATAAAGAAGGACTCTTTCTCTTATGGCCTCTGGATACTGTTCTGCGTTTAACTTGATTGTAGAAAACTGGCATATATTAGCAGAAAATATAGACAACGTAAGTTAACACACTGAGAGTAACTGAGTAGGATAAAGAAAGATCTGGGTCTTTGATGATGTCATAGAGCCACTGAATTAGCCAACTCTGGACATGCCTAATTCTAAACTTTTTTATCAGATAATAAATGGCTTATTGTTTAAGTCATTTGAATTTGGATTCTCTATTACTTACAATAGAAAGCAACCCAAATGACATAATAGAAAATAAATTAATCACCAGTCTTTGTGTTAATTACTGTATGTGGTTTGGTCCTTTTCTGTCCCAGCGACTCCAAGTTGTTCCCAATGAATGATAGCATTACAGGTGACTCTCTTCAAAGATCAGTGGTGGTAGGATTATTCAGTTCCTGGGTTAAAGATTCCTCCCTAGGATTTCTTACCCTTAAGAAATCTGACCCTTAGATTCATTCATTAATTATGGAAGCACAACCTCATTGCAGCCAATGTCTATTAGAAGTAAGAAGGGGATCTGGGTGCCATGAGATAACATTTAATCAAGGAAACAAGAATAGCCAACTCTTACCCACCTTTCTATTAGGTGTTGAGGTTATGTGTGCTCAAGTACCAATGACAAAGAAAATGCAATGTCATACTCCTTTATTCATCAGGCTTGGGCCCCAACCCCCAAAATACAACTCTTTGATAAACTCAGTAGGAACCCCTTGGCTTGGGTACAGAAGCCTAGAGCCAATCTTCAAAGTTGAATCTTACCTCCAACCTGCCATTGTGGGGGCAGGGAGAGAATGAGTTCAGTGTCCCTGGGTACACACAGGTGGGAGAAAAGAGGTGAATATTGGGTGTCTTGGGCTTCTGCCAGCAGGGGGGTAGCTAAGCCATCTTGCCCTGATGCCAAATAGGAGACGAAACCAGAAGAGAGTCACACCTATGTGTTTGATCTAAAGAGGTCCACCGGCCTCATCTGTACATGAAATCAGAACAATAAGATCAGCAACTCCTCTTCCAAAGGAAAGGCCAAGCAAATGCCAAGTGGGATCTGGGAGAACATAAGTAAATTTCCTTCTCAGAAAGCCTCAGTATCTAGTCTTTCACTACCTAAGGCTTTCCTTTTATAAGGTAGTCAATATTGCACTGCTCTTAACACTTAATGCCAGCTTCATTCATAACTGACTCTTACTTTCCCCTGTGCTTGAGCCTTCTCCTATGAATTATTTTGTGTGTGTGTGTGTGTGTACATTTTTTTTTTTAAGAGAGAGCATGCGAGCACAGGCATGTGAGCAGGGGTATGGGGGGAGGGGCAGAGGGAGAGAGAGAATCCCAAGCAGGCTCTTACACCCGCTGCAGAGCCCAACACAGGGCTCAATTTCACAACCCTGAAACCATGACCCGAGCTGAAATCGAGTCAGACGCTTAACTGACTAAGCCACCCAGTTGCCCCAAATTATTACATTTATAAGCATTTATTTCCCATGGCTCTGCTAAAAAATGAAAATTATAATCACAACCCAATCCAGACAACATGTGGAATAATAACGCAGTTTAAAATCCTTACCAGAGTGTTCCCTCATTATACACAGATGGTGTCTATGTGGTGGTTAGCATAGTCGTGGGATGAAACAGCTGGTCTTACTGATTTTTTGGCAAAAATTCACTTGAGGGGATTTGGCGGGAACTTTCTGGCCTCCACAAATTCAGCTACCCCAGAGTTTACCAGTGCGCAGTCTGAGCTCTATCCTAATCCACAAAAGAGGCCAAGAAAATTCTGTGTTCCCATGGACATCCACTCTCCTCCCTCAGATCTTATCAGCCAGGTCAGGATCTTTCGCCAATGTCCACGAAAGCTCCTTTTCTCATTTCCGGTTTTCATTACAGTCTTTTCATAGGTGAACAGCCAAAATGAACATTCACCACCTTGGCATGCCCGTCCTTCCTCAGTCTTGTTCTAACTTACTTTCTAGAGTTAGATCCTATTTCTGAAGACTCTGCTCCAGCAAAGTGATTTTTCTTAACATAGCCTACTATATCCCACGAACAGCTTCTGTGTTCTCACGTCCACACTTTTCCTCACTCCATTCTTTGTAATGCCTAGCATACTAGCAATGGAAACATCCTTGCAGATGACTCACTCCAAATGATTCATTTTCATCTGCGAAAACTTAGTTCCAGAATTACTGGAACCAGAGAACATAGTGTATCAGTCAGCCTTTGCTTTTTAACAAACCACCCAAAACTTAGCAAATAACGACTTGGTATTTTTTATGATTATGTGTGTTGGTGGGCAGCTCCTCTGATGATTATTGCCTAGGTGCATCATTCAACTGCAGAGTCAGCTGGACTAGAAGGTCTAAGAGGACCTCACATCCATGTGGAAGTTGGTACTGCATAGGCAGGGGTGTCCTGGTCTCTAATGGCTCATCTTTCTGCAGGCTTCCTTCTACGGTGGTCTCAGGCCAGTGGTCCGTGAAGATGAAAGATGGAAGCTACCAGGATTCTTGTGACCTAGACGGCATCACACACTATCACTCGCACTACACTCTACTGACCAAAGCAAGTAACAAAGCCAGCCCAAACTCAAGGATGTGGAGGAATAGACCCCAGCTCTGGATGAGAAGAGCAGCAAAGTCAAATTGCAAAGTGGAATACAAACTAGGGTGGGAGAAATCATGGCCATTAAACAATCTTTCACACAAAACAAGGGAAGGACCAGCTGTCTGACTGCAATGATACAGAGTTCCTGGAATTCTGGGCAAAGACTCCCTAGAAAGCTTCTACCTAGGGCAGAATGGAATGAGTGGGATGGGATCCAGGGCCTGATATAGATAAGGATATCAAGAAGCAGCCAACCAGATCATTACAAAACTGCCCTGCCATTGCTGAATATGGTTCTAGCATCCTTTGAAAGGGAAAGCCACAAGATACACTATTACTGAGGGAAGGGCAGGGAGTTAGCTCTACAGACAGCTCCAACCGTGCGGGTGGTCTGAGTAGGAGCAGCCCCCATGTTCCTGAGTCTGGTCGTCTGCTTTAGACGCCTCCAAACTCAACTGTCAACATGCCAAGAGTTGATTAGTACCCTAGAGCCTGGACCACGCTAATCAAACCCGTGAGTGGCTCTTGTGTGAAGAAGATTGCCCTAATTTGCGAAGATAAAGAGTCCATTAGAGGGTTTGGCTGCTTGAGTTCCTGCTGTAAAGCAACACGAAGATCCAACTCCTATTTAAAAAATGACCGAGTAACAATAGGATTCCAGTCAGGGGAGCCATGGGGTGGAATGAAAAGATGGGCTGGCTTTAAAGGGCATCCCTGCCAACTACGAGCTCTAGGACCTTTGGCAACCCCTGTCTTTTCAAGAAAAGTTCTCTTTCTCCAGTCCTCAGTTTCCCATCTGTAAAATAAGTATACTTATACCTGGAAACATTACTATAAATGTAACAATAAATTACAATAAATGTAATTATTTAAAATAATTATAAAGTACTCAATATTATTCTAAATCATTACTAAATATGTACTTTATTTCACATAACACCAAGATGTAATTGCTGGGTCAAACAGTGGGAACATCTTGTTCCTTGGACTCTCATGGGACTTTGTTAACATGTTTAGAGAAATCTAGATCATTATTTAAAACTTTGCATGGGTGTCACTATCTCTGTCCAACCTTCCCGGGAATCTCCTATGTTTCTATTCTCCTACTACTACCTATCTGCTTGTAAAAGGCTTGGAAGCCGAGGCAGCAATGTACTAGAAGTTTAAATCAGTTTCATAATTTTCCATGACCTGTATAAAATGTATTCACCGAGGTGTAAGAAACAATTCAGCTAATCTCCCAAGGATGAAGATGTCACTAATGAGGTTTTATGTATAAAGCTATAACCGCACTCTTAATAACAACCACATTGGAAGCAATTTGCCCATCTTAACACTAACACATTGCAATTAAGAATTTAGATTAATTTCCCACCATGATTCCAGAGAAGGAGGACCGATGCTCTGTCAAATAAAATGGCAGCGTAAAGCTAGGGTGAGGTGGAAAAATACATAATTCTATTTAAAATAAAAAAGAATTGTCTAAAATAACATTTCAAGTATAGTTACTTTATTTGCTCCATTTTTTCTAAAATAATTAATTAGATAACGTGCCATCCTTTCTTTATCCTCTTACCACAGTTCCCCTCACGCATGTTCTTGCTGAAATAGCAGACCACTCCAATCATTTGGATGATCACTTCAGCTGCTCATCTTACCACTAGCTAACAGAAAATGTGGTCTTTTTCAGTCTGCATTTACCCACTCAAACGGATACCTTCAACAAGGAGAGGGCATATACAACTGTACATCTTTCTTTCAGGGATACTTCCCATAATTCTCAAAATATTTATCATAAATGAGTCTTGTTCTGAGACATACTGGAAAATCCTCTGATCAAGAGATTAACCAAGACCAGTGACACAGAATGAGGAAAAACTCACCAGCCAGTAAAACTCACCAGATCACAGAATCAAAAATGAAGGGATTTCCTGATGACTCACAGACCTGTACCCCTGGGGCAAATAATACATTACATGTTTAAAAAAAAAAAAAAAATGAAGGGATTTTGTTCCCTTCAGACTCACATCCTTAACAGGAGGCCCTTGGCTTAGTCTGCTGAGGCTGCCATAACAAAATACCACAATTGGGTGACTTAACCAGAAAATTATTTTCTTATAATTCTGGAGGATGAAGTCCAAGATCAGGGTGCCTGCAGGGTCAGGTTCTGATGAGGGTTCTCCTCCTGGCTTATAGATGGCAATCTTGCTATGCCCTCCCTACTTGCTGGGTCTAATAATGCCAACAACCCTATCAGATTAGGGCCCCACTTTATTACCTGATTTAAACTTAATTACCTCTTTAAAAACCCTATCTCCAAATATAGTCAAATTTGGGGTGAAGGCTCCAACATGAGTTTGGGGGGGAGGGAGGACACAATTCAGGCCATAGCATGCTCAATATTTAAGGAAGTAACTGACAAGCAATTCAAGGTAGGAGCAAAGGCATAAAAGCATGGAATAATGCAACAGCAAATAATCCTATTTAACTGGCATATAGGCTACTTAAGGGAAATAGTGAAAGGTATGATTGGAAGGCTAGGTTGAGACCAGATGAAGCACCGTGAGTATCATGAAAAGCACTTTTACTTTACCCCATAGATAACAAAGGTTTTTGAGCAGATAAGCCAAGAATAATGCTCCATTTTATAAAAAGTATCATGGCAAAAGTTTAGAGAATGACTTTGCAAGGTGGAGATCAAAGGAAAGAAGACTGATTAAATGTCATCGCAGTGGTCCAGTAAAGAATTAGTTACAGTGATTGGTCTTTACAAAAAGTCGCATCTAAGATGGATATGGCAGATTCTTCTCTCCTTGGCAGATGAGGAAGAAGAGCCTCTGCCTCCAAAAGGTTCTGTCTCCACATTAAGAGACTAAATCATGATCATGTGGATCAGATTGCAGAACAAGGATGCCTAACTCCCAGTCTAATCTCTTCATATAAATATTTCCCAACTCAAGAGTAAAATAGGTAATTTACATATGGTTTCAATGTCTCCTGGAAGGCAATCTTTGCTCTTTTCCAATAAATCTAGAAGTCTGTAAAAGAACAAATTGACTTGGTTTCCTAGGAAAAAGGGAAGATGGAGCTAAATTCTACATTGTCAGAAACCGGACAAGAAGTGTTCCACAATGGTTAAGAGTGTGGTTTCCAGCAGGCAGCTGGGTCCAAATCCTGGCTAAGCTTTGTGCTAGTATGATTCCATAAGTCCCATTCTTCTTATTTGTAAGATAGGAGAGTTTTAGAACATACAATGAGATAATCCATGAAAAGTGATGGCTGCATAGCAAATATCCAGTAAATATAAGCCATAGTAATTAAATGTGTTCTTCTATCTGATATTCTCAACTATATATCAAATAGGAAAACAGATTTTAACTGTTTAAGCAGCACAAATTTGTTGAGCAGAGTTCCTGATAATCTCTAGAATCAATGTGTCTCATAACTGGAAAAGTCACGTGTCACCAGGAGAGGGAAGGAGGCTTACTTTAAACAATGAAAAAGGAAAATGTTACTCGGAGCATTTTGGCCTAATTTCAAATATAGAGTCAAAGAAGGAAAGAAAATTCTGTCTATCCAAAAAACAAGCAAACAAAAAAACTGATCATATACTTCATCTACTAGAAGGTTAAGCTTATAGATTCAGTTTTTCAATGGTATACATTTATGCTAATTCATGAAGGTACATTCTGTTGATTACAAATGAAATGATTTTGCTTGGCAGTCGAGTGCAGGAAGACAAATATCAAATCTCAGTAGCTACACTTCCAGCTGTTTCGCAAACAGAGATAAAAGATAATCCCTGACTAAATAGCATCACTTTCAAGATAAAAATCAACTTTCAAGTGCACTGTATCGAATAGGGGAAGCCAGGTTTACTCTAAAACTTTCCAATAATTGGGGTTGAATAATATTTATCAGAAGAACTTGTGTACTGTGTTGAAATTGACAGGAGTGGTGCTTTTTGGCACAGTGGGATGCTAATATCTGTAATTAAGGAAAAGCTTAAAGAGCATCTGCAAAGTGAGTGCTTAGTTTGACAAATCTCTCTACAAGTAAATTTACTGCACTTCATTATTTGTTTCCAACCAAAGGCACATAAAAAAAAAAGGCAAAGGTCATGTGGCATCACGTCATTTCATAAAGCCCCACCACCATTTTTGGAGTTATTGATATCATCACCACCACTTTCCCACCCCCCCACCAACAACCTCACTTCCAAGGTCAGTTCTACTCCCACCTCACCATCTCCCCCACCCACAACCTTCACTACTACTTCAACCACTGCAAACACCAACAGCTCTACCACCAATGAGAACAGTTCGACCACTAATGTTGCCAACTCCACCACCACCACCATCATCCCTGTATCCATCTCCATCCAAGTTTCCCTCACCATCATTACCAACCCTCACACACTGACCAGCACACCGTGTCCACGGTGCCTTCCATCTCCCCATACTTCCGCCATCACCATCACTGTCTCGGCCATCACCATCGCTGTCACCACCATAGTTCTTTGCCAACCTCTAGTTGTATGATAAGCTACAGACTCTTGTGATTTCCCCTTCCTTCAAGCCAAATTGTCTAACTGAGACAAGTGGGAATATTACAATCTAGTCATTAAGCAGTTAACCAACTTATATTCCTATGGTGAGCCCAAACTCCTGCAGAATTGCTCACAATTTAGGGTAGAGAATAATGTGCAAATAAGCAGGACATTTTTATTTATCTAGCCACTTTACTACTGTCTTTTGATACTGTGGATTTTTTTTAATGCAGCTAGCATTTTTTTAAATTCACTCATCCCTCACCGTCACTCTACAATACATCCCTGAGAGTGAGGTTCAGCAAGAGTACATGGCCCAAGTCAAGCACAAAACTAGTTTACACATTTGGTAATATTTTTAATAAAAGCAGAAAGTTTAATTCCGCAGTCCAAAGAGTCACAATGAAATCACAATGTCAAAAATCTCTGGGATGAATAGGCTTACATTGAAATGCCCTCTTTGAAAAACCTTTATTCACATGTAGACAATTGACAATCTATCACAACTGCTACCAATAATCTATTTTCCTGCAAAATACACTATCCAAATATTTTTTTCTGATGACAACACAAAATCACATATGAAATATTTTCATGTCATTTAGAATTCCCAAACTCCAGCTTGTCCATGTGGAAAGGTTTGATTTGACTAATATTTCTCAGGTCAGTCACCACACTCATGGGTTATAGCCAAATATACTCTAACTTAAAGAATCAATAACATCTCAATGTGTTGCATTATAAAAAGGTATTATCTGGTTTAGGAAAATGGGGGGAAAGTTTTTGGTCACTCTAAAGAACAATTAGACTGCTATTGTTCATTAAATTTCCCTATTCCCAGTCTACTCCCTACCTCTTTTCGTTTTGTGTCTTCAGCAAGTTGAAACCTGCTGTTTGCAGGAGCTGGGCTTTCTAGCCAACTGGGTTCTAATTGCGTACAGCCACTAGGAGACAGTGGAAAGGGAAGCTGAGCTCTCTCTTCCTACTGCTTGACACCTTCAGTCTCTGCTTTTGTCTCCTTCCACCATCACAGCTAAAGCCAGGGAGCTCTAGTAGTTACTTGACTAACCACAAAACTATTTCCTTCCCTTGTCCTTTGGGTGCTTTGATTGGCAACAATTCCCCATTGTTGCTAGCCTTGGGTGCCTCAACTCTACTAAAGCTGAAAGTAACCACTGCATTAGGGCCCCTTCATTTGAGCCATCTAGGCTGAATTCTATCTCCTGACAGCAAGCTGATTAAAACAGCAATGAAGATGGGCGCCTGGGTGGCTCAGTGGGTTAAGCCTCTGCATTCAGCTCAGGTCATGATCCCAGGGTCCTGGAATTGAGCCCCGCATCGGGCTCTCTGCTCAGCAGGGAGCCTGCTTCCCCCCCCCCCCTCTCTCCCTGCCTCTCTGCCTACTTGTGATCTCCATCTGTCCAATAAATAAATACAGTCTTTAAAAAAAAAAATTTTTTTTAAAAACAATGAAGAGAAAGAGATATGATCCTTATGCTGCTCTTAAAATCACCTTGAGGAGAGGTCATCACCAAAATCTAGTATATGGATAAAACAGCTCAGGAGTCTGCTTAAAATTAGCATTAAGGAAAATGGTCAGGCAAGATATTTTTTCCCAGATAGATCTTTCTCTCCACTTTCAGCTCCACCCCCTGGCCCTGAACTTACAGAAGACAGATATTCAGAAACATTACATTCTAATGTACTCACCCCAAGCTATGAGGATAAGAGGCTGAAATTCTGGGTAGGATTCTTTCTAGGCAGAGAATAGTATATAATTAGAATATCCTTAAGATATTCCCAAACCTCAGAACATCTGAGTGGCTTAAGCATCCAACTCTTGATTTCAGCTCAGGTCATGATCTCAGGATCATGGAATCGAGCCCCCCACTGAGCCCTGCATTCAGCGGGGAATCTGCCTGAGACTCTCTCCCTCTCCCTCTGCAAACTCCCACCCTACCATTCATGCACACATTCTCACTCTCTAAAATAAATAAATCTTAAAAAAAAAAAAAGATAAATAAAAGATGTTCCCAAACCTCTTGAGAACCTAAGTATGACATAGAATGTACAGAGGAGGGAGTCTCCATAATATTAATACTCCCTTACATTTTTACAGTACTATAGTTCCCAAAATGCTTTTACATTCTTCATATTATTTCACTTGAATATTGCATAATTAGGGAATCAAACTCTTAACAGTCTGGAGAAGGTAAACACAGAGGATAAAGAGAACACTGAAAACTAGCTGTACCGTAAAGAGTAAATAACATTTGGAGAGTAGGTATTCAGGTACACAGGGCAATCTCATCTAATGCAATTGTCCCAATTCTTGTAAAAAAAAAATTGACCATAAAGCAATTTTCTTTTAATCAAAACCTATTTTTTTCTTTGACTTACATTACAAAACCAAAGATTTGTTCCCCACAGGAAATATTTTAGCCCTAAGTCCAAATAAAAATCACACTTCACAATGTAACAAACTCCTCTAAAGTCAATTAAGTAAAAGTAAAAGCTATAGTTTCCTGACAGAACAATAATCACATTCAAAATAATTCAAAAAATACGAATAAAGGCTCTGAAGCAACACTCTCTTAAGGACAGATCCAGAGAGGCAAAAATCATCCACAGAGGCTTTAAAAGAAAGCAGCCTGTGATGTTGTGACGTAGATAGAGTAAGAAATATTGGGTCTTCTTCCCATTCCCAGCATAGTTACTAAAGCCTTTGGATTTTCTGTTGGAGGAGGTCAGCCGGAGGCCGTGACCAGGCGTTGACCCACCGGTGAGCCCCAGGCTATGAAGGCCTTGCCCGGCGCATTCCCCCAACTGTTCCCGCAGCGGGGCCACTTTCAAGGACACAGCCCGGAGAGAGCACTGCCTTGTTGAGCTCAGTACCTGTGGCCCAAACTAGCGGGGTCCTCTCTGTAACCTTGGAAGCCTCTGGCAAGCAGGTGTGAGAACATCGTCGTCCCGCACAGCCCAAGACGCCCCGTGAACTCCCTGGCTTTTGAAAACCTCTACCTCCCTCCACCTACCTGGAGGGGCTGCGTTTTCCTCGGTCTCTCCTTGCCCAACCCTCCCGCCCCCCACCCCAAGCCAGTACCTCCCAGTACCAGGCCAGTTAGCAAACCAGCAATTTCCTAAAGGGTAAGAGGAACACAGGTGAGAGGGAGCGGTTTTTGTTATTCATAACAAGCCCCTTTCAACCACAACTAAGTTTCTGTTAATGAGGTGACTTTGGAGAACCCCCCCCCCCGCGGGGTGGGGGGCGCTAGTTGCCAGGGAACCAGCCTGGTGATTGGAGGGCTCGACCTTTCAGCCTCGCCCCCATGCCCCTTCCTCCCTCCTTCTAGGGCGGAGTTTGAAGGACCCTGGGGAGGTGCCGCTCAAAACTTTCTACACTGTGTAAACGACAGGAAGAAATAATAATAATAATTTAAGATTTTTAAAAAAAAAAAACTTTTTACACTGCCCTCTGGCATTTCGGGAACTTCCTCCTTTGGCTTCAATACTTACTTCTTCCGGAGTTTTCTTTTAAACTGGAAATATCCTTCAAAAGGAAACGTGTTATACCTTTGAAGCCATGTTCTCCAAATGGTAATCTTTGGGCCATCTACATCAGAATCACCACGGATGCTTATAAAAAATGTACATTCTCACCCCCACCCTAGACCTTCCGAATCAGTATCCCAGAAACTGGTCTGGGAGTCTGAATCTTAACAAGCTCCCAGGGGCATTTTAACATTTGAAAACCACTACTTGGTGTGAGTAAGGTTATCAAACCCTTTGCCTCAGCACTGTTCCAGAAAAGGAGGGGATATTATCCTATCCTGTGCATATTTTGTACTCTGGGCGCACAATTGTTCCTTATTCTCTGAGATGCTAGAGCCCTAGGAGGATACAATCACAATATCCTCCAGCTGTAGAGGCTTGCGGTTAGTAAAGCGTGTTTTTATGGACTCTCTTTTTTAATCTTCACAGCGGTCCCGTAAGGATTACTTTTATACCAATTTCTTATATAAAAAAAATGGATTTTCAGAGAAATTAAGTCTCTTTCTCAAGGTTACACAGAGCTGAGATTCAACGGTAGATTTTCTAATGCTAATCCTCGTGTTTTGAGTCTGGCTTGTGGCCCTTGAAAAGTTAAATAGCCCTTAAAAGAAAGAAAGAGAAAAAAAAAAAAAAGAGGGTAAATGGGACTTAGATTGAAATCTCAAATAATCAAAAGATGAGAGCCCAGAATGGGATTAAAAAATTCTTATGTTGCGGGCGCCTGGGTGGCTCAGTGGGTTAAGCCGCTGCCTTCGGCTCAGGTCATGATCTCAGAGTCCTGGGATCGAGCCCCGCATCGGGCTCTCTGCTCAGCAGGGAGCCTGCTTCTCTCTCTCTCTCTCTCTCTCTCTCTCTCTCTCTCTCTCTCTGCCTGCCTCTCCGTTTACTTGTGATCTCTCTCAGTCAAATAAATAAATAAAATCTTTAAAAAAAAAAAATTCTTATGTTGGACATTTACAATTCAAAGTAAATTGCCCTGACTCTCCATAGCCCGGTCGGACTGTAATACCACAAAAACACTTGACTCTAATCAAAGGCCAACAGAACACTGGTTGTTCTCAGTCATTTGATTTTTCACTAAGCTCTAAGGATCCTTTCTCAGTTTAAAGTGGAATTTTATATGTTCTGCGATGGACAGAGCACAGTGGAACAGGCTATATTTTAGCTCAGAAAAATATAATCTTTTTAATCTAATTTTTATTAAGCAAAATCTTAAGCATGCACAAGGCAGAGAGAACAGTGTAATGATCCCACATGTACCCATCACCCAGCTTCAACAATTATCAAGATTCTGCCATTCTTAGGGGAAAAGTAGTCTTAAAAAAAAAAAAAAGTCTCAAAATCCTACAATAATGTATAAATTTAGAATTCTGCACCACAACACTCAAAATATTTTCAAATAAAGAAGCAAATATGTATATTAACAAATAAATTCATACATCCACACATATTTTTAGGGAGAATGAATTGTTTCCCCTGTGGGGATGCATACAAAATGCCTGCTTACAGCTCAAAAATGTGTGCGTTTTCACAATCTGTTTGATGGCAGGCACTAATGGTCAGAAAAAATAAAATTTAGTCCTTACAGTCTGTCCTGTCTTTAAGCAAAATGCATGCCATTTACTTGGGAGCTAACAGATGTGAATTTAAAAGGAAGAGACCAGTTATAAAGCACTAGGGGGAAGCTGTGCAGATGTCCCTGTTTTTAATGTGTTACTATGCGGGGCCAATTTATCTCACTGCAAGTGATCTAGGACTTCATGAAACAGCTCCAGCTTACAGATCACCAATACCATTAAGGCCTTACATTGTAAGAAAAAGAAAAAAAGCATTCTTAAACCTGGTCATTAAGGCGCACAGGGTAGTGTCCTGGACACATTAAAGCAGATAAATAAGATTGAAAGAAGGTAGTGTTTGGGGGAACCACCATGCAGGGATATATAATACAAAGTCATATGGGGACAGGTCTTAGCCCTTTGTGGGAAGGCAATTTCTTAAGATCTCCTCATAGAAAAGAGCATTAGATAGTTCATCACACCAGAAGCTTGGAAGGGCACCCTTATGATGAAGGTGAAAAATTATTCTTGTTGCTTTCCTAGAGCTGTAGCTTTCTACAGATCAGTAGCTATCACAGATTAAGCGATTGTTTATTGTCAAGCACTGTACTAGATCCTTTAAAGGATACAAAGATTATCTCACTTAATTTAAGTGAGGTAAGTGTTGCTAATAGATTTCAGAGCTGAGGAAGCTAAAATTCAGGTGTAAGTAACTTGAGATAGAAAGTGACTGATTCAAGACCTGCCCTTGGTTCTTTCTGATTCCAAAGTCTCTTCTGGAGTTCTCACAAATGACGGCAATTGAATTAATCCTTTCTAGGACAATCTAACAATATGTATCCCCTTGCTTGCTTGATTCGGCTACTCCTTTTCTAGAAATTTAACCTTTGGGAATAATTGAACAACATTCCGAAGCAGTACACACAAAGAGATCTATTGCAATGTTGGTATGACACAAAAAATTGGCAACCACCGAAGTGTCCACTGAGACTGAAAAAAATAGTTTTGATAAATCCACATACTGAGATGGTATATACCTGTTTAGAAGGTTCCAAGGTAGGGTGCTCAGGTGGCTCAGTAGGTTAAGCGTCCAGCTCTTGAATTTGGCTCAGGTCACAATCTCAGGGTCATGAGCTCAGGTTGTGGAGCCCTGAGTGGGGCTCAAACTCAGCGGGGAGCCTGAGGTTCTCTCTTGCCTTCTGCCGCTCCCCCCACTCTGGCACGCATGTATGCTCTCTCTCTCTCTTTCTCCCTAAAAATAAATAAAGCTTTTAATAAATAAAGTTCAAGGTAAGGTATATATTGATATACAACCTCTTTGAGATCAAATAAGCAAATTATAGAAGACAATTTTAATAGAAGTATGCATGTGTACGTGTATGCATATGCGTGTTGGGGAGAAAGACACAGAGCAGACTTACCAGTGGTTTCATTCTCTTCAAATTATTTAAATTTTTAAACAACTATAAAGATAAGTATCAGATAAAAAAGTTAAGATTTTTCTGTGTGAGACACTAAGTCCCTGCTCTTCCTCCTGAAAAGTCAAACACCTGGTGCAATCCCGCCCAGCTTTTGACAGTGACATCAAGGGGTATTCGTGAGAGAAGAAGGGTTTGTCTTTATTCAGATTTGCAAATCTAATTTGCAAAGTCTTCCCTGACCACTGGAGGCAGAAACAGATGCTTCCTCTCTGGGTTTCTGGGACATTCTGAGTATATTCCTCCTCATAAGATCGTTATCTCACTACTAGAAACATTTAGGTTACACATCTGTCACCCTCACTTGATTCTGAAATCCTCTGATGAATGAGTGAGAGAAGGAGGGAAGGAAGTAGGGAGGAAGGGAAGAAAGGAGGGAAAGGGGAAAGGAAAGAAGGGAAGAAAGGAGGGAAGGAGAGAAGGAAGGAAGGAACCAACAGTTCATGGATGATGTTTAATTTCAGAAAGCTGATGATGTGTTCCTGTAAGGGCCTACTCAGCCAGAGCGACTCCAACTCAGTTAAACAGCCATTGTGTTGTTTGTGCAGTAAACTTAAATTAACCCTTCCCCCCGGAGAAACTTACTTAGAAGCAAGTCCGGGAAACCAGTAAAATATGGTCGGCCAGTTCCTAATAACAGAGCCCAGAATACAAGGACGGGTCAGGCCAGGTGGAGACATCCGATCAATAAAAAGCGCATACTATCTCCCTAACCACCAAAGAATGTAAACCCCGCCTTTTGGCCGCCAAACTTGGGCGCCAATTCTGACCAGAGTGATAGGCTAGTTCAAACAGCTACTATAGGGTAAATTGTAATTCAATTGGCCACCTGCGTGTGGCCTAACATGACTATGCAACTTTTTGTGTATGTTACAATCTCATTGGCCACCTGTGTGTGGCCAGGCTTAACCACATGGCCTTTGCTCTATAAAAGTTAGTCTGTGAGGCTGGGAGGGGTCGCTCTCTTTAGAGGCGGCCCTGACTGGTCAGTCAATTCTTGAGCCTGTCGGGAGTCATTGCTCTTTTCGGAGGCAGCCCTGGCCGGTCAGTCTGACTTCTGATGCTTTGCATGAAATAAAGCTTTGCATAACTTTCACTTTGTCTCAGTCTTGTTCCTTTGATAACCGACCCCAACAGTTCCAAGTCCCCATCAGATAACCAAAGTATCTATGAATCAGTTAATCAAAGCCCAAGCTAAAGGTGCTGCTGTAGAGAGTCTTGGGCCATGAATCTGGGGAGAGGTAATGGATGTAAAACCTGGATTTTCTACCTAGAGGGTATGTGAGAAAGTCTCTTCATCTGAGTTTTAGGTTCAGCTTTTGTAAAACTGACAGGATAATACTGACGCTTAAGGACAAAATTAGATAAAGTAACAAAATGCCTGTCATATAGAAGACATTCAATAAATATTTGCTGTCGCCATTATTACCCAGTGAAGTTAGTGTACTACGAGGGGCTTACAGGAGCATGAAAGTACAAAATTAAGAATTGTTTTTAAGCTGCTGCTGCTTCACTTCAGATCCAACAGCAGTCATTGCCTGCAACAGTAATGTCCCCGTATCCTCCAGGGGTCAGATGGATCTCCTGGGTAATCTGCCTTGAAAGGCATCTACTAGACCATTTCGACATTTGGGCAAGAAAGAATGTCTCCCAAAAACCGAAAGTTGAAGTCTTTGGTGACCTCTAGGTTTCATGTAATCAAAAAACTTTTCTGATTTACAAAACAACCAAGCAAACAAAAGCGAAGATATTAGGGACTCAGATACAGTATTAGTGGGAGTAGAACCAGGAAAAACCTTGAGGGACGGAGGGGGGGCAAACTGACAGTATCTATCAACATGTAATCTGCTCATTACCCTTGGAGCTGGCAATTGTTCATCCAAGAGTTTATCCTAGAATAACACCCACACAAATGTGCATATCTAGATGAACAGTGTGAAACACTGTTTGCAGGAGTGAAAAATCAGCAACAACCCAAATCAATAGGGAAATGGCTAAATAAATTATGATACATCCCTCCAGTGGTATATACTGCAGCTGTTAGAAGGAAATTGATCTATGTATATTTCCATGATAAAAAATGTGCCAGATGTATGAATAAGTGAAAAAATCAAATTGCAGGGCAATAGGAGCCCAATGTGGTGGGGTGAGGGAGGAAGGGTAAAAAAGCCTTCGTATATACATAGAAAAAAACTTAGAAAATGTATTCAAAATTATTCTATTTTAAGGTGATATCAGGGGCTTTCACTTTCTACTGTATGCAGTACCTTATCATTTAGATACTATAAATGACCATGCTATTAATTACATTGGTGATTAAAAAACAAAAACATTATTTTTTAAATTCCAGTTGTTAATGCGAAGGAAGATAAAATATGGGAAAAAGAATGACTTTGTTAAAAATCTTAAACTATTCTTTCTGATGATTCTCGTCCCCAAGGCCCTTTGACCTTTAGCCAGAAAACTGGCCATGCCCTATAACTCTGTTAGCTAACGTGATAGATCTGACTGATGGTAAATGGGACAGGAGACCATCTAGAATGGTCTTTTTCTTTTCTTTTCTTTTTTTTTTTTCAAAATGAACAAAAGCCTAATATACAACCTGGCTGTGAAATATGTAATTGGAAAAAGTATTGCCCCTTGGTTAAAGAAGTGACCTCCAATGGGCTATAATTCCTCCAGATTGAACATTTTGTTACAATTGTCCACAGAAACTTAAAGAGGTTATTTCCTTGATCTGCAGGGCATTCATTTTCTACTATAAGCATCCCACAGTGTAATGTATATACCCTACATATGGAAGATTAATAGCATTTCTTTGGTGCTTTTTCCCTGAACTTCTCAATACAAGTGGTGCTCGTTAAAATGATTGGATCTGAATCACTTTTGAGCACCAGCATTCAAGCATTCCTAGCTGTTCTTTGCTCTTATTTCCACCACTCTTGCATATTCTTTCTTTAAAAAAAAAAAAAAAATCACCCAACTCACTTAAAATTTTTTTTAAAATGCAAATAAAAAATATTTTCCACCTACCATACTGACAAAGGTTGAATAAATGGGCAAAATTCAGTGCTGGTGAGTGTATATACTCAGGCACTATCTTGGGTATGTAAATCAGTATACTTCTCCTAGGAGATAGGTTGATAATGTGTATCAAAATGGCAAATGTGAATCCTTTTGACCAGCCATCCCCCACAGGAGTGAAAAGATGCATGCTTCATGAAAAACTATAAACAACTTGTTTTGTCATTAGTACAGAACAGTTTTAAAAACTGGACTATTCAGACAATAGAACTTTAGTTCTGAGATAGTTAACAAAGGAATACTACAATAAATGGAATAGTGTCCTCCAAAAATTCATATCTACCTCCAACCTCAGAATGTAAACTTAATTGGAAATAGGATATTTGCAGATATAGTTAAGGGTCTCAAGATGAAATCATCCTGAGTTTTTGGGTGAGCTCTGAGTCCAATGACTGGTGTCCTTATAAGAAAAGAAGATATTGAGAGATACACAGAAACACACAGGGAAGAAAGCCATGTGGTGACTGAGACAGAGAAAGGGGTTATTGTAGCTATAAACTACAGGATGCTAAGCATTACCAGCTACCACAGGAAGCAAAGAGAGAGGCATGGAACACATTCTCCCTAAAAGCCTCCAGAAGAAATTAGCCCTGTCAACACCTTGATTTCAGACTTCTGGTCTCCTGAATGTGAGAAAATAATTTCTGTTATTTTAAGACACTCAGTTTGTGGTCATTTGTTATGGTGACTCTAGAAAACAAATACAGATACAATGTTGGGATTCATTTAAAAATGATCCCTGATTGGGGGGATGGGTATTGGAGAGAGGTATGGATGAGACAAAATGAAGATAATCATACATAGGAGTTATACAATATTTGAATGCTTTGCATATATTTGAAATTTTCCATCACAATGAAAGGTAAAAAGAAATACTATGTAGATTCAAATTTATTGATGGGAAAAGATATCTGTGAACATACAGTTGAGTAGAATAAAATAGGTCATCAAATATTTTGTCATCTTATGATTTATCCTTAAGAGAGATTCCCAGAATGATATTTACCAAGATGTTAGTCAGTCATTTCTGGATAGCGTTGAGTTGATTTCTTCATGTTTCTTGTATTGTTGGAATTTTTTATATTAAGGATGATTGGGGTTTTTTTTGTTTTTTTTTTTTAAGTTTTTTTTTTTTTTTTTTTTGTCAGAGAGAGAGAGAGAGAGAGAGAGAGAGAGAGCACAGGCAGATAGAGTGGCAGGCAGAGGCAGATGGAGAAGCAGGCTCCCTGTTGAGCAAGGAGCCCGATGTGGGACTTGATCCCAGGACTCTGGGATCATGACCTGAGCCGAAGGCAGCCGCTTAACCAACTGAGCCACCCAGGCGTCCCTGATTGGGTTTTTTTAAAGCTATTTTCAACAACAACAAAAACAACAATAATAATAATGTCCTCTTAAAATTATACCATAACAAAAATTTCTTTCTTTACCCCATAACAAATATTTCCTTCTTCACCTCCTCCCCTGCCCACCATCAATCCAGACTTACCACAAGCACTGTAATAAGTGCCTATGATAAGTCTGAGATTTCTATTTTCATTTTAAAGAAAATAGAAGGTCAAGGAAAATAATCCCTCTTAACATTATTAAGAATTTTGGGTAGGAGTTCCAAATTAAGCACAGAGTTTGCCAAAAATGAAGCATCATTTTCAGCCATTACCTTAGACATTTCCTTTCATCAGCAAGAGACTTTAGGAAGTTTGACTCCATTCCAACATCACCAGACACCTGATGGGTAGAACAATTCCCCAGCCTCTGGCTGTAATAGGGATACTTTAAGATCAAAGTCCTCTTCTCATGTTTCAAGAGGGTTTGCTACAGTGACGTTCAAGTTATGCTAGAAGAAGCAACAAGATTCAGGAAGAGAGGGGCACCTGGGTGGCTCAGTAGGTTAAGCCTCTGCCTTCGGCCAGGGTTATGGTCTCAGGGTCCTGGGATCGAGCCTCGCATCGGGCTCTCTGCTCGGCGGGAAGCCCGCTTCCCGCTCTCTCTCTGCCTGCTTCTCTGCCTGCCTCTCTGCCTACTTGTGATCTCTCTCTCTGTCAAATAAATATTTAAAAAGAAAAAAAAAGAAAAAAAAAAGATTCAGGAAGAGATTCTCATCCTTCTAACCAACCCATGCTCCAGCCAGCCAAGCCTCAGGAATGCAAGGGAAACATCCAAAGAGGGTTTAAATTCCAGTGGGTGAAAGAAATAATTCTAGCATAGAGAGCAAGTACACGACATACTTGCTCCCTACTCCCAAGTCTGTGACAGTCATCCCTAATTGACCATGGCATTCTTTCAGACTGGAGGCTGGATGACAATTAGGCAGGGATCTGCTCCCTACAGAGTTGGTTCATGAGCTGAAAGCTATTTGCCATCCCCAGGTCCTGTTCTGGAACAAATTCTGACCCAAAGCCAAAGGAGCAGTTTGTTAGCAAAATACCAAAGTAGAAGTGAGGGAAATCTTAAGGAAAAAAAAAAAAGACCAAAGTCATATATTTTAATTAGCATCTACTAAGCACCTACTGTGTGCCACCTCTGGCAATATGAAGAAAACTAAGATATAGTCTCTTACCTTAAGGAATTTATAGAAAGAGATAGAAAATTGCTTTAGAAATTAGGAAGTTAAAAAAAAGAAATTAGGAAGTTAGACTTCAGAAAGAGCAAAAAATAAGATGCAGAAGATTCTATGGAGGGGTCCTTTCCCTTGGCCAACCACATTCTTCTAAAGGTAAACTCAGAGCTTAGATTTCCAAGAACTACAACCCAGGGGCTCTTGCAATTAACGTACAGGCTTTATTCTCTCTATGCCCAGAAAACACAAGGAATGCAAGGCATCCAAAAATGCTGACTCTCTCCTAACTATAGAAATACTCAGAGCAGGGCACCTGGGTGGCTCAGTGGGTTAAAGCCTCTGCCTTCAGCTCAGGTCATGATCCCAGGGTCCTGGGATCGAGCCCCGCGTTGGGCTCTCTGCTCAGCAGGGAGCCTGCTTCCCCCTCTCTCTCTGCCTGCCTCTCTGTCTACTTGTGAACTCTGTCAAATAAATAAATAAAATCTTAAAAAAGAAAAGAAATACTCAGTAATGTCTTTGTTGAGCAAGTGTCCAGTATTTTCATTTACTCTCTTCCTCACAACAGCTCTGCAAGGTAGATATTATTATCCTCATTTTAGTCATGAGAAAATAAAGTTCCAAGAGGTTGAATGAAGTATGAACACCAGGAAATAGTCTTTACAGGGTGAAAATGGGATTTAAGCTTAGATCTCTCTGAGGCCATGTGTTTTCCAACATGCCAGCCCACCTCTGAAAAGGGAAAAAATACACCTGTCGGTTTGTGTGAGCAGGTACACTCACAGGTACGCACACATACATATGGTATATACATGAGCTTGTACACAGCAAAGGCCAAAACCACACAGTTCCCCAGGACACCTGCATTTCAATGAATCACAACTAAACAGTAATGGCCATCATCAATACACTGACTGCAGACACATGAATTGAAGACTGTAGCTTCTGATCATAGGAAATGCTCTCCGGAGCATTTGATTCAACAGACTCAAATCAGGAAAGTTCTCATTGCACACCTTCTCCACTGCTTCTACAGCAACCAAGAACCTAATCCCCTTATTTGAAGATCTCGGAGAACAAGCTGTGTATGAGATCATTTCAACAGAGCAGCAGCAGGAATATTTATGCCGCTTGGTGGTGGTTTTGTCACTGCTTTCTTCTCAGTGATTGTGAGGCCTAGGGAACTGCAAGTCCAAGTGAGAAAGACAGAGGGGAAACAAAAAAAACCTGAACAGAACCAGCCCACTTTGGAGGATCCGAGATGAGGGACAAGACTCACTTCATCAATCCAAAGGCCTCTAAGAGAGAAAAAAAAAAAAAACCTCAGGAAACTAGACCAGTTTGATTCAAAGGTACCTCAAAACGAAAACCAAAACAAAACAGTCTGCATCAAATAAGAGCTTTCTTCCCAGAATAAATGCCTCAGATGAGTTAATCACCTAAAATTAAAACACACGGTTCTCATACTCAGTTTTTTTTGTATTGCCAACATGTTCCAGTGTTCAAGTCGAAATCAAAGATTAAACATCCTTATATTTTTGTTGTGATTTTACTGCCAAATGCAAATATCTAAGTGTAAGTAAGTCATTACTCTCCCGCTGTTGTGGTCTGATTAATTCTCACAATATTAGCCAGCAATTCATTTCATCCTTTGGCATCGCAAGTCCAGTTGAAGGAGATAAGTGGCTGATAAAAGATCTCTGAGAACAGTTATAAATGATTCACTTTAAAAGAATAATAAAGCAGCCACTGGATAAGCACAGCTGAGTAAACCTTCCATACATTGCACAAAACTAATTTAGTTTAAAAAACTTCAGCAAATTATAGTCAATAATCTTCACTGTCACCCTGCTGCTCACAAAACTTTTGAGAAGA
Source organism: Enhydra lutris kenyoni (assembly GCF_002288905.1). Lineage (NCBI taxonomy): Eukaryota > Metazoa > Chordata > Mammalia > Carnivora > Mustelidae > Enhydra > Enhydra lutris. The sequence continues at coordinate 3,320,005 of NW_019154154.1, read as the reverse complement.
AACTTAATGCTGAAATGCAAATATTTAATTAGATTTTAATGGTGAGGTTTATTTTTCCTAAATCTGGTCATCTGTCTCAATTATGTTCTCCATTTTTTACAGTTAACCAAGAATTGTCATCCCCATGGGGCTTTGGGGAATGTTTTCTCTTTCCTAATTCCTGTTTAGCATTTGCTTTTTCACAACCGTAGTTCTCATGGAAACGGGTTTGGTTTGTTCTTTTCTCTTTTGGAAAACAGAAACATTGGGGGGGAAAAAGAATGCACACGTCCTGAGCAGTGCTTTTAAAGCTAATTGTCCTTCTGTCCTAATAACAGAGAATCTTTAATAGCTAAACAATTAATTGTCTTTTCCTACCTCACTGCACAGGGCAATTAATATGCATTTTTATTGTTTAAGACCCAATTAAAGCAGTTCTGTATATACGTGAAAATTCTAAAGCTATATTTCTTCCAAACCTACTCTGTAGTTTAGATTTTACATTAATTTGCAGAAATTAGTGAAACGTGGCGATTCACGCCCCTTTCAACCAAACCAATATTAAAATCGGTCGTAAAACTCTTTGGAACTGTTACACGGGGGTGAAATACTGAAACTGTGTTCCTGCGCTACTCTTCTTTGTTCCAGTCATCAAGCCCTGACTCCTGCCTCAGAGCTATCTTTGTACCTTGGGCTTTATGACTGACTTTGGGTTTGGGGCTCTGAGCCTCCCTTCCCCCAAGCCACGGCTGGGCGACTCCGCCAGCAGGGGGCGCTAAGGGAGACCGGAGCTCACGGGGAGGAAAGGACTTCACCTTCCCGCCCGCGGCCAGTTCTTGAGAGCAACACCCCAGCAGCCCGCTTCACAGCCCGCGTCTCCCCTGCACCCCCCGGCAGCAGCCGGCTCCAGTAGCAGTAGCGGCAACCGACCCCAGATGGCAGTTTTCTCCAACACAGGCGGAAACAGTTTCATCTGACACTGTCAGACACACCAGCCCCAGGCCGCAGCGCACCTCCCCAGAGATGGGGTTCCAGCATCAGGGGCCCTTCCTCCAAAACTCTGGGTTTGAAAATTCCATCCTGTTTCCTTTGTACCCCCAGCCCGGTGGCTGGTCACTGTTTCCTGCAGCTGCTATTTCTGTAATACCTTAATGTTCACTTTTTGTATTTTCAGTTCTTAAATACCTTTTATACAATTTTTAATATTGAATTCTGAAAATTAATGGTTGTGCTTTCAGTCTCCTGGCTGTACCCTCCTGGGTATGCCTTGTTTCTTTTCAAATCAGAGAGACCACTTAGGAACTGTGTGACCTTGGCAAAGTAAGCCCTCCCCGAGTTTTCCGCACTCGTTATTCAAGATGGGTATAATATCCTAGAGTTGTTAGGATTCATGAGGTAATTTATGTCCAGTGACATACATAATAGGGGACAAAAAAGCCAATTCTCTTCTCCTTCACCTTCTATAGTTTCAAGTTCTCCCATTTACAACAGATAAAAGTTATGCTTTTTCCTTACTGAGAATAAATTTGTTCTTTATCCTTCTTGACAACTTACATTGCGCAATTGTACTTGTAAAATCACCCTTGTTAGCTCCTCCATGATGCCTTAATTCCAGGTGAAATCATCACAATAACTCCCTCGATCCTGTCAATATGTTTTTATGTTAACCATATTCTTTTCCACCGTCTTCTGTCAGCCTGTCTTCTGGTTATTTTGCCAGTGCTCACGACATTTTTCTTTACGGCACACCTACATCTCTTGTTCTCTCCCTGTATGGTTTCTGGAGCTGTCATTCTTTCCCTTATCCTTCCCTGCCACACAACCTCACTTCACCCCCGAGTCCCCACACTTACCCCCCTTGCTCCCTAGAAATTTCATATATTGGTAAGATAACTGCACATCAGGCCATACATGGCTTTTATAAACAAGAAATTCCTCTTTGGCCATCGCTTTTCCTTTGTGAAGCTTTTAGACTATGGTTCACAATAGGCTCTTGATAAATAGCCACTGAGTGAAAAAAATTAATGAAATCTCCATTTATCCCCATCATCAATGTTTTATGTTCTACCCTTTTCAAATACCTTGGCTTTTACCTTTTGAAACCTGCTATTTTCTCACTTGGAGTAAGGCAGAATAAACTTCAGTCATATTCCCCATTCTGTTCTGCTCTCTCCATTAATATTATAATACAAAAACAAAACTTCAAAGATGCAAAGGGATATGAGATATTTAAAGATCTAATGCAGTGTGTCCTTATGTCTACTCTTCCTTCACTCAAAAAATATTTGTTTGGTTTTTTTTTTTTGTATAATCTATTGTTTGATAAGGCACTTAGGCATCGTCTTTGCAAGGACAAGCCATATGAGGTTATTGATATCTAATTATAGCTTCTGAAACCATGTGCTTCTGTGTAGATACATAAAATAATTGGTGAGTTGCACTCATTTTTAAAAAAATAGATTTATTTACTTATATCTACCTTATTGTAGGTTGTAAGACAACCAGACACTGTTGAAATGGACACACTTTCCATGAGACTATTTTTTAGGGACACCAGGGTGGCTCAGTCAGTTGAGTGTCTGACTCTTGATTTTGGCTCAGATCCTGATCTCAGGCTGCTGGGATTGAGCTCCATGTCAGGCTCCACTCTCAGTTTGGAGCCTATTTGAGATTCTCTATCCCTCTTCCTCTGCCCTTCCTGACCCAACCCCCCACTATTGCCAACATCACACAGGTCTGTGTGTGGTCTCTCTCTCTAAAATAAATAAATACAATCTTCAAATATATATATATATATATATTTTTTTTTTTTTTTTAATTGTTCAATGTGACAGATCTCTTTTCCTATGGTTCATTAGGTCACTGAATCTAGTTTTACAGTTTAATATTTCTTTATTAATATTCCTACTAAAATGTTATGGCATCTTTGGTTCCTAGTGTTTTACCCTCAATCCCTCATCTTAAAATGGAATCCTTGTATCATGCATTTATTATCTATTTTTCCCACAAAACTTAATTTAATTAAAAAATTAAAAAATTTTTAAATCTTCTGCAATGAATTCCCAGACACTTGATGAATTAGGTGTTGACCTTAATTGTTTCAAGACTCAAACAAGACAATGGAAACCATTTGTGTAATCTACCTCCTTCACCACCGTTCTAAGAAAATGGAGTCAGCGGCGGGTTGCTGGGTGGAGCAGTCAGTTAGGCATCCAAATCTTGGTTTAGGCTCAGATTGTGATCTCAGGATTGTGAGATCAAGCCGCTAGTTGGCTCCGTGCTCATCACAGAGTCTGCTTGAGATTCTCTCCCTCTGCCTCTCCTATTTTCTCTCTCTCTCTAAAATAAATAAATCTTGGGTGGGGGGTAGTGGAGAAAATAAAAGAAAATGGAACCAAGGCAGAGAGGGCTGATACAAGTTGGCCAATTTACAAAGCGGGAATGGCAGAACTGAGAAGTTGTTTAGATTCCCCTAAGGTCAAGCCAATGTTCTTTCTCTTCCCTGTTATGTTGTCACTTCTTTGAACATCTCTAAGGCTCCTTTAAAATCTTGACTATCTGGAGGGAACTATTGTATTATTTCTAATCTCTCTTCATTCTACCTTGATATATAATTGTTCTGTATTTCTTTCCACCTCATAATATCTACATAGAAGTTTGACTATACCGATGACTCCTCAGCACCACACTGCCCTACCCCTGCCACCACACACAGCCTTCTCAACTGAGAGGCAACCTGAGTGGAAGGAAGAAAACTAAGTTGTTAAAAACATTTATAAGGCTGGGACTTCCAGCTTCAAGATGATGGACTGAACACATTTCACTTTATGAATCAAAAGAATAAAGTTTATTAAAAGAAACATAGAGGGGTGCCTGGGTGGCTCAGAGGTTAAGCATCTGCCTTTGGCTTAGGTCATGATCTCAGGTCTGGGGATCGAGCCCCACACTGGGCTCTGTGCTCAGCAAGGAGTCTGCTTCCCTCTCTCCCTCTGTGCTCTCTCTCTCTCTCAAATAAATAAATAAAATCTTTGAATAAAATAAAATAAACATAGAATGGATATATATAGGTGGCTGAAAAGAAAAAGAGGAACTTTCAACAGACCATAAATAATGCAGAAAATCCCTCAAATATATAAAGCTTCTGGGAAGCTACAGAGAAATTCTGCATGCTCCATTACAGTACCTTGTTAATTACCTCATGACCAAACTGCGCCATACTCCATTATATTATTTGACCTTTGGCTTGGAGTTAAAAGGAATGAGAAAAGAAATAACATTTGTATATTATTTTACTTAATCCTCAAAATTACTATAAAACTGGTGTTATCAACCCTACTTTGCCAATGACAAAATTGAGTTCCAGAGAAGTTAAATAAGCAAAGTCCTCATAGCTAATAAGTGACAGAATGGGAATGGGAACACAGGTGTTTCTGGTTCTAAAGCCTGAGTAATTTCCATCACATCAAGACATCCCCCCACATGGCGGGAAGACAAGCACTTCTTACGCACTACTGTACTACAAGGCATGGGACCAGGTGCAAAATTATTAATGACAATGCACTGTGCAGGTGGTGTGCTTTGAGTAAGGAATTTCCAGGAAGAATTTGAGTAAGACCAAGGTGGCTAATCCTGTTTACAGTAAGAAACCCTGAAGAATGTAGACCCAGTTCCTTGGGTCACAGAAGTCACAAGTGCCATTCAAGAATGGAAGTCATCTTTTACCAGTTAGCAGTCACTGCCCACAGTCTCTTCTAGTACCAGCTTGGAATTGGAGTGCACATTTGTGAGATGACCAATCAGATTAGAACGGCAAGGGTTGCTCTGGGACGGACACATTCCCTAACACTCTGGGTGCTCTCAGACATAAGCTACATTTTATTTCCCTTGAAGCCTTAAAATCATCACTGAGGGAACTATGACAAGACCCTCAGGAAAAGGAAACCAAGAGAAACAAATGCCTGTCATTCTTCCATCTCCTGGAAATCTTAGCAGCCTTCACAGAGGTTGACCGTGCGTGCGTCGGTCACTGGTTTCAAGCTCAGATTTCTCACAGGTGAGTCTTCAGGAGCTCCTGGGAGATTTCAATATGCAGTTTTTTCCCCTGTTGTGATTTATCCTCCAAACTTGAGTTTCTGCTGTAGAAACAGATTATTTTAAAGTCCTCTCCTCAGAGAAAGAGCTCCACAACATGGAAAAAAGAAGGAAGAAATAAACTAACATTTTTTTAATGTCTACTAAGTACCGAACCCAGCATGAAGTGTTTTAATTATGTTATCTCATTTAATTGGTACAAAAATCCCATAAGGTAAGGTGAGTGTCTCATTTTGACAGGTGTTGAAACTGAAGATGTGTGAGACTAAGAACGTACTCAAGTTCACAGTTAGTAAGGTTGTGAACCTGAGATTCAGACATGGGGCTATCTGACAATGAAATCTATGCTCTTTTCAATAAATTACCTTCTTTAAAGAGAAAAACTATGAATGTATTCTATACAACAGCCTGTCCTATATGTCCGTGGACTTGTATGTAAATGAAAATGCCATTAGGAAACTATCTTTATTCTTTTGCTAACTTCGCCTGAGAAATAATTTGATATAAAATATCATTTGCGTGTTTTTTGGTAGGGAGGGGGGTATTTCTGTCGAAATACAGAAAATATTGCACCATTACCTAGTAAATTGTTTTTTTACGTACCATAGTTTATCATCTGCAGATACTGTCAGAGCCTGATGTTTGAGTCATTATGCTTACAGGATTTAATTTTTAATGATGCAAAAATTATGCACAATATACCATCATTTCTCTCCCAAACCCAGAATCTGATAGCTAATAATTGCTCCTTACTTAGTTTGCTGATGCTCCGTGATATTAATTAGAATGCAACTAGATTCAGAAAAGTGACTCTCTGAAAATGGCCTTTATGGATTCTGTGCTCATTTTCTTCCAACTACTTCAAGATTAAAGTTATTGGGGACACACATCAACAATTTTTTCTTCCTGACAGACTCTTCTACAAACAAGTTATAAAGTCTGGAAAAGCTATTGATGATCTTTCCACTTCTTGGGAGTGCAAAGAACTCTACAGTCATACTAGTGTAATACTAGCTTTTCATTTTGTAAACAAAACAAAATAAAACAAAACAACAACAACAAAAACCCGCTGAATGGAAATGATTTTAATATTGAAGAACTGGTACAATAAAAAATACATGAAAATCTATTTTAATGTTGAAGATTATCTTCCCTCTAACAAACCAGGGAAGATTATCTGCCCTGGTACAATAAAAAATACATGAAAATCTATTTTAATGTTGAAGATTATCTTCCCTGTAACAAATAATCTATTTTAATGTTGAAGATTATCTTCCTTGTAACAACTCCTATCTCCCATTGGTAGGCTGTCCCTCTCTATCACATACCATGGACAATAATTTCACTCTTAGACCCAGCAAGAGGGGCCTGCCCAGGGTCTTAGGCTTAAAAGACACAACTCCATGGCCCTTCTCCATCCACACCCATGAGGGGAGAAGTCTACATGGCCAAGAAGACCTGCCCACCAAAAACCAATACCTTCCCTCTTACTGCACCACCAGGATACACAGCTCTAGGCCTGAGGGGTGAATACAGAGAGGGTAATTGTTTGTGGAGCTTGTGGAAGAGCCTGCACAGATCGCCTGGGATGTACTCATGGGTGCCTCTGAGGGCTCTTAGAGTGCAGGAACATGTGAAGGAGAGAAGGGGGGAGACTTCCCTCTAAGAACCGGGCCTGCCGTCCTTGTACTCCTCCATTCTACAGTGGAACTCCATGGAGTCCAAGAAGTCTGAATGCAAACCTAGTCTTCCATGTCATTCTAAAGACATATTTGTAAAACAGGATGATAGAACATATTTAATAGTTTGCTAGCTTACAACTTCAACAGTTTGCAATAATTTTCAATAGTTTGCTAGCTAACAACTTACAACTAGACTCACAACTTCAGATATTTACACATGTGGAATCTAGGCCTCTACTTATTCTCGGTCCTGAGGCTCACAAATATTTGGGAAAGCCTGCCAGACTGAAGAAAAAGACAAGAATAGAGGGGAGAACATATTTTCTCACAGCTCATCATCACTTTTTCTGTGATGTGATGTTCAGTCTTCAAAGAAACAACCTGCCTTCTCTAAATGTCTCCATCAAATAAATAATTTCCTAAAGGTGAAAGTGATTTTACTTGCTGACTACATTTCAGTATTTGCTTAGGGCAAGTAAACATTAAAATCCCCACCCCACATCCAGCACACAGAGTATGGCAAGAGGGCTTGATGAAGCACACCGAAGACCTCCTCAGAGCCCCCTTTTGTAGTTATGCATTCCACCAATGCTATCCCCAGGTCACGCACACTGGTCACACCCACAACTGCTTCTGCTACAAACAGGCCATGGAAGCCACATTGTCTCTGTGGTACTGAGGTCCAGGTGGATAAGAGAGTGTGAAACCACAGCTCTGAAGTCACATTTCCTGAAAGTTCATTGCCAAAGGTGCATTTCGGAGTAATTTTGAGAGGCAGTTTTGGACATGAGGAAGGCCATGAATTTTCACATCAGAGAGATTTAGAGTTGAGGTTTAGCTTTGAGTTGTTAGAACCTTATTCGTCATTCGTACATTCGTACACCAACTTTCTGAACTCCAGATTCCTCACCTGTAAAATAATACAACCTATTTCGTCAGCCTAGCTTATAGGTCAAATGAAAAAATGGGTCCCATGCCCACTTGAATGTCTGCACATAGCAAGTGCCCAATCAATGTTGGTTCTCACTTTCCCCTTTTTTCTCTTCTGCGGCTGAGTTTGATTCTTACCTAGATTCACTATCTGTGACAAACAAATTGAATTTAATCCTTCAATTTGCAACTAATATTTGGCTCCCGAATATTTCTGTCCTCTGACCTGCTTTGGATCTCATCACTTTTTTTCAATTCCCTCTCTGTGTCTCATATCTACCCTCCCACAGAAGTCAGCAAAGCAAGGGAGGAAGAATAAAGAATGGGAGGGAGGTCACTCATCCTTCATCACTGCCATGTCCAAATTGCCATCAAGAGTTCTTGACGACCCCTCAGATCAACATGAGTGTCCACCCTCCTCAAATTTGGTACATGCTTGCAAATTCACATATGACAGGAGTTCTATAAATTTTATTCTTCCTATAACCGATATAATTTGCATAACAATTACAGCTACCACGAGACATTTGACTCTGCAACATGCACCATTTGCAAATGCCTGCAATGGAGAATCACTTTTGCACTTGATGGAAAGGAGAAGGTGGGGGAGTTGGTCACTTACCATAATGACTTTTTCATGATAAGCAGCCGGCATCTGTGATTATTTCCAAAGGCAGTGAATAGGTTCAAAGTCTTACATTATTGGACTTTAATTAGGAGTCTAGTTTGCATACATTTTAAATGTTAATCACTGTTCAGTGAGCCGGTGAACTCAGATAGGTCACCCACAACCTACTCTCTCCATAAAGAACACATCCTCTTTTCCTTTTCATTGAGATGTAAAGTACTGTGGGGCAATGGCACAAGATTCTGTTTCTCAAAAGAAAATAGCAAAGGAAAGGAAGAGTTCAGAATGATGACTCTGAGGTTTGCAAATCTCACACCACTTTCAGCTACAATCTTATAACACTCCTCCTTCCTCCCCAAAATGTGGAACAGTCCATATTGTCTATGAACTGTATTGATTTTGAACACTAATTGAGGACCTCTGGACATAATTTCACGCCCAGGGGCACATATGGAAACAGAGTAAAATATTTTTGGCCTCAAATTAGTCTGAACTAGATTTGAGCAAGTCATCTGAACAGGGAACTCCAAACCTAGTCCATGACCCAATTTCACCTCCTGGCAAAATGAGACTAATGCAACAATTCTATTTTCTTGAATAAAATAGTCCATTATTATAAAATTACCTCCTTCATATTTTTCTGGTATTAAAATGTCTCTTTTATGAAATTTGTTCTTAGTAGATGATACTCATGTTTGTTTGTATTTTAATATGCCTTTGCTTAGTAAATTTAAAAGTTGGTGGGTCTCCTAAATTTAAAAGAAGAAGAAGAATCATCATCATCCTCATCCCTAGTAGATGGGTGAAATTTTCAAACCTGCAGAAGGCTGAATTAATTGTACCCGAAGTTCCAGGATTCATCAGGCAAGAAACCACACAGCACAGGCCTGCTAAAGGCTGATATCCTGGCTTTGACTTTGCTATTTTGTGATCTTTCTTTTCCATCCAAGACAATGCTTAAAAGTCAGTATTTCTCCATTTCCTGTCTCTCCTTCTTAATGAGAAAGGACAAACACTTGAAAACAAAAATGTATGCAAGGTGCTTGAAGATAGAAATTATTTCCCCAAAGTGCTTTAATCATGCTGTTGAAAACCACTTCCTCCAGTGGCCTAATCACATAAATCATAGTAAAAGGTTAAAGACGAAGTTCAATTGTACCAATTGCCTGCGATGGTTTCTCAGAAATGGATTACTTGCTATTAAAAGGTAAAGTCATCCTGCTACACAAGTATGTTCAGGGGGTCTCTACATTGTAACCATACATTTCCCATCTAGAGTATGCACATGGATTTTTGGTTTGGAAATGTTGGGAAGGAAAAATTTTTCCTCTACCCTTCATGATTGTACCCTTCATAATCAAATTAACATAAGACAGACTAACAGGAGAAAAACGAATTTAATTTTGTACGTGTGGGCACCCCACATATATGAGAGGTTCAAAGACAGAAAGATCAAAGGAGGTATATAGGCTATCCTGAGCTAGGGAATGGAATAAAGGCCTGGAGCCTCAAATAAGTAGAAGGCATATCACAGAGTAATAAGAACAAATATTTGGCAATTAGGTGTCTGTCTGCCCATACAGATTAGTCACTCAGATAAAATTTATCTCTGATAATAACTTATGCTCTATGCTGCATTTCAAGTAGTACCCAAAATTCTAGCTTATTTTTTACATTTTTATTATTAATCAGGATATGGAGTTAAAACTATATAAATCAATCCCATCTATTTGTCTTGATTTATTATATATCCCATAATCTCCTCTGTGACTATCTATCTATCTGTCAGTTCACCAGGTTCTGACTATCCTTTCCACATCAGAATCTTTACTTGTTTTCCAACACATGTTTCATCATCCTCATTTTGGAGAGAAAGCACATAAAGCAGAGTTTCTTTAATTTCCTCCAATATCTCTTACTCAACAGGCAATGAATATTCATATCATATGATCCAGCAATCCCCCTTCTGGGTACATATAAGGAAATGAAAACAGAGTATTGAGATACTTTCTCTCTCATGTTCACTGCAGCATTATTCACAATAGTGAAGATATGGAAAAAAACTAAAGTATCAGTCAGCAGAAGAATAGAAAAAGTAGATGTGAGATAAATACACAATGGGATATTATTTAGCCATGAGAAAGGATATCCTGCCATTTGTGACAACATGAATGGACCTTGAGAATATTGCGCCAAGTGAAATAAGACGACAAAGACAAATACTGCATAGTATCATTTATATGAAGAATCAAACCCATATGTAGAGTCAGACTTATGGACACAGAGACTAGAAAAGTAGCTGCCAGGGGCTGCGGGGTAAGGAAATAGGAAGAGGTTGGTGAAAGGGTACAAACTTTCAGGTATAAGAGGAACAACATCTCTGAAGATCTAATGGATAGCATGAGGACCACAGTTTGTAACATTGTATTGTATAACTGAAATTTGCTAAGAGAGTAAAATTTGAATGTTCTCACAGACAAACAAAAAAAGATAAATATGTGGGGTAACGGATGTGTTAATTAACGAGATGAGAGGACTCCCTTCACAATGTATATGTATCTCAAATCATCATGATGTACACTTTAAATATCTAATGATTTTGTCAATTATACCTCAGTAAAGCCGGAAAAAAAAAACCAAAACCAACTCCTCTGTATGAACCACCACGTTGGGAACTGTAAATGGTATTAAGGTGCAAAAGAGACAGAACATTGCCCTCAAGGGGCTTAGCATTTACCAGGTACTCTAACTAGACGATCTGATTTCTAGCTGGTTTTAATTCTCCCACAAAAAGAGGGAATTAATCACATTTCTTTTTAAAAGGGATTCTTCATTTTACAAAAAGATTCACTGCATATTTCCTAAATGACAACGGGACATTTGAAAAGTGAGTTGATGTGCATACAACTATTGGGGAAACATATTTGTTAACTCTCACAATGTTGGACACAGTTTGGTAGTTTTTTTTTTTTTTTTCTGTTTTCCAACAGCAGGAATTAAGTTTTTATTACATAAATTCTTTTTTTTTAAGATTTTATTTATTTATTTGACAGAGAGAGATCACAAGCGGGCAGAGAGGCAGGCAGAGAGAGAGGAGGAAGCAGGCTCCCTGCTGTGCAGAGAGCCCCATGCAGGGCTCAATCCCAGGACCCTGAGATCATGACCTGAGCCGAAGGCAGCGGCTTAATCCACTGAGCCACCCAGGCGCCCCTATTACATAAATTCTTGAATATCATTTGTTTGTTGGCAAAAAGTGGCCTCGAAAACAGGCTGTGTATTTACTGTTAATTTGTTGAATGGCATCAAGAATAAGAACCACTTTTCCTTTTCCCACAGACTCTTTTTTTATATGCTTTTTAAACATTTCCTAAAATGTGCATTTGCTTTATAGACTATCAATTTAATATGACCATTTCCATACAAGCTGTAAAAACTACAACACTATTATCAGAATCAATATGATATCAAGAAACAAAAATGAGATCTAATTACACTTTACTGTAGTCATATATCCCCTTAATAACATTCATAAGTTACCAGTTACATAATTAAATGCCAGAGGTGTTATCAAAGATACATTTTAAGGTCTAATTAACTGATAATAATTATGGTTCAATGCTAAGTCTACATGGTAATTAGTGAGACATTAGCAGAGAAAGTCTGCTAATCTGAAAATTATGAAGCTATTTCTCACCTGTTGCATCACGGATGGGGTTCTGCTGCCATGGAAATGGCTTCAGACTCTCAGGTTGGAATCAGAAAGAAAAGATGTGGTTTTATGTGCTGCTGGAATGAAATACTATTTATTGTTCCTGGACTCTTCCCTTTTTAATTTTTAGTTGTGGTAACATATATATACAACGTACCACGTGAGCCATTTTTAAGCATGTAGTTCCATGGTGTTAAGCATACTCATTGATGTGCAACCCATCTCCACAATTTCTTCACCTTGCAAAACAGAAAGTCTGTCTTCATTAAACAGCAACTCTTTATTCTTCCTGCCCCTAGCCTCTGGCAAATCATTCTACTTTCTGTCTCTGTTGTTGTGACTACTCTAGCTACCGTACAGCAGTAGAACTGCACAGTATTTGTCTTTTGTGACCGGTTTACCTCACTTATCATAATGTCCTCGTGGTTCATCTATGTTGTAGCGTCTGTCAGGACGTTCTTCCTTTTTCTGGCTGAAAAATATTCCATTGTAGGACTATCCCCCATTTTGTTCGTCTCTTCACCTGTCTTTGGACACTGGAACTGCTTCCACTTTGGGTTATGTGAATATTGCTCTATGGACATGGGCTCCTCTGTTGATTGGCTATAAACAGGCGCATTTTCTGGGTCAAAAACTTGACCCTTGCTTCACCTTCCAATTAATTGCCTCAGTTGCACAGGCCATGCGTATCCCTGTGATTATGAACCAGCCTTCTGCTTGAGACTGATGAGCTTTCTCTTTGGAGGGAAGTGGGGAAAGATTGAATATTTACTGTGTCCAGTATGTATCAGGCTCTGTGAAGCGTGCTTTTACTTCTGTTTCTAATAAACCTCTTTTTTGAAAAAATATTTTATTTATTTATTTGACAGAGAAAGATCCCAAGTAGGCAGAGAGGCAGGAAGAGAGAGAGAGAGAGAAAGAGAGAAGCAGGCTCCCCGCTGAGCAAAGAGCCCCATGCGGGACTCGATCCCAGGACCCTGAGATCATGACCTGAGCTGAAGGCAGCAGCCCAACCCACTGAGCCACCCAGGCACTCCTCTAATAAACCTTTCAAGTAGATATTAACGTGTCCGTTACAGGAGACAATAAGTTGTGGGGAAGTACCTAGGAAATACATGGAGGAACTAATGGAAGATTAAGGTTATCTTAGTAGGGTCTGTTTATGCAAGCTAGTCTCAGTTTAATAGGAGAAACATCTCCCGTAATAGGAGTGCTCTCCTCTTCCTGGTAGAAGGCGGACACTCTCACAAAGGGAAGTCTATGCCCCTGCTTTTGCACAACTTACAGAGAAGGCAGAGGACCCTTCCTGCATCTGTTGATTCTACATTATCTTCAACTCAAAAGAATCCTCACACACAAATGGTATATTTTGGGGTGACATGCTCTAAGCCTCTTCAGTAGTAAACAGTGAAATGAGATTCAAACCCAAGTCTTTGGGGCTCTAAAGACCATGCGATTTCCCACTATACAGACAGTAAATAGGAATAGCATTCGTAGATATGAATTAGACAGTTTGCAGGGGGCGGGGGTCATTCTGAATGCCAGATGTGGCTTCCTCTCATCTGAACTGCCACTCCCTCTCACTCAGTCACCCCCGTCACCTGCCTAGCCCCTTACTTGGCATGATGTGATGCTGAGGTATAAGCTGAGGTCATTCCTCTAAGAAACTCACAGCCTAGCTGGGAAGAAACATTAAAAAAAAAAAAAATTCAAGTCGGGGGCACCTGGGTGGCCCAGTTGGTGGAACATCCAACTCTTGATTTCAGCTTGGGTTGTGACCTCAGAGTCCTGGGATCGAGCCCTGTGCCGGGCTCTGCACTCAAGCACAAAGTCTGCTTGAGATTCTCTCTCCCTCCTCCTCTGCCCCTCACCCCCGCTTGTGCATGCTCACGTGCTCATTTGCCCTCTCAAATAAAGATGTAAAATCTTTAAAAAAAAATTTCAAGGGAGAGAGACTCTACAGGCACATGAGAGAGTCAATGAGGTTGTATGAGTTGTCATCCCGGTGTTGTTGACCTTAGGTCCTCTGCCAGAAACTGCACCCTCTGTGGAAAATGAGGACACCGGGTTGGATTTCCTTTAAACTCTAAATTTCTGACATGTCATTACATATGTACAAACAGATGTATATTGCCATGTACTGAGGCAAGCTGTATAAGCTCTTGATGCCTTAGTGTCCTCATTTCTAAAACAGAATACCTGCCTTGCAAGATTTGGGGGAAATTGAACGCAATAATTCTAAAAGAATTCCAAGAATATCCTTTGTATAATCAGTGGTAGCTGGTCTTACTCCAGATCTGCCTGGTATGCTGAACACATCAACAACAAAGACAGCGATGTAGCAAACTACCTAACGTGTAATTTGGGGACTTCCGTTTCACTTCATGGACCCCCCCCAAAAAAAAAAAAGTTAGTAGGTACAGTTTGGTTTACTGTTCTGACTCCTTTTGTGAGAATTAGATAGTGAACCACTCGTAAAATTCTGTTTTTCATCTGCCAGGGAAATATCCAAAGATTTCACAAATGCCCATGGGTAGCAGGGGTAACAGTTTTATCTGGTTGTGAAGTGGCAAGAGACCTTGAAAATCACGGGCTTCTATGATACCCTACAAGTCCAGCTGTTCACCAGAATTACCCAGGGTATTCAGAAAAAATACAGACCATGGGACGCCTGCGTGGTTCAGTCAGTTGGGTGTCTGCCTTCGGGTTGGGTTATGGTCCCCGCGTCCTGGGATCGAGTCCAGTGTCGGGCCACTTGCTCAGCAGGGAGCCTGCTTCTCCCTCTGCCTGCTCTACCTGTTCTGCCTATAGCCCTCCGTACTTCTCCAATCTCTCTCTGACAAATAAATAAATAAATAAAAATCTTAAAAAAAAAATACAGACTGCTAGCCCAGCTGCCAGAAAGGCTCTGATTCGGTAGGCAGTTCTCTGAGTACATCTGGGCTCCCACCCTCTCACATCTCGCTTCTCCCTCAGGGCAGGGTACAGCTCTACTCGAAAAAGTAGTTTTCTGAGCAATTCCACTTCTAGGTAAATACCCCCCAAAAGTGAAAGTAGCCACTTGCACAGATATTTGTGCCTCCCTGTTTGTCGCAGCATAGCCATGGAGCCAAAAGACGGAGGCAGCTTGAGTGACCATTGACAGATGAAGGAATAAACAAAATGGACTATAAACTACAATGGAGTATTATTCAGCCTTAAAATGGAAGGAAGTTCTGACATAAACTGAAACATGGATGAACATTAAAATAAGTGAAGTAAGCCAGTCATGAAAAGACAAATATTGTATAGTTTCCATTATAGGAGTCATCCAGAACATTCAGACTCATAGAAACAGAAAATAGAATGGCAGTTGCCAGAGACCGAGCAGAAGGAGGAATGGAAAATTATTCTTTAATGGGTATGAAGTTTCACTTGAGAAAGATGAAAAGGTTCTGGAGATCCACAGTGGTGATGGTCGTACAACAACATGAAAGTACTTAACAACACTAAACTATATGCTTAGAAAATGATGAAGGTAGTTCATCTTAGGCACGCCTCACTGGCTCAGTAGGTAGGACATGCAGCTCTTGATCCCTGGGTTGTGAGTTCAAGCCCCATGTTGGGTGCAGAGATTGCTTAAATAAATTTTTTAAAAAATGATAAACTTTATGTTATATATATTTTCCTGTGAAGAAAAATAGAAATAAACCAAAGCAGAGAAACAACAACAATAAAAACCTTTTCTGGCTGGGGGGAGGAGAAAGATTACATTGAGCATCCACCATGAACCAGGTTCTCTTCTAAGCACTGCGGGAATGATTCCTTCCCTCAAAGGATCCACACTTCTAGAGAAAGGGACTGGAATGTATCAGTGAATCCCACCTAACTGGAAAAACCACTCCCACGGCAGCCTGCAAAAGGTGTCTGTGGAATTTAAAAAAAAAAAAAAAGGGAGCAATCAACTCTTTCAGAGAGGGCTGGGATGGGTGTGCTGGGGGCCAGCCTAAGGCTCCTCAAGGAAAGTAACAGATAGACAGTGAGTCTCCACCAGAGGTTGGGCTCTGCTTCAACACCCCCCAACCCCAGCTTTTCCAGAATCTACATGACGCACTCCCCTGTTCCAGCCGCTGCACCAACTCCTCTGTTTTCAGATCTTTTGTCTTGTGTCCTAAAGTCCCAACTTGGACTTCACCAGTACCAATTTACAGAGGGCTTGGGAATTCTTTGTCAGTGAGCAGTTAGGTCTTTTAGTGAACTGTTTTTCTTATAGCTAATATTCTGGAGCTATTGTTGCTTTGCTTTGCTTTCATATTGTCATCCATGTATATCTATCAGAGAAAAATGTAAAAGCAGATAATGAAAAAGAAACGAAAAATAAAAATCACCTATAATCCTACCACCTACTGGCAAAAACACGAACAGTGTGCATGTATGGACAGGCGCGCACACCCACACATTTTTCAGGATACCCCTCTGCTATCATTCTGTCATCTGGTTTTTCCACTTCCCTGTGTTTTACTTGGGTAATGACTCCTGTAGATATTTGTGACTGGGGAGAGCATGGAAGCCAGATCCCAACATCCACCTTTCTTCACGCAGACATGCAATTCCCGCTGAAGTTTTCTAAACGGCTCGACCCCTAAACCAAGGTCTGTGGATGTAAGGAGCCAGGAGCCTAAGACTGGAGGTCATGCCCGCTTCCTGCAGCTCTCTTCCTTCCAGGCCCCCTCCCCTCCCCAGCCCTCACAGCCACCCCCCCAAACAACGCACTGAAACCGCAGCCCTTTGGAGCAGGCCCGTCCTGCCAAGAATTGGGCACAGAGCCATCCTAGCAGGTGGACTGGAGAATAGGTAGTCAACGTTGATTTCCATGGACAAACGGGAGTATCAAGTGCGGATGATGAAAACAGGACTCCTAGGTAGGAATTTACCCTTCAACACTCAAATCAAGACAGACAGAGTCGGAAATCTAGTGTGGGGACAAATTCACTCTGACCCAAGAGAAACAACTGTCAAGTCTTGGGGAAAGCACTACGGAGGAGGGGGCCGGAGACAGTGAGGCCAAGGAGCTCTCTGGTGGCTCCCCTCACTTTGAGCAGAATCCCTCTTCTAGCCAAAACAAGCTTGCTGGTCCAGCCGGTGCCTGGCTAAGTGCGCCATTAGAATGCAGAACCGTCCTCCACAGGCTCTCCAGATCCATTAAAGAGTCCATAACATTTGGGCAGCAGCCCCAACTCGTTATTTGCTATGAAAGTTTATGCAGTCACAAAATTAAACAGGAAAAGCACATTAGGAAAGGTTGGAAGCCTACTTAACTCATGCCTGACAACAGCAGAAGACCACAATATAGCTGTCAGCTTAGGACTTCTTCCCACCTGAAGTCACAGCTAGTCCTTCCAGGAAAGTTCCACACAAAGAGGAGCCTCTCACACATCGTCCGGCCTGCCACCTGGGGCCTGGGATCTGGCCCCAGACAGAGGTAAGCTAGCCATGCCTGCGGCCGCTCACTCCCATCAGGACCCCTTGGCTGCAACTGCCCCTTTGCCAAAGTCTCAGGCTGATTTCTACAGGCTTCCATGGGTCATTTTTTTTTTTTTAAAGATTTTATTTATTTATTTGACAGAGAGAAATCACAAGTAGGCAGAGAGGCAGGCAGAGAGAGAGGAGGAAGCAGGCTCCCTGCTGAGCAGAAAGCCCGATGTGGGGCTTGAACCCAGGACCTGGGATCATGACCTGAGCCGAAGGCAGTGGCTCAACCCACTGAGCCACCCAGGCGCCCCCCATGGGTCATTTTAAGGTCTGAAACTCCTCATTGAGTCACAGATACCTTCTTTCTACAAGATCTTTTCTTTTGCAAAATCATGGCTCAGCAAACAACGGTCCCAAGGCCCAATTCAGCCCCACATCCAACTTTTAAATAAAGTTTTATTGGAACACAGCCACATTCTCATTGTCTATGGCTACTTTCATCCACTCTGGCCAGAGTGGAAAGGCTTGCAACAGTGTCTGTAGGGCCAATGAAATTGGAAACATTCATTAATCTGGCCTTTCAGGGAAAAAGTTTGCCGACTCCTCCACTGAGCCATTATTTGTATCAACTTATATTTGTTGTTGTTATGTAAGAATTATTTGTATATGGCAGGAAAGGCCTGAAAGCAGTGGTTATCTGGGGGATGGAAGAACTATGGATAATTTTATTTTCTTCCTTTTGACATATGTGTATTTTCTGCAAATGCTTTATGTTTTTTGTAACTTAGGGGAGACAAACTTTTTAAAGAAAAAGCTGAATGGCTACTTTTGCTATGGACACTACAGTCTGAGGGACTGGTTGCAGTTGTACACAGGTGATATTAAAACAAGACCCAATTTCCTATTTTCTTCCATGGAGACACATGCATTTCTTATAGTACAAAATATAGGTTGTGTATCAAAGCAGCTGATCAAGAAGCAGTATCCAAGACACTGGTCATGATTACGAGAGAAAATGTGAGACTGATTCTACAGGTCTGACCCTCAGTGAAAGAGGTTAAGGAAGAAAGGAGAAATGGATGGAAGTATTTGGGAATGCAGAGCAGTTCTAAGAAAAGTTCAGCAAAGCCTAGGGGGAGTTCTCCAGCCAGGTGCTCCTGAGCAGAGCTAGGCATCTCCCAGTGGTGGGCACACTTTGTTTCCTAGCCACGCCCAGTTACTGGCTGGGAGCAGGTGGGGTGGGCGCTGGCAGGGCAGGGCCTCACGAAAATGTGGGATGGATCTTCAAGGCCAGGAGATGGGGCCTTGAACTGTTACACACCTTAAAGTAGGAGAGAGGAGAGCTGTGTCATCATGGTCACCCCAAAGAAAACCATAAAGATCACACACACAATAGTGGTGATTCTATGAGATAAATCATTTCACTTCTTTTTACTCTTTTTTAAGTAGGCTCCACACCCAGCATGAAGGACTTGAACTCACAACTCTGAGATCTAGACCTGAGCTGAGATCAAGAATCCACAGTCAACTGACTGGGCCACCAAGTAACCCAAGATAGGTCACTTAAAAAAACCCAAGTCAGGGGTGCCTGGGTGGCTCAGTGGGTTAAAGCCTCTGCCTTCGGCTCAGGTCATGATCTCAGAGTCCTGGGATCGAGCCCCACATCGGACTCTCTGCTCAGCAGGGAGCCTGCTTCCTCCTCTCTCTCTGCCTGCCTCTCTGCCTACTTGTGATCTCTGTCAAATAAATAAATAAATAAATCTTAAAAAAAAAAAAAAAAAAAACCCAAGTCAGCATATAAATGAGATTCCAAAAGAGACCCTGACTTTTTGGAAACAGCATAAGAGCTCACTAATTCAACCTCCTTATTTTATAGATAAGAAGAATGTATTCAAACAATCCACCCTATAGAAAATAGCCCAATGTCCCATTTCTCAGCAGAATAAATCTTGTATTCTTCTTTTAAAAAAGATTTTATTTATTTATTTGGCAGAGAGAGAGAGAGAGTGACAAAGAGAGAGCACAAGCAGGGGGAGTGGGAGAGGGAGAAGCAGGCTTCCTGCTGAGCAGGGAGCCTGATGAGGGACTTGATCCCAGGACCCCGGGATCATGAACTGAGCCAAAACAGACACTTAATGACTGAGCCACCCAGGCACCCCTTCATCTTGAATTCTAAGTTATCACTGATTTTAGAGCTTGAGATATTCTGGCACTGGCTAAACCCATGAACAGATTCAGACTGAAAAAAGGTTGAGACTGAAAAATGGCTCTCAAATGTTGGGATCATTTTTTAGGCATGGGCCCAGATTCATCATGATAAGATGTTCAGGCAGAAGGCAGATGAAAACCCCATCTTTTATTTCTTAGAGGCATACACCATATCAGATGAAGGCTAGATTTTAAAGCTATGTAATCTAAACCTTTCGGTTTACCAGATAAAGTCACTGAAGCCAAGGAAGTAATGAAGTAGCCTTTACTGAGCAGCTACTAAACAAACAAGTATGACTCGCAGTATCCAGCGTCCCCCAGTGGAAGTTACTCCTAACAGAAGAATGAAAGCTGGTTTGGGGGTAAAGAAACCCAGTAAGTGGTTGCTATAATCATCCGGGCAATGATAGCAGGAACTGGGAATGAGGGGAGACATGTGTTTCCTCGCCCAACGACAAAGTGCAGAATTTAGGATTTAGGGAACTTAGCAAAGGAAGAAAAAGGTGTTTCCAGACTGAAGGAGTCAGAGGAAGGTGAGGCCTTTAGCCAAGAGGGCCAGTCAGAGCACAGTAGGTGAGGACAGAAGATGGAGAGAGAAGAGTAGCTAATGAGCCAAACCGGGCTTGTCTGGTTTGTGAGGCTATGGGAACACTGGTGTGGAGCCATGTGGGGAATGGGCGAAAATTCAAGTCAGATCTCATTAGCAGAGACAGGGCTAGATAAGAGACGTAGAGGTTAGCAATAAAGATCTGACCATGGAAGCCTGGACAAGAAAAGGAGCCTGGGGAATGACAGTGTGTCCAGGGCAGTTGGAGGCACGGGAGCCGCAGGACACGGAGGGAAAGAAGCAGGAAAGCCTGGTGCCAAAGGAGCCGGAAGGCAAGAGAGCTTCCAGATTGCCACGACTGGGCAGTCACTGTGGTTCACGCTGCAGGGACCTCAAGTCTGAGGAATACTTTGGAGACATCCCGGAGGCTCCTCCGAATGGAGGCCAGAAGAGCAGAAGTCATGCTGCTCAGCCAGAAGCGGTAGATAGTGAGGAGGCAGAGTCTAGCCGTGACGGGCGAAGAGTGGGAGCATTGTACAATAACCACCGGGGAGACGGAGGCTGCAACTGGTCCACCTTGGTTCGCAGCAGATTCTGCTGTTAGGCGCTCCGATTCTGGGGTCTCACCTCCGTATTTCGGCATTCGCTCTCATTCCTGACACTTAGGTTGCCTAATCTGGTCTCTAGGTGCCTGCACCCCACAGGATTCGACTGCATTAAGGATTAAATAGGATTTTGTGAGCCAGTCTCAGCACAACTATTTGTAATAACCTGCTCCAAAGGAAGCTAAACTACTCAGGATGTGGTCGCGCTCTGCCCCTGTTCACAAAGGCTTAATTTATATCTTTTCTGAGCCTATGCCTTAGAGAAAGGAAGGGATTGCAGTTAAAAGGCTTATCTGTGAGGAAAAAATACTTTTAAAGTTCTTAGTAAATTGACTTATAAGTATAGTCGTATCTTGGAACTCTGTTGTGTGTGGGGGAGGGGAGTATGTGTCTTGCGGGAGAGGGTGGAGGGTATCTCTTTCTCTGTCTCTGTCTCTTTCACACCCACGCACCCACCCAGTTAGATGTTATACATGTTTTATGAGTTTTTCTGGCCCTTGGATCATCATTATAAGTAGTAATAATAGGATTTCCAAAACATTTTGGTGTTGGCTGTGTAACAAATCTTAACTTTAAAGACGTTAAGCAGTAACCATTATATTACAAATAAAACTTAACACCTGTCTCTGTCTAAAATGTTACCATTTATTATTATTGTTGTTGTTCTAAGGAAAGGAAAAGGCAACCCTATAGGTATAACCCTTCACAAAAGAAAAATATCATGCTGGCAACTCATTATTTCAGGTTGTTATTATGTTAGATCGTGGCTTCTAGGTATGAGGCACATTCCTATAATGATCACATTAAGGCAGAACCTCATTAATAATAGATGAGATCTGATTATATCCATTCCTGATGGTGGTTTAATAACCTGTGGCATTTTTGCAACAAAAAAATAATTTGAACTTTTTTGTTTTTTAAAAAAATCATTCTTGGCACATCTTCGTACCAAGCTGGAGAAAATAGGCTGCTTTTGAATCAAGAAATAATCCCTGACATTGGTCTTTCTGGTGCCTTTCAATAGTAAGTATTGATATTTCAAAGATATAATAATTTTAGGGCACCTGGGTGGCTCAGTTGGTTAAGTGACTGCCTTTGGCTCAGGTTGTGATCCCAGAGTCCGGGATCGAGTCCCGCATTGGGCTCCCAGCTCCATGGGGAGTTTGCTTCTCACTCTGACCTTCTCCCCTCTCATGCTCTCTCTCACTCTCTCTCTCTCTCTCTCTCAAAAAAAAAAAAAAAAAAGTATACCTCAAAGATACAATTATTTTAGACTGAGTTTCTGGTCCCTTAGAGATTTGGGGAGGAGGCCCTGGATAATTTTTCACCGTTGTGTGTCATGATTTTGTTGTTGTTGTTGTTGTTGTTAAGATTTATTTTTTATTTTAGAGAGAGGGGAAAGGAGGGAGCAGGAGCAGGGCAGAGGGGCAGAGGGAGAAGAGAGAGAGAATCTTGAGCAGACTCCCTGCTGAGCATGGAGATGGATGTGGGACTCCAGCCCATAGCCCTGAGATCATGACCTCAGCTGAAGTCAAGAGTTAGAGTCTTACCTGACTGAGCCACCCAGATGCCCCATGATTTGT
Organism: Enhydra lutris kenyoni; assembly: GCF_002288905.1. Lineage (NCBI taxonomy): Eukaryota > Metazoa > Chordata > Mammalia > Carnivora > Mustelidae > Enhydra > Enhydra lutris. The sequence continues at coordinate 3,297,592 of NW_019154154.1, read as the reverse complement.
TTTTTGTTTTTTGTTTTTTAAAGAATACATCACCTCCTGTGTTCATACCAGACCCAAATGTCTTGTATTTCCCACCAGGACACTTGGTCCAGTACAGTTAAACTCTGTACAAATTGAACAGAACTCTGCATAAATTACTTGGTTTGTTATTTCACATTACCAGAAACTTTGTTGTTTTTTCTCTTGTTCAGTTTTTATTTAATCCTTCACTTCTTAGTAAACCCTGTGTCTTGGGCTGAATGACAGCCTCCCCCTTAAAGATGTCCATATGTTACCTTAGATGGCAAAAAGGACTTTGCAGCTGTGAATAGGATCTTGAGATGGGGAGACACTGGAGGATTATCCAAGCATGTCTCCTTCTATGGTGTATGCAATGCCGGAAGCAGGCTGGAATCCTGGGCTTTGAAGATAGAGAAGGAGCCACAAGGCAAGGCATACAGGCAGCCACAAAAAAGCTGAAAAAAATCAAAGAAATGGATTCTCCCTTCACATCCTCCAAAGACCCAGCCCTTCCCACACCTTGAGTTAAGCTCTTTAAGACTCATTTCAAGACTACTCATCTCCAGAACTGTAAGAGAATATCTTTGTGTTGTTTTAAGCCACTAAACTTGTTACTTGTTACAGCAGCAATTGGAAACTAATACAGCCCATATCTGCTTTCCTTTTAAAAGAGAAAGAGAAGGGCAGATTGTATGGAACAAAGAAAAAGGAAAAGGAAAATCAATAGGTGTTATTATAATCCACAATTGCTCAAACAAAAGATGTACTTTTGTAAACTCTAATTTTCTTATTGAAAGATAACGCTTGCCTATATATATAGAAAGTTGAGTGGCACCTGGGTGGCTCAGTGGGTTAAGCCTCTGCCTTCAGCTCAGGTCATGATCTCAGGGTTCTGGGATCGAGCCCCACATCGGGCTCTCTGCTCAGCAGGGAACCTGCTTCCCCCCTCTCTCTGCCTGCTTCTCTGCCTTGTGATCTCTCTCTCTCTCTGTCAAATAAATAAATAAAATCTTTAAGGGTGCCTGGGTGGCTCAGTGGTTTAATCCTCTGCCTTCGGCTCAGGTCATGATCTCAGGGTCCTGGGATCGAGGCCCGCATCGGGCTCTCTGCTCAGCAGTGAGCCTGCTTCCTCCTCTCTCTGCCTGCCTCTCTGCCTACTTGTGATCTCTCACTCTCTCTCTGTCAAATGAATAAATAAAATCTTTAAAAAAAATAAAATAAAATAAAATAAAATCTTTAAAAAAATTTATATATATAGAAAGTTGAAAAATGCAGAACAAAGAGGAAAAATAAACAGCCACTGTTGACACTCTCTTCTTTTTCCTTCTGGTTTCTTTTCTATGTATATTTGTATATACTTGAGCTTCTATTATCAGAATGTGAGAAATAACCGTGAGAGACAGATATCTGTTGCTCATTTTGTAAATAAGGAATCTGAGGACCAGACAGGTTAGAGTCATTTTGCCCAATTATACTGCTCGTGAAAGAGAGTCTGGATTCCAACTGAGATCTTGTTAACAGCACACCTCTTCTACCCCAGCATGCTGTGAAGTTACAAAGTGGGAGTAAACCAATGGGGGAGAAGATCCATCAATTTTGATGGAGGCTTTAAAAATCCACTCCTGCTCAAGAGAACTCACAAGGAAACCGGAAGCTTTGGAATACTGTGCTGATGAACCTCCCCTGCATGAGCCAGTCTTCCTTTTCCCTCTGCTGACTCCCCTAACAAGCCAACGAGGATGGGAAAACATTAGTTACATGTAACTGTTACTGAGATGAGATACATAAATTAAAATCCCCTTTCATACCAGCAGCCAAACTGCCCCCATCCATGGAGATGAAGGAAAATAGTCTTTTTTCTTTCTTTCCTTTTTTAAGGATTTTATTTATTTACTTGACAGAGATTGAGAGAACACAAGCAAGGAGAATGGCAGGCAGAGGGAGAAGGAGAAGCAGACTCCCCACCAAGCAGGGAGCTGGAAAACCGGGGCTTGATCCCAGGACTCTGGGATCATGACCTGAGCCAAATGCAGATGCTTAACTGACTGAGCTACCCAGGTGTCCCTAGAGTCTTTCTTTTTCTTTAGAGAGGGGAGGGAGGGGCCGAGGGAGAGGGAGAAAGAGAATCTGAAGCAGACTCCCTGCTGAGCACAAATCCTGACTCAGGGCTGACTCAGGGCTGATCTCACAACCCTAAGATCATGACCTGAGCCAAAAGCAAGAGTCAGATGCTTAACTGACTGAGCTGCTAGGTGCCTCCCTTCTTTCCTTCCTCCCTTTCTTCCTTCTTTCTTTTCTTGAAATCCTCCAAATAAAGCCTTTCACATTTGTGCATTTTATTTTATCTGTTGTGTTGACAATACTGGATTACTCTATTTCATTCCACTTCAACGTATTTGCTTTGTGTATTCAAAAAGAACTTAGAGGGGCACCTGGGTGGCTCAGTGGGTTAAAGCCTCTGCCTTTGGCTTGGGTCATGATCCCAGGGTCCTGGGATTGAGCCCCGCATCGGGCTCTCTGCTCAGCAGGGAGCCTGCTTCCTCCTCTCTCTCTGCCTGTCTCTCTACCTACTTGTGATCTCTATCTGTCAAATGAATAAAAAAAAAAAAATCTTTAAAAAGAACTTAGAAAGATCTGCCTAGGTGGCTCAGTAAAGCGTCTGCCTTTGTTTGACTCAGGTCAGGATCTGAGGACCCTGGGATCAAGTCCAACATTGGGCTCCCTGCTCAGCGGGGAGCCTGCTTCTCTCTACCCCTGCTTCTCTCTCTACCCCTGCTTCCCTCTCTACCCTTCCACACTGCTTGTTCTCTCCCTCTCATGCTCTCTCTCTCAAATAAATAAAATAAAATAAAGTCTTTAAAAAAATTTAGAAAGGAAGAAAGAGGAAGCAGGGAGGAGAGGAGAGAAGAAGGGAGAGAGGGAGGGAGAAGGAGAAAAGGAAGGCTTATTGAGCTCTGCACAATGAGAAAAATTGATTAACACGCTCTCACAATTTTTGTATACTGGTTTCATCCATAGGCTCCTTTTTTATTATTATTCATTAAACATTTCTATTTGTGCCAAGCAGTTGGGAATTGCTTGCGTTTAACAGTTTCATGCCTCATGCAGTCAGTGATGTAGAGAAAGTAATGTAAATGAAAATAAATTGGGTATTATGCCCAGTAGGAAAGCACCCCAGCGTATATCGCACATCTAATGCACTGCCTAAGTCACAGTGCAGAACTTCTAATGCACTGTAATTTCCTCTTCATGAGCTGCAAAATACAGCCTCCACTAATGGTCAGTCTGAAGGTTGTTTCATAAACGGAGAGACTATCTGCACCCCGTGAACTCCTTGGGAAGCTGGTGTCCTCTACAGGTCCTGGCCATAACATTCATCCTGAAGGCAATTTGGAGAGAGAGAGACAATAGCCAATAATGCTAAATCATTCAAGAGATATCAGAGCTCTCCTCTGTGCCTGGGTGATGGAGCTGGGCCGGAGCCAAAGCTGGTCTATCCACTCACAGTGCAGTTGGTTCTCCTTCAAGGTCATTTCCCCAGTAACGCAGTGAAAGGGAAATGAGGTTGGAACTGAGATGAGATCCCTGAGTCGATAGCCACAGAAATGTGCTGCTCATGTTTCTCTTTATTCCATATGTCTGTTGTTCACAGTCCCAGGGCTTGGCTGTTCCAGAGCAATCTAAATGCATGGTTATAATACATGAGAGATTTGGACTCTAACACATCCCTGTGTTAGGACCTGAACGCAGTGACAAGATGGTGGCAATGACAGAAACTAGCTTTGACTGAATACTTTGCACACACCAAGCACTACTGCAAAAGCCATATATTTTCTCTCTCATTTAATTCCCAGGTCAACCCTAAGGGGTAGACACTATTACTACCCCCATTCACTACATGAGAAAACTGAGGCACAGAGAGGATACAGGACTTCCCTGGGACACAGCCATTCCATGGAGGAACAAGGATTTGAACCCCAGTTGTCTGCCTCCAGAGTCTTCAGCCTGCATCCCTTCTGCCTCTTAGACATCTAGTTTTGCTAATTCTCATAGCAGCCCCCCAGGACAGGTCATGCCACTAGATTACACACGATGGAGACACATGGCCTAGCCCAAGCTCACTCAGTTTCTCACATTTGTTTACAGTTCGACAGAGCACTGGTTTTGCAAACATTTTTCCTCTGCAGAGGTCCTTCTAGAAGCAAAAATTCATAGGAAGCTTGGGGCCAAATAAAACTTCCCAGATTGGGGGAGGAAGCAAGATGGCAAGGGAGTAGGAGACTGAAATAACATCAGGTCCCAGGAATTCAGCTAGATAGTTATCAAACCATTCTGAACACCTACAAATGCAACAGGAGATAGAAGAGAAGAAGAACAGCAATTATAGGAACAGAAAATTGACCACTTTCTGGAAGGTAGGACGTGTAAGGAAGGTAGGACGTGCAAAGAAGTGAATCTGAAGAGACAGGAATATAGACTGTGGGGGGGAGGGGCTGGCTCCCGGCAAGCGGTAGAGCAGCAGAGCACAAAATGGGAACTTTTAGAAGTCTGCTCCACTGAGGGACATCATTCCAGAGACTAAGCGAGGGTGGAGCCCTCGCAGGGACAGTGTGGTCTCAGGATGCGCAGGGACACTGAAGGATCGGGGGTGTCTGAGTGTGGTAGAACTACCAGGTATCAGAGTGGGGAAGCTGACTACAGAGACAGAGCTGAGGAGGGGCTCTCAGCTTCGGGTTACCTTAAACTGTGATCTACGGCACAGTGGGGCCCCTGCTCTTTGAGCCGTGACCCCACAAATGGCAGATCCGGAAAGACCCCCTCCTTCCTCCTCTGGAGAACAGTGCAGGAATGTGCTGCAGGAATCAGCTGGGTTTCGAGACTCCAAACAGGGCTGTAAACCAGAGACAGAAACACTTGGTCACAGGCCAGGTGAGCTCAGAGTGCAGCCAGAAACCAGGGAGACAGGTCGGATTCACTGCTTTTCTCTGAGGGTGCACTGAGGAGTAGGGCCCTGAGCTCTCGTTTCCTCCGGGCCAGAGACTTGGAGGCCGCCATCTTCATTCTTGTCCTCCAAAGCAGTACGGAAAGTGTTCGGGGAACAAAAGCTCCGAGAGTGAATGTGTGCAGAGTACTTAGCCTGGCCCCCCCGCAAGGGTGGTGCAATTCCACCTCAGGCAAAGACATTTGAGAATCTCTGCAATAGGCCCCTCCCCCAGAAGATCAGCAAGAACATCCAGATAAGACCAAGTTTACTGATCAATGAGAACTGCAGAACTCCAGAGCTAGGGAAAAGCAAAACGTAGAATTCATGGCTTTTTCCCTAAGATCCTTTAGTCTTGCAAAGTTAAATTCTTTTACTCTTATTTTTGTCTTATTCTATCTTTTTAAATTTTCCTCTTTCCTATTTTAATGTCTTTTGACTATTTTATCTTACCAATACATTTTTTAAAAAATCTTTTAAAGTTTTCATTGTTATAGTCATATTTTATCCCTTCATTGTATTTAACCTTATTTTTTGTAAAAATATAGGTTTTTTTCTTTAAAATTTTCAGATAAAATTTCTTCTAATAGATCAAAATATACCCTAAATCTAGTGCATGGCTTTGTTCTAGTCTCCAGCCTGATCACATTCTCTTCTTCTTTTTATTTATTTTTTTTTTCCAAACAACTTCTTATCTTATCAATTCCTTTTTTAGAATCTTTTTAAATTTTCATCTTTACAGTCATATTCCATCCCTTCATCATGTTTACCCTTATTTTTGTATATATATGTTTTTCTTTCTTTAAAATTTTGGGAGGTATTTTTGCCTAAGAGACCAAAATACACCCAAACTCAGGTAGGTTGCTCTGTTCTATTCACCAGTCAAATATATATATATTTTTTTTTCATTCCCCCCCCACTTCTCCCCCCTCCCTGGTCTCAGGTCTCTTCTGATTTGCTTAGAGAATATTTTTCTGGGGTCTTTGCCAACCTTTTAGTATTTTGTTCTCTTGTTTGTATATTCTTATCTGGATAAAATGACAAGGCGGAAAAACTCACCACAAAAAAAAGAACAAGAGGCAGTACCGACGGACCTAAGGACCTAATCAATATAGACATTGGTAATATGTCAGATCTAGAGTTCAGAATGACGATTCTCAAGGTGCTAGCTGGGCTCAAAAAAAGCATGAAATATATTACAGCATCCCTTTCAGAAGAAATAAAATCCCTTTCTGGAGAAATAAAAGAACTAAAACCTAACCAAGTTGAAATCAAAAGAGCTGTTAATGAGGTGCAGTAAAAAATGGAGGCTCTTACTGCTTGGATAAATGAGGCAGAAGAGAGAATTAGTGATATAGAAGACCAAATGATGGAGAATAAAGAAGCTGAGCAAAAGAGAGACAAATAATTACTATACCATGAGGGGAGAATTCAAGAGATAAGTAAAACCATAAGATGAAACAATATTAGAATAGTTGGGATACCAGAGGAAGAAGAAAGAGAGAGGGGGCAAAAGGTATATTGGAGTGAATTATAGTAGAGAATTTCCCTAATATGGCAAAGTGAAAAAGCATCAAAATCCAGGAGGCACAAAGAACCCCCCTCAAAATCAATAAAAATGGGTCCAAATCCAGTCATCTAATAATAAAACTTAAAAGTCTTAGCAACAACAACAAAAAAAAATCCTGAAAGCAGCTTGGGACAAGAGGTCTGTAACATACAATGGTAGAAATATTAGATTGACAGCATACCTATCCACAGAGACTCAGAAGGCCAGAAAGGACTGGCATGATATGTTCAGAGCACTAAACAAGAAAAATATGCAGCCAAGAATACTATATCCAGCTAGGTTTTCATTGAAAATAGAAAGAGAGATAAAAAGCTTCCAGGACAAACAAAAATTAAAAGAATTTGCAAACACCAAACCAGTCCCACAGGAAATATTGAAAGTGGTCCGCTAAGCAAAGAGAGAGCCTAAAAGTAACAGACCAGAAAGGACCAGAGACAATATACATTAACAGTCACCTTACAGGCAATACAATGGCACTAAATTCATATCTTTCAATAGTTACCCTGAATGTAAATGGCCTAAATGCCCCAATCAAAAGACACAGGGTATCAGAATGGATTAAAAAACAAAACAAAACAAAACAAAACAAAATCAATATGCTTTTTATAAGAAACTCATTTTAGACCCAAAGACACATCCAGATTTAAAGTGAGGGGGTAGAAAATAATTTACCATGCTAATGGACATCAAAAGGAAGCTGGGGGGCGCCTGGGTGGCTCAGTGGGTTGAGCTGCTGCCTTCAGCTCAGGTCATGATCTCAGGGTCCTGGGATCGAGTCCCGCGTCGGGCTCTCTGCTCAGCAGGGAGCCTGCTTCCCTCTCTCTCTCTCTGCCTGCCTCTCTGTCTGCTTGTGATATCTCTCTGTCAAATAAATAAATAAAATCTTTTAAAAAATAAATTAAAAAAAATAAATTAAAAAAAAAGGAAGTTGGGGTGGCAATCCTTATATCAGATAAATTCAATTTTAAGCCAAAGACTATAATAAGAGATGAGGAAGGACAGTATATCATACTTAAAGGGTCTGTCCAACAAGAAGATCTAACAATTGTAAATATCTATGCCCCTAACATGGGAGCAGCCAATTATATAAACCAATTAAAAATAAAATCAAAGAAACACATCAACAATAATACAATAATAGTAGTGGACTTTAATACCCACCTCATTGAAATGGACAGATCAACAAGGAAATAAAGGCTTTAAATGATACACTGAACCAGATGGACATCACAGATATATTCAGAACATTCCATCCCAAAGCAACAGAATACATATTCTCTAGTGCACATGGGACATTCTCCAGAATAGATCACATCCTAGGTCACAAGTCAGGTCTCAACCAGTACCAAAAGATTGGGATCATTCCCTGCATATTTTCAGACCACAATGCTCTGAAACTAGAACTCAATCACAAGAGGAAAGTTGGAAAGAACTCAAATACATGAAGGCTAAAAGAGCATCCAAGTAAAGAATGAATGGGTCAACCAGGAAATTAAAGAAGAAATTTTAAAATTCATGGAAACAAATGAAAATGAAAACACAACTGTTCAAAATCTTTGGGACACAGCAAAGGCAGTCCTGAGAGGAATGTATATAGCCATACAAGCCTTTCCCTAGAAACAAGAAAGGTCTCAAGTACACAATCTAACCCTACACCTAAAGAAGCTGGAGAAAGAACAGCAAATAAAGCCTAAACTCAGCAGAAGAAGAGAAAAATAAAGATCAGATCAGAAATCAATGAAAGAGAAACCAAAAGAACAGTAGAACAAATCAATGAAACTAGGAGCTGGTTCTTTGAAAGAATTCATAAGGTTGATAAACCCCTGGCCAGACTTATCAAAGAGAAAAGAGAAAGGACCCAAATTAATAAAATCATGAATGAAAGAGAAGAGATCACAACCAATACCAAAGAAATACAAACAATTATCAGAACATATTATGAGCAACTATACACCTGCAAATTTGACAATCTGGAAGAAATGGATGCATTCCTAGAGAGGTATAAACTACCAAAACTGAACCAGGAAGAAATAGAAAACCTGAACAGACCCATAATCAGTAAGGAGATTGAAACAGTGGTCAAAAATCTCCCAACAAACAAGAGCCCAGGGTTAGATGGCTTCCCAGGGGAATTCTACCAAACATTTTAAGAAGAATCCTACCAAACATTTTAAGAAGAATTTTAAGAAGAATTCCAAAAAATAGAAATGGAAGGAAAACTTCCAACTCATTTTATGAGGCCAGCATTACCTTGATCCCAAAACCAGACAAAGACCCCATCAAAAAGGAGAATTACAGACCAATATCCTTGATGAACACAAATGTGAAAATTCTCACCAAAATACTAGCCAATAGGATCCAACAGTACATCAAAAGGATTATTCACCACTACCAAGTGGGATTTATTCCTGGGCTGCAAGGTTGGTTCAATATCTGCAAATCTATCAATGTGATACTATACATTAATAAAAGAAAGAACAAGAACCATATATCTCAATAGATGCCTAAAAAGCATTTGACAAAGTACAGCATCCTTTCTTTCTTTTTTTTTTTTTTTATTCTTTATAAACATATAATATATTTTTATCCCCAGGGGTACAGGTCTGTGAATCGCCAGGTTTACACACTTCACAGCACTCACCATAGCATATACCCTCCCCAATGTCCATAACCCCACCCCCGCAACCCCCTTCCCCCCATCAACCCTCAGTTTGTTTTGTGAGATTAAGAGTCACTTATGGTTTGTCTCCCTCCCAATCCCATCTTGTTTCATTTACTCTTCTCCTACCCCCTTAACCCCCCATGTTGCATCTCCTCTCCCTCATATCAGGGAGATCATATGATAGTTGTCTTTCTCCGATTGACTAATTTTGCTAAGCATGATACCCTCTAGTTCCATCCACGTTGTCGCAAATGGCAAGATTTCATTTCTTTTGATGGCTACATAGTATTCCATTGTGTATATATACCACATCTTCTTTATCCATTCATCTGTTGATGGACATCTAGGTTCTTTCTATAGTTTGGCTATTGTAGACATTGCTGCTATAAACATTCGGGTGCACGTGCCCCTTCGGACCACTACGTTTGTAACTAGGGTAAATACCCAGTAATGCAATTGCTGGGTCGTAGGGTAGTTCTATTTTCAACATTTTGAGGAACCTCCATGCTCTTTTCCAGAGGGGTTGCACCAGCTTGCATTCCCACCAACAGTGTAGGAGGGTTCCCCTTTCTCCACATCCTCGCCAGCATCTCTCATTTCATGACTTGTTCATTTTAGCCATTCTGACTGGTGTGAGGTGATATCTCATTGTGGTTTTGATTTGTATTTCCCTGATGCCGAGTGATATGGAGCACTTTTTCATGTGTCTGTTGGCCATCTGGATGTCTTCTTTGCAGAAATGTCTGTTCATGTCTTCTGCTCATTTCTTGATTGGATTATTTGTTCTTTGGGTGTTGAGTTTGCTAAGTTCTTTATAGATTTTGGACACTAGCCCTTTATCTGATATGTCGTTTGCAAATATCTTCTCCCAGTCTGTCAATGGTCTTTTGGTTTTGTTAACTGTTTCCTTTGCTGTGCAAAAGCTTTTGATCTTGATGAAATCCCAATAGTTCATTTTTGCCCTTGCTTCCCTTGCCTTTGGCAATGTTCCTAGGAAGATGTTGCTGCGGCTGAGGTCGAAGAGGTTGCTGCCTGTGTTCTCCTCAAGGATTTTGATGGATTCTTTTCTCACATTGAGGTCCTTCATCCATTTTGAGTCTATTTTCATGTGTGGTGTAAGGAAATGGTCCAATTTAATTTTTCTGCATGTGGCTGTCCAATTTTCCCAACACCATTTATTGAAGAGGCTGTCTTTTTTCCATTGGACATTCTTTCCTGCTTTGTTGAAGATTAGTTGACCATAGAGTTGAAGGTCTATTTCTGGGCTCTCTATTCTACAGAATCCTTTCTTGATCAAAACTCTTCAAAGTGAGGGGATAGAGGGTACATACCTCAATATCATCAAAGCCATCTATGAAAAACCCACAGCGAATATCACTCTCAATGGGGAAAACTGAGAGCTTTCCCCCTAAGATCAGGAACACAGCAGGGATGTCCACTATCACCACAGCTACTCAACATAGTACTAGAAGTCCTAGCCTCAGAAATCAGACAATAAAAAAAAATTAAAGGCATCTGAATTGGCAAAGAAGTCAACCTCTCACTCTGCAGATGATATGATACTTTATGTGGAAAATCCACTCCAAAACTGCTAGAGCTTACAGGAATTCAGTGAAGTATCAGGATATAAAGTCAATGCACAGAAATCAGTTGCATTTCTATAAACCAACAGCAAGACAGAAGAAAGAGAAATTAAGGAGTCGATCCCATTTACAATTAAACCCAAAACTGTAAGATACCTAGGAATAAAACTAACCAAACAGGCAAAGAATCTGTACTCAGAAAACTATAAAGTACTCATGAAAGAAATTGAGGAAGACTCAAAGAAATGGAAAAACGTTTCGTGCTCGTGGATTGGAAGAACAAATATTGTGAAAATGTCTATGCTACCTAAAGCAATCTACACATTTAATGCAATCCCTATCAAAATCCCATCCATTTTTTTCAAAGAAATGGAACAAATAATCTGAAAATTATACGGAACCAGAGAAGACCTCGAATAGCCAGAGTCATGTGGAAAAAGAAAATCAAAGTTGGTGGCATCACAATTCCAGACTTCAAACTCTATTACAAAGCTGTCATCATCAAGACAGTATGGTACTGGCACAAAAACAGACACATAGATCAATGGAACAGAATAGAGAGCCCAGAAATAGACCCTTAACTCTACGGTCAACTAATCTTTGACAAAGCAGGAAAGAATGTCCAATGGAGAAAAGACAGTCTCTTCAACAAATGGTGTTGGGAAAATTGGACAGCCACATGTAGAAGAATGAAACTGGACCATTTCCTCACACCACACACGAAAAAAGACTCAAAACAGATGAAAGACGTCAATGTGAGACAGGAATCCATCAAAATTCTTGAGAACACAGGCAGCAACCTCTTCGAGCTCAGCCACAGCAACTTCTTCCTAGAAGCATCACCAAAGCCAAGGGAAGCAAGTGCAAAAATGAATTATTGGGACTTTATCAAGATCAAAAGGTTTTGCACAGCAAAGGAAACCGTCAACAAAACCAAAAGACAACTGACAGAATGGGAGAGTATGTTCACAAATGACATATCAGATAAAGGGCTAGTATCCAAAATCTATAAAGAATTTATCAAACTCAACACCCAAAGAACAAGGAATCCAATCAAGAAATGGGCAGAAGACATGAACAGACATTTCTGCAAAGAAGACATCCAGATGGCCAACGGACATATGAAAAAGTGCTCAACGTCACTTGGCATCAGGGAAATAGAAATCAAAACCACAATAAGATACCACCTCACACCAGTCAGAATGGCTAAAATTAACAAGTTGGGAAACAATAGGTGTTAGCGAGGTTGTGGAGAAAGGGGAACCCTCCTACTCTGTTGGTGGGAGTGCAAGATGGTGCAGCCACGCTGGAAAATAGTATGGAGGTTCCTCAAAAAGTTGAAAATAGAGCAACCCTATCACCCAGCAATCGCACTACTGGGTATTTGCCATAGATACAAAAGTAATGATCCAAAGGGGCACATGCACCCAAATGTTTATAGCAGCAACGTCCATAATAGCCAAACTATGGAAAGAACCTAGATGTCCATCAAGAGATGAATGGATAAATAAGATGTCACACACACACACACACACACACACACACACACACACACACACAATGGAATACTATGCAGCCATCAAAAGAAACAAAATCTTGCCATTTGCAACAATGTGGATGGAACTAGAGGGTATTATGTTGAGCAAAATAAGTCAGTCAGAGAAAGATTATTATCATATGATCTTTGACATGAGGAATTTAAGAGGCAGGGTGGGAGGTTATGGGGGGTAGGGAAGGAAAAAATGAAACAAAATGGGACTGGGGAGGGAGACAAACCATAAGAGATTCAATCTCACAAAACAAATTGAGGGTTGCTGGGAGGTGGGGGGTAAGGATAGGGTGGCTGGGTTATGGACATTGGGGAGGGTATGTGCTATGGTGAGTGCTCTGAAATGTATAAGCCTGATTCACAGACCTGTACCCCTGGGGCAAACAATACATTATATGTTAAATACATACATACATTGCATACATACATACATACATACATACATGAATATTAAAAAAAAAAACTTGGAGAGAAGGGGGAACCCTGCCACTCCCTGCATCCCCACTTCAAGAGGGGACAACATCCTCTTTGCTCCTGTCACAACATTTATCATAATTTCCAGTTATCTTGTGTCACAATTTGATACGTATTCATTGACTATTGGCATAACCAACCTGTAAGTGCTCTGAGGACAAAAACTTAGTCTATGTCACCCACCACAGTATGTCTAGCACATGGCCACGCTCCAGGCCCATGGTCAGCATTCAGTAAATCATTACTGAGGGCCACCTGGGTTATGTAGCCAGTTAAGCATCTGACTCTTGGTTTCAGCTCAGGTCCTGATCTCAGGGTCTTGGAATCGAGCTCCGCGTCCAGCTCTGAGCTCCACGCTTAGTCCGCTGGAGATTTTCTCTCCCTTTCCCTCTGCTCCTCCCCTTGCTCGCTTGCTACCACTCTCTCTCTATCTCCCTACAATAAATAAATAAAATATTTAAAATAAATAACTACATAATGTACAAATGAGGTCATATCCACCCCCCACCCAAATCTCATTATGGAGCAAATCAGGACAAAACAGAACTTCCAAAAACTGGAGAGCAAAGGGAAATGTTAAATGAGGTTTTTGACTGATTGAGGCCTTTGTTGATTTCTGTTGCTCTCAATCACTTTGAGGGGCCCTGGACCTAAGGCACTGTTGCTGCAGCTGATTATGGGGGGGGGGGGAGACTGAGTTGGTGAGGCCAAGTGTGGCTCAGCTCTCAGCCCAGTGGAGACCCAAGGAACAGGAAGAGAGGATGAGCCTTGAGCCCAGTGAGCATTTTTTAGGGAGGTCAACTACCCTGATGTGCAGAGGGGTTGTTTCCTTCTTTTAATTTGGAAAGGCTACCCACAGCCCACCTGGTGAATTCCCAAGAGAAAATGAAGTAGCATGTACTGAAATATTTCCGTGTTCCAAAGGTTTCTATCAGGAAGTTCTTCTAAAAAAAGTAAAGCAACCATTACAGTAAAGGTCAATAAATTTGGCTAGATCAAATAAAGATGTAAACTAGTCACAAATAAACTGAAAAAAGAAACTTAAAGAACTATTTTTAACAAGTTTGACACACAATATTAAAAGATCACCCCGATTAACAGAAAAAAGACTCAGTCTCCATAGACAATTCTGCAATGGGATGAAATGACAGTTCTCCAAAAAAGGAATATAAATAGCAAATAAATATAAAGCTGTTCAATTTCACCGCAAAGCAAAAGAACTGTGACTTAAAACCACAAAGCAATGTCATTTTTTAAAAGTCAGGTTTATTGAAGTATAATTTATGTACAGTAAAATTCACCCTTTCCAAGTGTATAGTTCAGTGAGCTTTGACAAATATATACAGTCATGAAAGCACCAGCAAAATCGAGATAAGGAACATTTCCCTCACCCCCAAGAAATTCCCTCAGATCTCTCTCCTGTCAATCCTTCTCATACCCAAACCCTGATCCAGCTTTTTTTCCCCAATAGTTTTCCCTTCTCTGGGATGTCACAGAAATAGAACCATACAGTAAGCAGCCTTTTGAGTCTGGCTCTATGTCTTTTTCAGTCTATCACATTTGTCAAGATGGGAAAAGTGACAGTACTAATGGTGAGCGTGCTCCAACACAGCTAGCCTATAGGTAAACTGGTATAAGCTCTCTTGGGCGCTAACTGGCAATGTGTATCATGATCCTAACGGTATCACCACACCTTGATCACTAATTCCATTTATTTCTTTCTTGCATGCAACTGCTTCCAGTGTTAAGACACCCCCTGACAAATGTCTAGACTCATTTTACAACTTGGTACTAGAGCAAAGAGAGGCAATCCCATCCCCTGTATCAGGAACTACTCTTTTGTTGGTCTTTCTCCACTGAGTAGGACCTTCACAGGAACCCACCAGAAAGCACTCACGCTTCTAAGTCAATGGAAATGTTATAGAAAACTTCGGAGGCAGAAAAAAAGCAACTATGATTTTTGCCAACAAAGAGGAATTTGCTTATTATCTTTTATTTTGCTCATTATCTTTCCTTCTTTATTTTTTCCTTGTCCTTTGCACTATCTACCAGAGCTCTTCTAGTGCAGCAAACATAAATTCTAGCCACCCCAATGATCTTCCGAAAGAGGAAAACAGGGAAGAAAATTTTCTTTCAGATAAAATTCTCCTTGTTTTGCTTCAGAAACATTAGCCATTAGCCCAATGATGTCACTAACTAGATCACTGGCCTGAGCAGCATAAAATGACCACGCAAGTTCAATGATGGTGGATAGCAAACACCCATGTTAATTACCAACCATCCCAAAGAGAGAGCTGAAGAGAAACTCGTATCAAGGAAAGGAAAGGCATGATGTACATCATTATTGCTCAAGGAGGAATTAGGTCCATGTAACTGCATTCAGCAGGAGATAGAACAGCTCTCTCCCTTTCAATATGGATATTCAACATAGGTAATCTTCAGGATTCTGGAACATTCCTTTAAGAATCCCAGTTATTTCAGCAATAATCTCCAAACATCACAGTTTCTGCCAACACTTTGGCCCCGGTTTAGGGAAACACTGTTGTCTAAATTAGAACCTCACTCCTTCTCATCTCCACATTTTTCTTGGAAGTTCACAGTTCATAGTACTTATAATTGGAAAATGGAAAGTTACAATGGACTGACAAAGCCAACAGTATCCCTACAAGTGGCCGAGCTCAGCAGAAGCTCTCATCTGTCATCTACAGTCATCTCTTCCTCCTCTTGACAGCACAGGAGGGAGACAATGTGATCCATGCTGGGAAACACCAGTCACAAGAGTGTTTGTGACTTAGAGGTGGTCAGAATACAAATGAGACCCATCTATCTTGGATTGCTTTGATGCTTTCCTGTTTTAACCGTAGGGCTGGTTTTGAGAGTTTGCTTTCTCCTATGATTTCAGAGAAGGTAGTCGGGTTACTCTGAAGAAATTGTCCTAAGCAACCAACTAGACAATGTGTCCCATTCATGTGACTAGAGACAATTGTCCATGTAGAATAGGAAGGCTATAAGGTGAAAAACACAGCATTCGTTCATGAATCTTCTTTCCCTAATTCCGAGGACCCACTGGACCTTCTGGATGAATATGTACTATTTCATTTCAACTAGCTGGCCTACCTTGGCCCTGAGCAGAACTCATAAATCTACCTATAATTTATTAAAGACCTTCATGGCACTCCATTCAACCAGTTCACTCAGCAAGCTCCGTTAAAAAATGGTCCCGTCACTGGAAATGAGAAAATGCAAGTCAGGGCCATACTAGGTTTAGAGTGACTGTATTTAAATGTTTATAGACTAGAATTCCAAGTGCGTCTTGTCTTGATACTGACAGGGTGAATGGCTCTGCGTTTAGCCACAACTGACAGAGTATGTGTCCATGGACGTTTCTAAAGGAAGGCTGGACAGAATTTCACTCACAACTTGCTCTACACTCAAGGAGTCCTCAACTTCTAGCATAAAATTAAAAGCAATAAACACTCAGGTTTTCAGTATAATTGTAGTCTTTTGTTAGTATCTTTTTTTTTTTTTAATCTTCAATCCCTTTAGAAAGAAATGCTTCATGAGCACACCACGTGGAAATGACCCTGTTAATGTGTTGTTTCTATTCTGCATATAATATACTTTTACCCAGGACCAGCAAAAGAAGAAATGATGCACAGATCTCTTTAAGGGACGTAGGAGGGAGGGGAACACGAAAAAGACACAATTTCCCATAGAAAAAATTCTCATGTAGTACCTCTAGATAGCTGGGAAGAGTGTCTAACAAGATGTGGAAAAAGTCTGGACCTTTACTGAACTTGGTATGTTGTATCCTTCTCAGGGTTGCCAATGACAGAAGTAGAGGCGCCCCTCAGATTCAGAGTCAATGCACTATACACTAGGCACTGTGCACGTCCATCATGGTCACATGCAAAGGGTCCTCACTTTTGCAGAGAGAAGATTTGGCTATCCTTTGCTAACCAGAGAATGCAATAGGACCCAAGGTGAAAGGCTCCCAGGATTGGGAGGCCAAGTGTCAGAGACCAGGTAGCCAACAGTGCAGCTAGCATTGGCTGCTATTTTAGAGCAATCACTGATATTCAGAAGAACTTCCAATGGCTACAGAAATTCAAAGAAATGAAATGGAAGCTCAAGTTCAAGGACAGCTTTTGAGGTAGACCACGGGTGGTCTCTAAGGTCTTCTCGACACCTACTTAGTATAACATTCCTTACCTTGACAGCATTACTCTGGTCCCTCACAGGATAAAGCCAGAAATTAAAACTTGTCAGGATCCCAAGAATGAATCCACATCTTACCTGAAACAAGCTAAAGAAAATAATATGTCAAACTGAAATGCCAATTTATTTTTTCATAATGAGAAATTAATATCAAAGGGAATGTGTAAGGTCCATTCAATCATTGTTTTCTGACTCTGTCCAGAGATCTTTATGAATAATCGATTAAAATGTACCTAAAAACAAGTAATAGTGGGTGCCTGGGTGGTTGAATTGGTTGAGCACCTGACTCTCAGTTTCACTCATGTCCTGATCTCAGGGTCGTGAGTTTTGAGCCCTGCACTGGGCTCTGTGCTGGATGTAGAGCCTGTCTAGGATTCTCTCTCTCCCTCTCTCTGCATCCCTCCCCTCTTGTATGTTCTCCTTGCCCCCCAAAAAAAGAAAAAAAAGAAAAAAGAAAAAACCCAAGTAACAGAAAACCCAACTCAAATTTGGTTGAAATTATTGACCCAAGAACTCAAAAAGGACTGTGGTAGGGAGTGTTCCAGGTAAGGCCTGATCCAGTAGTTTAAGGCTATCACCAAGGATTAAATTCCTTTCCACCTATTCACCCTATTTTTCATCATATTGGGACCCTCTTAGGATTACTTATCCTCATGGCTACAAAATGGCTGCTTGCAACAATAAGATGTAAGCACATTTTAAAAAATTCAACTTCAGTAAAAGAAGGATGGCTTCTCTCTCCAGCTATCAAACAAAGGTCCTAGACTTCACTTTGATTGGGCCAACTTAGGTAAATACCTATCTATGAATCATCATGGACTGGTATAGGCCTAGGTCAGTGTTCATCCCTGAGTCAATTGCTATGACAAAGAGTATGGGTTAATAAGAATTGGTTGATGGTTGCTTTCTGGAGTTACAGGACGGTAATACCATTCAAACCACAATACAATGCTAATCAATATATACAGGATGGGATGGATGGTTGGGGGGCAACTAATTGTATCTACTGTAAGAAGCCATACCATAATCAGTGGTTTGGTTTGTGACATGGAATCAGAATGAAGAAAAACAGATACAAAGTGCTTAATGGTATCAAGGTAACCAGTAGGATTCACACAACTTTCTACATGGATTTCCCTTTTTTTAAAATTAAAGATTTTATTTTTTAAATCTACACCCAGTGTGGGGCTCAAACTCATGACCCTGAGATCAAGAGCCACATGATCCAATCCACTGACTGAGCCAGCCAGGCAGCCCTCCACATGAATTTCCTTACTGAGTATTCTAGAACATCTTCTAACTTAGGATTCTAACGTGGGATGAGTGGAACAAAGAGGCAAATACTGTATGATTCCACAGACACGAGATTTCTAGAGTAGCCAAATTTATAGACACAAAGAGTAGAATGGTGGTTGCCAGGGGCTGAGGAGAGGGAATGGGAATTATTTTTTAGTGAGCGTAGAGTCTTGGTTTTGCAAGATGAACAAAATAATTCTGGAGATGGATGGTGGTGCTTGCATGGCAGTCTGAAAGTCCTGAATGCTACTGAACCATACGTTTAAAAACAGGAAAGATGTGAATTTTATGTATGTTATACCATAATTTTTAAAAAAAGGAATAAACTGATCCATCAGATGAATTATGAGCCTCTCTTACAGTCCTTGGGGTTGAATTTAGGTATCTCCACTCTAAAGTGCTATGTGTTGTTGTGTTTTTTAAGTCAAATTATGAAAAAACAAGTAGTATTTTTCTATTTGCACAAGAGATCGGGTCAAACACCACAGTAAGACATAATGATGAAAATGTCAACATTTGGGCTCAAGGACCATGGTGGAGGCAGTCCCCTCGTCTCTGGCCATCCCAGGAGTTCAGCTATGCGTGTCCTGCTTCAACGGGCACTGCTGGAGACAATTTAAGTTGTGTTCTAGGAGGAAGACCCCCACCCCGACCCCACCCCCAGTGCTTTGCCACCTCGTTGTTCACTAACAGCCGGACGGCAACAGAGATCACCTGGCCCAGGTGCTCTGAACACAAAGCCCAGCCTCACCAGCGTGAAAACATTCCACCCTCAGCCGCAGTCCTCTGCAAAGGTTGCATCCTGAGTGTCGGTGCCAAGCAGCAGAACCTCTGGCTCTCTGTGCTGGGCCAGCTCATTACTGGACCACCTGCGAGGAAGTTGCTGGAGGCATTCAATAAAGGAGCTGGCTTGTCTCTCCTCATAATCTTACATCCAAGTGCTCAGAGGAAGCTCGCTCTAGTCCCCAAGTACTGGCTGAAAACACTGACTGTATTTCAGAAACAAAGTAAGAGGATGAAGGAAAACAGCCCCTCGGTGGCTGAAGGAGCACTTCCAGGGGCCTGGAAAGAGAGCTGGGGGCGGGAGAGCAGGGAAGGGGAGAAGGTAGTCTCCAGAGTGCGAGGCCTGGTAAGGTGTGTAAGCCGCGTGACACTGCAGTGCTTCCTTCAATCCCCTCAGCGTGAGGAACGGGCTTCGGAGGAGCTCTTGGTTACCTGGACTCTGGTCTCTTTACACCACGCACGTATCTGTATACCCACATATCTGATCGATGAACTCCAAAAACGCCATGCGGGAATTCCATTGATGGGCCCAATGGCAACCACAGATACTCCTTTCAGAGAACACTTCTACCTAAAGGAGAAAGTTATAACTAAAGGATACATGTTTCACTGGCTTAGTCATTCCTGTAGAATGAAATGCCATCATCTGTCGGTGGCTTAGCATTTCCTAATGGAAGGAGTGAGTCCCCAGAGAAACGCAAGCCATCAGCTAAGGATGAGTTTTATTCAGGGTTCATCACGAGCGAGGAGCTGAACACACCTAGTGTGAGGGTGGTTCTGTATTACTATCGTGCTGTGGTAACAGTATTTTGGGACTCTATTAAGTGTAGGACACTATGGTGAACTCTGTATACACATCGGCTCCCCTAACCCTTAAAACACTGTAAGGTTAGCATCATGCCCAGTTGATGGACAAAGATATCAAACTCAAGGTGTTGTAATTTGTCCAAGATCACACACAGTTAAGAAACAGTAGATCTGCGATTCAAATGAAGATCTGTCTGAACCAAAAAAAACCCTCATTATGTAGCAATCATGGGCTAAACAGACCTCTGTCTTTGTTGGACCAGTGAAGCTTTGGTGGGCGTTCTACACTTTGAATACTTTTCTCAGAGGCTTCTAGACGAAACTGGACATTGGAAAAACCAAATTGATGTTTTAGGCAAAACAAACACCGAAACTTGAAGATGTACAATGTCCGCTGTGCATGGTAATAGCCTGAATCCTCAGGAGAGGAAAAGGATGTATTCCTGAGTAATAAGTGAGTTTCCTTGTTTTCAATCTTGCTTGCGAAGCCTACGTCAAAGGACTATTGCTGGTATCACATCAAGATTAAGCAGGGGTCGGTATCTGACTTCAGCTCAGGTCTTGATCTCAGGGTCCTGGGATCAATCCCCGCTTTCGGCTCCAAGCTCAGCAGGGAGCCTGCCTGTTCCTCTCCCTCTGGCCCTCTCCCTGTTTGTGCTTGCTCTGTCTCTGCCTCAAGTAGATAAATAAAAAACTTAAAAAAAAAAAAGATTAAACAGGGTTTAGCAGACTCAGGTTCAGATTCAACTTCTAACCATTTCACAGGTGGTCAACCTTGGTCAATTCACCTAATTCTGAGAGCCTCAGTTTTCTTACCTATAAGATGGGCATCATAATAATGTAAAAATATTAGCTCCCTTTTAATGTTAGCTATTTGAGTAAGCATACCATTGCACTTTTAATTTTCATTGCTCTAATGACTACTAATGTTGAATATCTTTTGATATGCTTATTTGTCACCGTATATTTTCTTTGGAAAATTATCTATTGAAATATTTTACTCATTTTTAAAAAATCAGGTTGTTGGTCTTCTTAGTATTAAGTTTTAAAAATAAATTCCTGGATACATACCAAATGGAGATGAGGATATAGAACAATTGGAACTCTCAGACATCACTGGTGGGAATGAAAAATGTTACAATCACTTTGGAAAACTGCTTGGCCAGGTTTATTGGTAATAGCTCTGAACCAGAAGCAACCTAAAAGTCCATGAAGTGAAAGGATAAACAAACTGTGGTATATCCGTACCATGGAATATTACACGTCCATAAAAAGGAGTGATGTACTGATACATGCTCCAACACAAATAAATCTCAAAATAATTATGCCAAGTGAAAAAGGCAGACAAGAAATAGTATATATTACAAGATCCCATTTATTCACAATTCTAAAAAATGCAAATTAATCTATAGTGAAAGAGGCAGATCTGTCATTGCCTGGGAAAAGGTGGAGGGCATGGAGAGATAAGAAGGAAGAAATACAAAGGAGCACCAAAAAAAATTTCTAGGATGGGGCACCTGGGTGGCTCAGTCAGTTAAGTGTCTGCCTTCAGCTCAGGTCATGATCCCAGGGTCCTGGGATGGAGCTCCGCATTGGGCTGTCTGCTTGACAGGGAGCCTGCTTCTCCCTCTCCTCCCTGCTCATGCTCTCTCTCACTATCTCTCCCTGTCTCTCTCTCAAATAAATAATAAAGAAAACATTTTTAGGAGCACCTGGGTGGCTCAGTGGGTTAAAGCCTCTGCCTTCGGCTCAGGTCATGATCTCGGGGTCCTGGTATCCAGTCCCGCATCGGGCTCTCTGCTCAGTGCGGAGCCTGCTTTTCCCTCTCTCTCTGCTTGCCTCTCTGCCCACTTGTGATCTCTGTCAAATAAATAAATAAAATCTTTAAAAAAAAAAAAAAAAAAACAAAACACATTTTTTTTTTAAAGATTTTATTTATTTATTTGACAGAGAGAGATCACAAGCGGGCAGAGAGGCAGGCAGAGAGAGAGGAGGAAGCAGGCTCCCTGCTGAGCAGAGAGCCCAATGCGGGGCTCGATCCCAGGACCTTGAGATCATGACCTGTGCCGAAGGCAGCGGCTTAACCCACTGAGCCACCCAGGCGCCCCAAGAACAGAACACATTTTTAAAAAGAGAAACTTTCTGGGATGATGGACATATTCATTATTTCCAACACAATCACAGCTTTCCAGATTAATATATATATAACATAAATATAATTGTATATAACTTTATGTATATATCAAAATGTATCAATTTGTACATTCTAAATATGTGTAGTTTATTATACGACAATTACACCTCATGAAAGCCTTAAAAATTTCTTAGCTCCCAATACTCCCCTTGGCCTTAATGTCCCTGACACAAGGGAGGGGCCTCCAGCAACCGTGCGTATACCACCCAACCCTACCTCCCTGGCCAGAGCTGGTCCATCTGACACTGCAGGTCACTAAAAAATGAGAAATATGGATGTCGGCGCTTTAGAGAAGGGGTCCATGATTTTCTTTTCCTTTTTCTTTTTTTTTTTAAGATTTTATTCATTTATTTGATAGACAGAGACCACAAGTAGGCAGAGAGGGAGGCAGAGAGAGGGGAAGGGAGGCAGGCTCCCCCCTGAGCAGAGAGCCCAACTCGGGGCTCGATCCCAGGACCCTGGGATCATGACCTGAGCCGAAGGTAGAGGCCTCAACCCACTGAGCCACCCAGGTGCCCCTGATTTTCTTTTTCTAAGGTCCCCAGAATTGCCTAGATCTGGCCCATCCAAAGACTGGCTAATTTAACTCTTAGATTTCAGGACCTGAGTGTCCCATCAATAAATTCCTTTCGTGCTGGCTAGCTAGAGTTGGTTTCTGTTTTCTACAACCCTGGGGAAGAAATGAAATTGACGTTTAACTCATGGCATTGATATTTCTTATACTTTCAATCACAAATGGCCATTTTTTTAAAAAGACTTTATTTATTTGACAGACAGAGATCACAAGTAGGCAGAGAGAGAGGAGGAAGCAGGCTTCCCGCTGAGCAGAGAGCCCGATGCGGGGCTCCATCCCAGGACACTGGGATCATGACCTGAGCCGAAGGCAGAGACTTTAACCCACTGAGCCACCCAGGCGCCCCACAAATGGTCATTTTAAAAATAGGGGGTTGAACTGGCTCCATGGGTCATTCATCCATCCCTTCATTTAACAAACTTTTATTTGATGGCACAGACGTGTCAGGTAAATAGAACCAAACATTTTCACATCTTCTTTAAATTACATAACAGAGTGTCTAACAACCTCTTTACAGCTGGGAAGCTCAGGTGCAGAGGGGCTCAGTTACTTCAAAGGCAAAGAATCCTTAGTAGGCTCTGGATCCGACCAATTTGAGCCCAGGCCTGTCTCACTTCAGAGGCCATACTCTGCCACATTCATTATCCATGCTCTGTTCCTTGCTTGTGGTCAGCTCCAACATTGACAGTGTGCTCAGTGTCCAACCATAGGATAATGACTTTAGGAGTCAAGGACCCAGGACGCTTCCCTAATCCTCTCATGGCCAACAACAGTGCCAACGGATGGCAGCTCCAGGCCCTGCCCCTGCGGGCCTCAGTGTCTTCAGAAGAGATGAATGATCTACTCGAAGAGGCAGGAACAATCAGGAGATCCTTTTTTCCCAGTGCTGCTCTCTGCTACCTAGTCATGAAACTGACTCCCCGGTAACAAACAAGCAGCCAAATCCTGAAAATAAAAATGGTCATCCACACACAACAGGAAATGTCCAAGGAATGGCACCCTTGGCCACAAATCAAAAGATAACGGAGCTAGAATATTCTTCCTGAGATCCCATGGGAATGTTGCACACTTTAAAAAAGCTCAGATTTCAAGCTGCATTTTTACACTGTTGCTGGAAACACCCCTCATAATTTCAGGAGCACAGGTTCAAACTAAAGCCAGAGACCTCACAATACTTTCTTTTCCTCAGGGAAGTAAGCCTATCAGAGTAGAAGAAGAGTTTCATTTTCAATTTGAGAGATTTCAGTGTAGTTTAAATGTGCTGCTCTTGAATTTAAAACTATAATAAAAGATGTCTCAATAAAAAGATAATAAAAGGGGAAAATCCATAGATCTTCACCTTATATTTTCTTCCTTGTCAAGAACCTACAGAAATATGGAACCTGCCCAGAGCTCACGTGCACTGAAAATCATCACAGTGACATCCGGAGGAGGGAAAATGGACACAAGCATTCAACATAGTGTGTGTGGAGTGTGAACATAGCTTTTGTTATCACATCCGTATGGTAAAAATTACACACATGTTAAACATATTTTCAGACACTAATAACATAGGGTAGTATTTATAATTTGTTAAATTTTTAAAAACAGAGGACAAAGACAGGTATGCAGTTGGAGCCTGACATGTGTGATGTGTGATGTGTGTGTTGTCGTCAAGGGATATACCAAAATATTATCAGCAGTGATATCTGAGTACGGGTAAAACGCTTTTCTTTTCTTTTAAGATTTTATTGGGAAGCCTGGGTGGCTCCGTTGGTTGAGCAGCTGCCTTCGGCTCAGGTCATGATCCCAGCGTCCTGGGATCGAGTCCCACATCGGGCTCCTTGCTCGGTGGGGAGGCTGCTTCTCCCTCTGCCTCTGCCTGCCATTCTGTCTGCCTGTGCTCGCTCTCTCTCCCTCTCTCTCTCTGATAAATAAATAAAATCTTAAAAAAAAAGATTTTATTTATTTATTATATATTATTTATTTGACAGAGAGATCACATGTAGGCAGAGAGGCAGGCAAAGAGAGAGGGGGAAGCAGGCTCCCCGCTGAGCAGAGAGCCTGACACGGGGCTCAATCCCCAGACCCTGAGATCATGACCTGAGCCAAAGGCAGAGGCTTAACCCACTGAGCCACCCAGGCGCCCCAAAATGCTTTTTTTCTTTCTTTTATATAGTATCATTATTAAAATGCACGTATGCTAAAGGTAATGTGGTATTGTCATCAGATTGGATCCTGGAACCGAAAAAGCGTATCAGTAGGAAAACTTGTGAAATCTGAGTGAAGTCTGTACCTTCGTGAACAGTAATGTACCCGTGGCAATATTTTACTTTGATAATTGTATCATAGTTATGTAAGAAAGCTAAGTATATTTCTGTACTATCATTGTAATTCTTTAATTAATATAAAATTATTTTTCAAAATAAAAAGTTTTTTAAAAAATATATAGGGTAAGACAAGAGAACAACAGTGCCAGACAAGCCATTCTTCTTTATTTGTTAGAAAGGCATAATTTAGTATGTATAAAATGTTTTATTTTCCAGATGTATCTTGTTCTTCCATCTGGATTGTAACTTTCTATGGCCGGTGCTATCCCCAGCTCCTCTGTATCCCCCAGATAGCACTTAGACCAGTCCTGGGCTAGGGATGCGTAACCACAATCAACAGGTTCATTGATTAGTTTACTTGTACTGAGAAAAGACACTAAAAGGAAGACCAAGAAATCCACTGTTAATGCTGTTTCTTCTCATTTTCACAAGTGCTGATAGTTCCAAGTGCATTTTTGAAAAACAAGAGAAAATATTAATAAACAATTTAGTTTGAATCATATGAAATGGTATTTTTAGCTAAAGATATCTCATATCTACATTCATATGGTTCAACTTAAATAATTATTTTACATTAGTCATTGAGGGAGTGCATCAGAGACGACACCTTACAAGTCACAGAGCACACTTTAATCCAATTATTATTTCCATGAGTTCCTCTCCTGTAGGGCTTGGTTCTTTGTACTCTTAACTCATGTATTCTCTTCTTCCCCAGAGCTTACATGAGCAACAAAATTCTCCTCAGTGGTTTGGGATAAATTTTTTTTTTTTTAAAGGTTTCATTTATTTATTTGACAGAGATCACAAGTAGGCAGAGAGGCAGGCAGATAGAACGAGGGGGGAAGCAGGCTCCCCGCTAAGCAAAGAGTCCGATGGGGGCTCAATCCCAGGACTCTGAGATCATGACCTGAGCAGAAGGCCGACACTTAACTGACAGCCACCCAGGCGCCCCTGAATTGGTATTTAAAAATTCATCCCAGGGGCGCCTGGGTGGCTCAATGGGTTGGGCCTCCACCTTCGGGTCAGGTCATGGGCTCCCTGCTCAGCGGAGAGTCTGCTTCTCCCTCTCCCTAATCCCCTCTCCCCTGCTTGTGCTCACTCTCTCTCTCTCTCTCAAATAGATAAATAAAATCTTAAAAAAAAAAACCCACCAATTAAAAATCACAGGTCATGCCACACTGATGTGTCTTGATCAGGTGTGAGATACGTAGCAAGTAACTCATGACTAAATTTTTTAAACCCCAAATTTACAACTGGTTTATCTTTTGCTTTTGAATATAAAGGAGAACAGATTCAAGGGAATCCTTCTAATGGCCTCACATCCATACCCACTCACTTCCTTGAGTGGTTTCCTGAGTGGGAGAGACAGAAGTGTGGGAAGAGCCAGGGCTGTAGGAGCACACGCGATGCTGGCTATAGTCACGTGGGACACGTCAGCAGGGCATCAGCCTGTGCGCACCTGCAGACAAAAGGAGGTTGAGAACCACTGTTTAGAAAGGCTCAGCAACAGCCATGTGCTCCAAATTCAGAGCACAAGAGTCTGTTCACTACCTCACCACACACACGATGTTTATGTGACATATGCAACTACAGTGCGCAGCCTGACATCTGCCAAGGCGATTCACAGATGGCGATGCTTTCTAAACTTCCTTTTGTTACTATAGAATGTTTTATCTCCAAACCCAATCTTATAATTCATTCATTCACACAAAAACTCTCCCTGAGTGCCTACTGTGTGGCAAGAAGAGCTATATTATGGGTATTAAAAACACAGATGCTGTCCCCGGGTACAAGAAATTAGTTGTACAATTAGTTGAGACAAACAGTAAGTCAGGCAGAGACTAAACAAAAATTTATAAATTGCAAAGCATCACAAAAGAAATGAATAGGAAACCAGGCCGGGGAGAGTGTAATCAGATAGGGAGATTGGGGAGGGTTTCTCTGAGGCTTTAAGTGTATGCTGAGACCTAAAAGCCGGGGAGAGGTCAGCCAGGCAAAGAACAGGAGATGGTGCACGAGGCCGATGACAGTTCTTGAGGTTGGTAAATGGAAGCATGATGTGGGGCCGATCTGCAGAACTGGGCAGTTTCTCCCTGGTAATGCTCAGCGGTAAACATTACAGAGGGCTTGCTTTGGACTGACACAGAATTGAAAGTTCTGGGCAGTGGTGTCACTGAGGGTCTAGGAGGTGGGGGAGATGAAGGTACTTTGAGAAATACGAAAATATTAACATTCTGCAAGAGATCGCAGAGACCCCGTATTTACCAACGCAGACACTTCTTTGTTTTTCCTCCTCTGATGTCTTTGCAGAGATCTGAATGCCTCTGATCCATCACAGGAACTTGGAAATGTTGAGCTGATTTCGCTAAAATCTGGAGGTGCCTGGGAGAGAAGTTCAAGTTCACATCATCAGGATTATATCATTTCTCAGAAGACAGCCATCATCTATATATCAACGAACGGGGCCCAAGGCAACAACTTTATTCCAGTACTTTCTATGATTCCATCCCCCAACTTGAGGAATGTTGTAAAATCCAGGACAACTTGCCATGTCCCACATATTATCCACCATTACCATAAATCAAGGTTTCGTGTTTGTAATTTATGTCTCAGCACTTAGAGAATACCTTGCTAGTTATTTTAAAGAGATAAATCAAATCAAAACTTTGTTAATAAAATACTAGAAATGTCATAAGACCTCTGATTTATTTAAAGATGTCTAACTTTCTTGATCTCCATTTATTTCAAGTTTGAAGAAGAAAAATGGTTAGCTGGATCATCTTGCTCTTATTTTTATTCCTTAATTTAGGAGATTACATCTCAGCTCCAAGACCATTTTTAATAATGAGATATGCAATGTTTAACTGTTGATGTTTTTAAAAGAATAGACATGATTAAGATTAATTCATGCAGTCCCAGATATATTCGAATAATGGATTAGTCTGTATAGCACATTTGATTCATGTCTGATAGTCCAGCTTTTTTATTTTAGCTGCATCCATACACACAGAAATTTACTCCTTTGTTTAAAAGCCAGAACTGTTTATGCAATGGAAGGAAATAAATATAGACTGACCACTATATTGGGTTGAACCTTCCAATTTCCCTGAGTTACCAATCATATATATTCACAGGATATGATTAGGATACAGCAAGTTAACATTATCAAACAAAGAGTGAAAGGTATTCATGGATTACAGAAAGGTCTTTTCAAAAGTAGAGTACCAGAAGATAAGAATTAAATAAATGAGAAAAAGTAAGTAAAGAGGGCGGCAGAAAACTTTTGGAGGTGATGGACAGGTTTATGGCACAGATCGTGGTGATGGTATCATGGGTGTATACTTATCTCCAAACTCCTCAAGTTGTGTACGTTAAATACGTACAGTCTTTATATGTCAATTATCCCTCAATAAATGGGTTTTTAATAATAACAAACAAAAGAATTAAATAAATGGAAGGCACTGAAAGGAAAAGACAAAATCTGGATAAGCACAAAGGATATATACTTTCTTTTTCTAGCAAAGCGTTATGTCTATACCAGATCTCAAAGCAGAAAGTGATTATCCATTTTTGGTGCCAACTAACTTATATTTTCCATCAGTGAGGATGAGGGGCAAATTTTTGTCATTGACCTGGGAAATAATTACCAACATTCTTCACTTACTACTTGAATGATTTTTGTCCTTCCTGCATTAGTGAACATATATATTTTTGATGCTGATGAAAACTCAGGCAAAGAAACATAATGGAGTTACTCACTGTTTTTACAACTTCAAAATGACCAACAAAGAGACATAGTCTGGCATCATTTTGGTGGGCCTGTTCATTTTTTAGTATTTGCCAAATAACACTATTTTTTTTTGAAGATTTTATTTATTTATTTGACAGACAGAGATCACAAGTAGGCAGAGAGGCAGGCAGAGAGAGAGGGGTCAGGGAAGCAGGCTCCTTGCTGAGCAGAGAGCCCGATGCAGGACTGGATCCCAGGACCCTGAGATCACGACCTGAGCTGAAGGCAGAGGCTTAACCCACTGAGCCACCCAGGCGCCTGCTAAATAACACCATTAAGTGATAAGAACATTGAATATAAAACTAACACTTATTATAAAATGAGAAATAATCCATGATAGGAAGTTAAAAAAAAAAAAAAGTAAAAGAAAGCACATTTCTACTTAGTATCGTCTAAACTTAAAGCATAGGGATTGGGGGAAAAAATTTTAACTAGGCTCAGCAACTAACAGCTGCGGGATCTAGAAAAACTCAGCAGCTTCAGTTTATCATGTACAAGGTACAATGTGCTCTCTTAGGTCCTGTTTTAGCTGTGAAGTCCACTATGATTGACTCTACCAGCCAAGACACTGTTGCCTTCCACTGAGTACAGAGCCTCGTAACTTCCAAATGGGCTTAACTGGCAAATCACTGGCTAGCTTAAGAAAACACCACCCTCTCTAGCCTAGGTCTTGCTAACCCAAAGAAATACCAAACCTTAACATTTAAAGAGATCCTTACTTTAGTTATCGGTATAAACTCGAGATTCAAGCAATATCCTCCTTCCAAGTTCACTTCTATTCCTTGTGTCACGTGTTTAAAACCAAAAGAGGCAGGAAGGACACTGTTTTCTCCTCTCCTTGATGGCAACTCACCAATACTCCATCGCACACACATTTCCTCGTACTCACAGTATTTGCACACACATAGGACTATCAGAGTAGTAAGAATCATACAAAGAACAGTGCTGCAAATAGACTGCAGGTTACATGAGTGTCCATTTTTAAAGCTGTGAGTATTTTAAAGGTGAATTGAAAAAGAGAATCGCTTACTGTGCCGGAAGAGGCATATGTGGAGACAAGCAGCAAAAAATGGAAGAGTCGTGAGGATTCTCAGTAATACCTCATACACAGCCAAGCCACCTCCTAAGAAAAGTAAATGGGAAAAAATGGTTAACATTTAAACTGGGCAAAGACCAAGTTGCCGAAAACAATTTTAAACAATGCCATACACGATTAGATGACCTAATGTGGAGCCCCTCCCCCATTTTCAGATCCTCGGTTTCTGTGACTGACCTGCTAGTGGGGGCGGCTATCCCGTACCGTGGCAACGAACAAAACAAATGAGCAACCAGAAGCTGAAAGAATGAAGAAAGTCTCTCTGTTCCTACAGCTCAAAGTCAAAATTCAAAGTCTCCATTCCTTAGCCTGTCCAAACAGATAAAAGAAAAACATTCAGATCACTGACTTCAGTCCCCAAAGAGAAGCCACCCCCTTAAATAAAGCACTTCACAGCTCTCATCTCACTGAAGCTATCGTCATGAGCTGTTTCCACCCATGTTCCCATGAACACAGTAATATAACTGCCTTTGGCATACGTTTGAAAAATATAACAGCACCTTGATCCTGCATTTTTAGTTGCAGGATGGCAGAGAGGATTGCTGTGTGCTGTGGGACGTTACATTTTCCTGCACAGGAACGCTGAAGCTTTACCTACAGGGTGTGCAGATGTAGTGGGTTGGAATGAAGAGTCAGGCAACCAGGATGTGGAAGATCCCACTTTGCCTAATGACTTAATGGTAAAACCACACATGCCTTACAATTTCCTGGGACCAGAAAGACAGGAGACTCGCTCTGCCTCTCCCAATTCCTGGGCAATTCTGGGAATCTCACATCTTGGACATCTCTTTGGTCTGTTTGGTGGGACTTTGGGCGTTATGTGTGGCCCTGAAGAGGCCCTCAAACACTGTGTCTAAAATACAAGGAGAATGTGTTCTAGGGAGAAAGAAAAGTGTCCTAGCACCCTGCTCTAGCCAGGGCTCCCTCCTGGTGTCCAAGGATTCAGGATGATAGAACCAAACTCAGGAAGCAGATGGAAGCAGATGGAACTTAGGGGTTTATGACGAAGGCCTTTCCCATTAACACTCTAAGAAGGAGGAACCTCAAACTACCCTAAGTTCAATGAGTATAGAAGCCTAAAACCAGAGGTAGGTCTCAGCCCTTCTCTGACATGTAAAGGCATCAATATGACAGTTACGCCTGATCTACTTGAATTTAACCTGTGAACCAGAACATTCAATGTCTACAGTTGAGGCTTCCTTCCTCAATTCTCAATTGCTTCTCTTTCAAAGCCAGGTTTCTCCTGGGCCACTAACTGCTTTCAAAACTATTTCAGGCCATTCCTAGATCTCTACTAAGGTTGATGGGCTATCAGGACATCAGTTAATGTTAACACTGGGTCCAGTACGTGGGGCAGAAGAGGCTGGGATTGGCAGCAATCCAGTTACATGCGCCTGACATGAATGGGCTTGTATATGAATGAACTGCCCACAAAAGAGGCTTTTTGGCAGAACAATAAAGAAAAGAAGCTTATAACCTGGTAAAATGTTCTAAGAAGTATGCTAAGTTTGACCTCAAACTTCTTAAGCTCTCACATCCAACTATCAGCTAAAATAAATATAGTGGATAAACATAGTAGTTGAGGCTACCTTGAAGAAACCACCAACCTTAGAAATGCTGGACAGTCGGGGCGCCTGGGTGGCTCAGTCGTTTAAAGCCTCTGCCTTCAGCTCAGGTCATGATCCCAGGGTCCTGGGATGGAGACTGGCATCGGCATCGGGCTCTCTGCTCAGCGGGGAGCCTGCTTCCTCCTCTCTCTGCCTGCCTCTCCGCCTACTTGTGATCTCTGTCTGTCAAATAAATAAATAAAATCTTAAAAAAAAAAAAAAAGAAATGCTGGACAGTCTATAGAAGTTCTGACATGGTTCAGCCAACAAATTGATGGCATTAAAAAATGTGTGTGTGTATGTGCACTGTTTAGAATGAATGAAACTTTAATGACATTAACAACCAATTGCAATGTGTAGACCGTATTTTAAGATTTTATTTATTTATTTGACAGAGAGAGCGAGACAGAACAAGCAGGGAGAACAGCAGAGGAAGAGGGAGAAGCAGGCCCCCTGCTGAGCAAGGAGCCCGATGTGGGACTTGATCCCAGGACTCTGGGATCATGACCTGAGCCAAAGGCAGACACTTAACCATCTGAGCCACCCATGTGCCCTGCAGACTGTATTCGGATCCTAACTTGCACAAAGCAAATGTGAAAAGTCACTCTGGTGATAATCAGGGATATTTAAACATAGACTGTTAGAGGACACTGAAGCAGTTACAAGTCTGTGCTGATGCAATGACAAGATACTTGGAAATTTTCTTTCATGTTCTCAAGAAAAAAGTGGTGGAGTCACTGAGACAACATAAGCAAAATGTTAGTTGTTTTTTTTTTTTTTTAAGATTTTTATTTATTTACTTGACAGAGATCACAAGGAGGCAGAGAGGCAGGCAGAGAGAGAGGAGGAAGCAGGCTCCTTGCTGAGCAGAGAGCCCGATGCGGGGCTCGATCCCAGGACTCTGAGATCATGACCTGAGCTGAAGGCAGAGGCTTTAACCCACTGAGCCACCCAGGCGCCCCAAAATGTCGGTTTTTATTGAAAGGAGTGATAGGAGGGTGCAGGTTCCTTCTAGTCTCTTGTGAATATGTCACAATTTCCACAATAAAAAAGGCTTTAAAAGTCTGTGTATTACCATTAATCTTAAAAAGTACATAAATATCCTTATTATAACATAATTTATCTCAGTGCAAAATGGAAATAACCTCAAGGTTCTGCAATAGGAAAAAAAAAACTTTTAAAACGATGATAAACCCATTTGACAAAAATTATGCAGCCATAAGGATGACAATACAGAAGAGAGCAACAAAGAAGGTGCTTATGGACTTATTTTTAGAATAAGGATTACATCCTTATTATGAACTTAACTCCTCAGAATAGGTACGAAGATAAACAGAGCAGAAGCATATGTAAGAAAAAATAAAACAGCAAGGTGATGTATTATAAAGGGCAGCGGAATGTGTTTCTTTTTGGCGAGACAACATTGTTTCTGAAAGTGAAGAGCTGAAATGAACAAAGCAACAAAAACTGACCTGGGCCTCCACAGGCTGAAATGCAACATACAGAAACAGCACCTGCTCTGGAGTTGCATGATCTGGGGGTTATTTAAACAATCTGAGAATTGGTTTCCTCCTATCTAAAATTAATATAAAATATCTACCCTTGTGGATGCTACAAGGATCAGTGATGTAAGTAAATATCTATCACAATCACCCGGCATGCACTAAACCTTTGGTAAGCAGAACTATTTATTACTGTCACATTAAGGTGTGTGTGTGTGGGGGGGGTTTCTGGAAAAGAGAAAAAAATGAGGTGTGGAGATGGCGAAGCAGCTGCGGATGTTTTTTATTTTTTAAAAAGATTTTATTTATTTATTTGCCAGAGAGAGAGAGAGAGAGCACAAGCTTTATTTATTTGCCGGAGAGAGAGAGAGAGAATAAGCAGTAGGAGCAGCAGGCAGAGGGAGAAAGAGACTCCCCACTGAGCAAGAAGCCTGATATGGGACTCAATCCCAGGACCCAGGGATCATGACCTAAGCAGAAGGCAGATGCTTAACCAACTGAGCCACCCATGTGTCCTGAAATTTCTAATCTAAATACCACAACTAATTTCTACAGCGAGAAAGTAAAAGCCAAAAGAAAAGAGGCATGATTCCAAAAATAAAAGGAAAGAAAAAGCAGTGTTTTGCCAGGAATGGGTATGCTCGCCCCAGGACTAACACCCTCAAATACAGGTTTGGTCACAGCTGCCAGAATCTGTCCAAGACCAGGATTAGTTCTGTTCCTGGAGTTTTCTTACACTTCAGCTGGCGATGATTCCCCCCCCCCAACCTTTTTTTGGGGGGCAATGATTCATTTTTAATCATCTGATTATAGTTTGAGCTCAGAGACAAGACCTACATTTCTTCTCTCTCTCTTTTTAAAAATATTTCCTTACAATTCGATCCCCGTCTTCCATCATCAAAATTGCCATTAGGGATGGTCTGTCACCGCCAAGGAGGCTCGTCTCTCTAGCCCCATATAAAGGCACCTAAACATTTCTTGTACCTTCTTCAGATTTGGGGTCCTCCAGGTTATTTTTCTTAGTTTCCTCTAGCCATGCTCTTCTTCCCCTTCCTGTAGACCTGTACGTTTTGCCCTGGAGCTGCAGGGCAGAACATTGTATGACATGGCTCTCCCATTCTTCTACAGGGTGACCTTATTCCCCAACCCCTTGCCCACCTCTGCCTCACTGTACCAGACAAGTCTTAGCACCACTCCAACTAGCCCTTACCTGCAGCTGGCCACGTAAGATTTTAGGGCCTCTATGGCCTCTTTGCCTTTATGGCAAAATGCCCTGTCTTCATTCTTTGTGCAAAAGCCATATTACCATAAACGTCTGCAGCCTTGGGACACCTGGGCGACTCAGTCAGATAAGAGTCCGCCTTCGGCTCAGGTTGTGATTCCAGGGTCCTGGGATCGAGTCCCCCATCAGGCTTCTTGCTCAGTAGGGAGTCTGAGTCTCCCTCTGCCTGCTGTTCCCCATGCTGGTGTGCTCTCTCTGTCTCTGACAAATAAATAAATAAAATCTTGAATTAGGAAAAAAAAAGGACAGTTCAACTGAAAAATACCCAGTCTTTGCAATGTGGTCTCTGGTCCTGTATAGCCTCTAACAAATGATCCTTCAAAACCACCCAGAGATGAGGCGCTGAAGGACAGACTTCAAGAAGCAGACCCTCCTTCTCTACAGAACAGCCCCTATGGGTGTCAAATTACAGGGACATATTATTACAAGAGGGAACTATCATTACTATCATTACATCTCCAAATCTGAAGTCAACTCTGAGGCAACTTTTATGAGTGCTGGAAATTATGTTGTGAGCCACACAGGAAGGTCATGCTGTAGAAAGGGGCCCCTCAGAAGCAAAAAGGGGGAAGTCAACACTGCTTGTGGACCTCTTCAAGGTGGTGTGCGAGGCACCACCACAAGTCCTTTATGTGTGTCATTTCACTGTTTCCTTTTCTTTCCTTCTTCCACTCAGATTTATCCTTCCAAGTATCTCACAGTAGTCTGTACACATTATATCATTTCTACTGAGGATGAACTTGGAGATGACTCGAGCAAGGAGATTACCAATGTCAGAATCAGAGACAAACCTATTTCTTCAAACTCCCAGGATATATATTCTTTGTAAAAGTTCCCACTAGTTTTCAGATGACAGAGCATTGAAGGAAACATACTAACACAAACATTAGTATTCCTTAAACTATGCTATGGGCATAAAGAATGCTAAACACTCTGTGGGTTTTTGCCTCATACTAGCACATCCCTCTTTTCAAAATTAGTACCTTTTCAGAACCTGGGCACTGGTACGAGAACGAACCCAGGAAGAAGAAATCCGTATGAGGACCTCACTCTCCCACCGGGCAAACTCTCTTAAGATGGTCTGGCACCCCTGACCACTAATTGACATTCTTCTCTGCTGCATGCTTGCCTGTGCCTATTAGAGTATTAAAATATTAATAGGGTCTTGGTATCTGTCATTATTAATTTTAGAGAGTAACAAGGACATGCTGAGCCCTAGTATTGATAGATTTGCAGAATATGTTAATCATAGCACTCATTACTCAGCTAAGTTACTTTTTTTTTTTTTTAAGATTTTATTTATTTATTTGAGAGAGAGACAGTGAGAGAGAGCATGAGCGAGGAGAAGGTCAGAGAGAGAAGCAGACTCCCCGCGTAGCCGGGAGCCCGATGTGGGACTCGATCCCGGCACTCCAGGATCATGACCTGAGCCGAAGGCAGTCGTCCAACCAACTGAGCCACCCAGGCATCCCCTAAGTTACTTTTTTCAGATGGCTTTTCTCCACTAATCATTTCTGATACTTAACAATTTGTCATCTCCAACTATGCATGCTTGTTTCTTAGAAGTATTCATATATGTATCTTTATAATGTCTTTATAGCAACAATCTATTAAACAATTGTTGTGCCCCATCACATAATCACAAAATCTTCTGACAAATACCTAGAGAATTCAACTAAGAAATGAGTAGATTATTAAATCTGGCAGAAAATAATATGTTCCTGCTTTTGAAATGAGAAAGCTGAAGCAAAAAGTTAAATGACTTTCTAACAACTAACATGCATGAAGATCTAATCTTTTCTCATTCCGGAAGCTTGAAGATTTAGATCTGGGGTCTATATTTAACAAAGGCAGACTCAGACTTCGCTTAGAGCATGGGACTAAAATATAACTGCAAAGGTAACTAAGAAGTATCTCTTTATTGTCACCCCAAACCTTCAACGCAAATTATGTACAGAGGAAAAGAACAAATCACACAGTCCTTAAAAAGTAATCAAAAATCCTACCTTCAGGTAACAGTTCTTTTTAAAGATTTTAATCATTTATTTGAGAGAGAGAGAGCGAGAACAAGCAAGGAGAGAGGCAGAGGGAAAAGCAGACTCCCTGCTGAGCTGAGAGCCCAACATGGGACTCTATCTCCAGACCTGGAGATCATGACCTGAGCGGAAGGCAGACAAAGGCAGATGCTTAACCATCTGAGTCATCCAGGAGCTCCCTTCAGGTAAAGATTGTTATCCCACTTGATGGTCGATGCCAACACACACACACACACACACTTTTTTTATTCTCCTTAATCTATTAATCTTTTAATTAATCTTTTAATCTCCGTAATCTATTCCCACTATCATTTCTAAGTATCATTTCAGTATGTTACCTACCCCCCAAATGGGACAATGGTGGCAACATATATAAACCCATGTCTTATGCATCATATCCCATTACCTACAGAAAAATCTATACCTCAAAGCTCAAGATGAATCAATGCTCATGCCCTCCTTCAGATAACTGTGTTACTACTTAATTACTTACCATGGTATCTTCACCCTCCAGGAAAAGGACTGATGAAAGCATGAGGAATGCAGATGGAACCAGAAAATAATTTGGCTGGTTGCATGATCCCCATTACTATTTATTAAATACCTCTTAATGAGGTTTCCGGCAGAAGCAGAGATGTTTTCAATTTAGAAGCTGAAATAGCCCCAATTGTGCTTTCCCTCAAGCTCTCTGTATCACAAATCAAATAGTGATGCATCTCTTTATAATATGACTCGCATGGCTTTTCATGGCCCAGACTCATGACAAGTGAAAACAATAGGCTGCTTTGCTCCTTCCTCTCAGGCCACAACTAAAATGCAAAACAAAACAAAACAAAAACAAAAAAACAACTCAAACCAACCAACCAACCAACCTCTGGGCGAGGTGTTTTCAATTTTCAGTATTGTGCAGTTCATACTTCAATTGATAATCCAGATCTCTTCTAATGATCTTGAAGAGGCTTACAGTTTTTCCATTGAAAAATGTAAATCCCAGCCTACCTCCCAAATGCATTCCATAATGAATAATTCCGTAAAAGAAAACATCACAAAAAACCGCTCTGAAAAGAGGCGGTTGTAATTAACCCATGATTCCCCACAAACTCCTTACTTTCACTCCGGTCATTAAGAGTCTTCTGAAAATCAGTTCTCTCTTTGGTATTTAGAATATAACTGAAAACTTCCTGTGAATGAAGCTCCCCTATGGGCTTACTCACCATTCTGAAATCAGTGATTGTCCCTGTGAGGATGGCAAGTACCGTAGAAAAGACAAGAGAATGTTGACACCATGAACAGCCTGAAAGTTGGGACTTTTCTACTTAATCCCTGACACAGCACTTTGTCCTATGATGGCTCTCTCTTCTAGTCTAACGTGGGTGTGTCAGGGTGTGGGCCTGTGTGGAAAAAAGGGATGAGAATGGACCTCTGCTCCGTGGTAGACTGAATGACTAATACCTTCACGTCAACCTTTTTGGCCAGACAGTGGCCCTCTTTGTCTCAGCCTTACTCACACGGCCACAGTAACACTGCTGGGTGATGCTATGGACTCACTGTATCCCCCCTCCCCGCCCCGTTCATATGGTGAAGCCCTAACCCACAGTGGGATGGTGTTTGGAGACGGGGCCTTTGAGAGGTATACATGTTTAAATGAGGTCATGGGGGGAGCCTTGTGGGATTACTGTCATTATAAGAAGACACAACCAGAAAGCTCACTTTCTCTCTCTCTAAAGAAGAGATCATACTTATGTGCACACACTGAGACCGCCACCATCTGCAAACCACGGAGATAAGTCTCACCAGAACCCGACCACACTTGGCACCCTGGTCTTGGACTTCCAGCCTCCAGAACGGTGAGAAAGTCAGTTTCTGTTCTTTAAGTCACCCAGACTACGGTATTTTGTTATCACAGTCTGAGCTCACTACACCCGCTGAAGAGACAGATATTTGGGGCAGAGTCCTTTCCATAAAAATAGAGCTGCTCTAAATGCAATGGACAGTTATTTCCTCTTTCATGCTCATACTTATGACATTTTCATTTAAACACATATCTTTTGACCAGTGCCTGGGGCTGCCACTCTAGAAAAGCAAACAAAAGCCTCAGAACTGGGGAACAAGAGAGTGTGTACAGCTCTTCTCAGAAGACAGAGCAACCGATTCCATTTTCTACACATGATATCCTACTCTAACCGCAGCACTAAGAGCAAAGGCACTTGGGGATCCCTCTGGGAGGGAGCTGGAGCCCTGCCACTGAAGAGGTCAAGGTCAGAGCAGAGTGTGGTTTGAGATATGTTTGCGACACCGCCCTTGGTACCTGCGCCCTCTGCATGCCTTGGCCCTTGCACTCCACACTTCCACAGTGTATGTGCTAAGCTCAAGGGAGTTCATTGAAGAGATCACTGGTCTCCCACAAGGAATAACTTAAAAGGAGAGGAAAACTGCTAAATCCCACTCTATAAATCAGGTTTGTTCTGTTCTGACTTGCAAATCTGAAGCTTTCTATTCAACTCCATGTGGTTGTGTTACATGAGGGCTCACACAAGCCTGAGATAACACAGCTAGGTTTACCAACTGCCAGTGGCCCCAAATCAGTAATTTCCCAGGGACAAATCAGTCTCTAATAAACTGCTTTCCCCTGCATTAAAAAAAAAAAAAAAAAAAAAAGAATAAAATGTCAATGCCATGCAG
The DNA here is from genome assembly GCF_002288905.1 of Enhydra lutris kenyoni. Taxonomy (NCBI): domain Eukaryota; kingdom Metazoa; phylum Chordata; class Mammalia; order Carnivora; family Mustelidae; genus Enhydra; species Enhydra lutris. The sequence goes on along the minus strand of NW_019154154.1, from coordinate 3,258,597 downwards.
CCAAGTACAGAGATGGAAACGAAAGCTCAGTCTATCATGGCGGGCTTTATTTTTATTTTTAATAAAATTGATTTGGATCAATTGGAGATAACTGCTGGGGCACGCACGGCTTTACTTTTGGACACGTCATTTGTTTTTGTTTCTGATCTGGGCTCAAAAGGAAGATTGCCAGTGTTTTTCCGGTGGCACAAAGCAGTTTCAGAAGAGTTAAAATAAGAAACCCTACCTGCTTAACCTGCCAGAAAACACATGAGAGGAGCCGTCAGTTCTGGGGAGAGCTGCTCTGAATGAGGTATGCCTGGCTGCTTGAGGCCATGCTGTTTGTCAGTCTTTCAAAATTCAAGTCATTACCAGATGCTGATCTACTATAATATTGTGATATTTTATCTGATTACACTTACCTGATTGTGCCTTATCTGCTATTTGCCTTCCCATTCTTCCATGTATATTAAATGCAGGTGCTTTTATTATTCTGAGAGCTAGAAAGTGTTGACTGCTCTGAATATAAATGGGGATATTATATCATTAACTTGCTCCGAAAGCAGGGCCATTCACTGTGTAAATCACATGCAAGGTACCTAGTGGAGACACAATAAACCATAATGTCTTGAGAAAGAAAGCAATGAGGAATGGATAAGGAGATAAAAATTTAAGGCATTGTTAAAGAAGGGTAATCTTCAAAATCCTATTTGGTTCTTTCAAACTAGCATTTGTTGTGAATATAACCTTTATATTAGAAACTTTTCTAAGTTCATAAAAAAAAAACTTTGGGGGGAGGCATGGTAACATGTAATGTTATCGCTCCTAGGACTGCATTAAAAACATGATCACTAACATTCTATGGCTTACCTAAGTTAGGAGAACCAGTCTAATCTTTTAGAAAAGTACACTATGCTTTGGCGAACATATTCTTACCCTACGCAGATGTGCAGCTTAAACAAGGTGAACAAATGGCCAGATGATTTATGTATTTCCAGACATTGAAAGGTGAAAAGTGTAGACTCCAGCCGCAAATTTCAAAGGAAGTAATGTGCGGTGAATTAAGGCAGAACTGTGACAATGTGTACCTGTCCGATGGTCTGGGGTTATATGCTCTGCTTAGTTTCCACTATGTTGGCCTCCCTGAAAGTTAATCCACAGTTATTTAAGTGGAAAGTTTCAGAAAATCCATTTCTGGAGCAAATGTTATGTGAGAGTTGAAATGAGCCACTGCTCCGTGTTGCATAGACTATCAGATGGCCCGGGCAGAGTGTGTCGGATTCCTCTTCCAACACAACAGTGGGGAGCCAGGCCCTGTAAAGGAACACACGTGATTCTCTGCCTGAAGCAATGTGGCCAGGGTCCTCCTCTGACTCAGATCAGAAGGGGTGGGGCAGAAGAAAACAAGTATGGAGACAAATGGGAACCTGAAGAATAAGGTTCTCCTTCCCGTGCAATCGAGGAAGACAGGGTTTCCTTTCTCTGCTTCTTCTTAGATTCCGTATGTGAGGTGTAGGACTACTCCTCTCTCCGCACCATTCTCCCTTACGTACAAATGCATACTGTGGTCAATTTTCTTTTAACTCAACAAATATATGTTAAGAACACCTCTTTAATTCAAGGTTGCTGTAGAATCAGAGAATCCATTCTTCCTCTTCTTACATTATGTGTTTGAAAACAAAACACGAAGGGGTGCCTGCCTGGCTGGCTCAGTCAGTAGACCATGGGACTCTTGATCTCAGGGTTGTGGTTCAGGTCCCACACTGGGTGTAGAGATTACTTAAAAATAAAATCTCATTAAAAAAAAACATGAATGTGGAAGATGGTCTGATCTTTTCAATTATTCCATATTGGCACATATTTTTTTCAGGAAAGCCACTGTAATACGTTTCTTATAACATGATTCAGCTTCATTTATTTGTTTATGTATAAAAGTAACCTTAATGGGGTATTATTTTTTTTTAGAAGATCTAGTCTTGAAAGCTTGTGAAAAGACAAAATAAATATCCCAAATATAAAAGGTAAAAACCCTAAGGCTTTCTAAAGAGAATGTGTTCATGACTTAAAAAAAGATAGCCAAGGTTTCTTAGGTCATAGAAAGCAATAACCATAAAACAAATTAGGCTTCATCAAAAAAAATGAAAAACTGCTACTCATCCAAAGACACCATTAAGAAAATAAACAGGCAAGTTACAGACTTGAAGGAAGCACGACAAAACCTATATTTGACAAAGGACTGTTTTCCAGGATCTACAAAGAACTGTGACAATTTAATAACAGAAAGACAAACACACGAATTAAAAATGGGCAAAAGATTTAAAGAGTCAGAAAGTATATACATGAGAATGGCCAAGAAGCACATAAAAAAATACTCAATGTCATTTGTTATCAAGGAAATGCAAACTAAAATCACAAGGAGATGCCACTATGCCCACCCTCCCCCCACCACCCCAGAATGGCTATAAAGAGACTTGACTCCACCAGTCAAGGGCAAGGTGACAGACCTGGTACAACATGGTTGATGGCAGGGTAAAATGACACAACCACACTGGGACAAGGTATGGAGGTTTCTTGTACCCGGTAGCCAGAACTCCCATACACAAGTATTTATGCAGTATAAAAGAAAACATATCCACAAGACTTGTGATGTTCATAGCCACTTCTACCCTATAGCCCAAACCTGAAACAGGTCCAGCATCCACCAGTTGGGAAGAGATAAACAGTGGTGAGCAATGGAACGAGCTACACAAAAGAAATAGAGTTCACGTAGTTCATCGATCTAAAACTTAGTTGGGCATCAGAATTACTTGAGAGTTTCCTAAAAAATACAGGTTTCTTGACTACACTTCAGAGATTCTGATTCAGAAGTTCAGTAGTTGTCAAAAAGGTCCTCATGGATGGGGCACGTGGGTGGCTCAGTGGGTTAAGCCTTTGCCTTCGGCTCTGGTCATGGTCCCAGGGTCCTGGGATCGAGCCCCACATTGGGCTCCCTGCTCAGCAGGGAGCCTGCTTCCCCCTCTATCTCTGCCTGCTGCTCTGCCTACTTGTGATCTCTCAAGTCAAATAAATAAATAAAATCTTTAAAAAAAATTAAAAAAAAATCCTCATGGGATTTCAGAGCAAACCTAGGTTTGACAACCCATGATCCTGTTCATTTCTTTCATATACTTCAAACAGATATTCCAGAAAGATGGCAAGGCAAGTATCTTTTCCTCTGCCTCTTCTACCTACCACGTACTGTTCATGCTATCACATTTAAACTGCATAACGACTCCTCAAGCGGGTATTATAAACTCCACTTTATAGTCTGGGAAATCAAGACCAGGCAACATTCAGTGACTCTGTCCCAATCCATTAGAGCTAACGCGAGAGGAACCAAGATTTGAAGCCAGACGGATCTACCAAGCTATCACACTAGCACAAACCTTTTCACAAAGGATAAGGGGGAAAGTTCCAGGAAAATCTTCTGACAGAGAGAAAGAGAGACAAAGACAGATGGACAGAGATGGAGACAGAGACAGAGACAGATCTAGAGCTTTGTTCCCAGCTAGATGGCTCTACTTCAGGACTTCGGATCCTCAGAGTTCTCTAAGTGAACATCCCAAACCGAATACCTTTTTTTCCTCTCACAAAAAAATAATAGTCTTTACTACTTGACTGTTAAAACACATTGTAGGCATGCTGTCACCTGCCTAGCTGCCTAAATTAGGAATTTTTGGTCAAGGTCAACAGTTGCTACCACCATCCTGGACTGCTGTAGTGACTGGGCTTTAGTTCTCTCGTGCTGCCTTTAGGTTTGGAAGGGCTGCACCTTACAGACAATATAGCTTCACACAGACACACATTTTTATTAAGATTCCCATGTTCCCTATTATTGTACATTATTGTCAGGGTCTTTTGTTAGGAGCTGTTGGGATTAGGAATCAGGTGTTCAGAATAAACAATCCTTGTCCTTCGCTATGTGATTTGACAACGGGGATGTGTAACATCCTGAGTCATCCTGAGTATTATAGAGCTCAGTACTCCCCTCTTTGTGGCAGGGTCCTGAGACATTCCGTTGCATATCCTTTTCAGATGAGGCCCATGCCTCTTAGCCATACACACTCTATTTGCAGCCTACAAGATCAAATCTTCCCATAGCTGATTCCTTTCTAGTGCCCAATTTTCCTTTTATTCTAGATACCTCCTTCTATGAAGACATTGCTGGGCACACATAATTAATTACTATGATACATTAAAAAAACACAAGTCCTAATATGCTAACCATAGCCTACATGATTTTTTTCATTAACAAATAGGAGAAACGCTTAAGTAAAAAAAATGGATGTTTCTTCAACCTTCCCAAGCTTCAGACTCCTCAACTGTAGAAAACAAGGAAGCTGATTCCATAAGTTCTACAACCCTTTCATTTATAACATTTTCATATTAGACCAAAACAGGATTGGTTGTTTTTTTTTTTTTTTAAAGATTTTATTTATTTATTTGTCAGAGAGAGAGAGGGAGAGAGAGCAAGCACAGGCAGATAGAATGGCAGGCAGAGGCAGAGGGAGAAGCAGGCTCCCTGATGAGCAAGGAGCCCGATGTGGGACTCGATCCCAGGACGCTGGGATCATGACCTGAGCCGAAGGCAGCTGCTCAACCAACTGAGCCACCCAGGCGTCCCAGGATTGGTTGGTTTTGAGAGGGTTCTAACTTACTTGGTCTTTAGCAGAAAGAGTGATACCAAGTGAAAATCAAGAAGCACTTCCAATAAATACTATCCTAAGTTGGCAGAGGGTTAGGCCAGAGGGGTTGCATAAAACCCGGAATGTGCCTATACATAATACACACTCAAAACTGTCTTTTTACTTGTCATAATTCATGTTTATTGAACATTTATAATATACCAAGCACTGTTCTAAGAACTTTACATGAATTAGCTCATTTAAACTAACAGCTCACTGAGGTAAATACTATTATCAACCCCACTTTACAGCTGAGGCAACGGAGGCACAGAGAAATTTGAGGCCAAATGTTACAAACATGGAAAACCCAGGATTAGAACCCAAGCAGTCAGAGCAGAATTAGTATTTGGTTATTAGTATTTGCTTTCTCAGTTCTCAGAATCAGTATTTTGAGAAAACTACCTGGTATCTGAGGGTCTTTCTGGGACGTATTTCAATGACCTAACAAGAGGTGGCAAACTCATGCCTCACTACTCCTTCCTGCACCTTTGGCAGAATCATTAATAGATCATGGCTCTTCAGGTTTGGGTCTCAGAATCCATTTTAACATGGTACTCAGAGCAGGCCTTACCATTATTTGGAGATGACATGTGAGAAACATGCTATCCCTCATAAAAATTGACAAGTGACTAAAAAGAGACCTACCATTCCCTGCCCTCGCTTTTTTTCCCAATTAAGTGAGAATATGCACTTGGAACTCTCATGGACAGTGTATGACTAGTGACCTCTATGCTACTGGATCAGAAGAGCTAGAAAACTTTGCCTCTATCAATGATTAAAGATGCCCTTACCCCTCCCTGCAGCTACTCAAGCAGGGAGATGCTGCTCCCTTGATATCCACAGAGAAACACGAAGACATTCAGGTACAAATGGGCAAAATTGTCAATGACCCATGGGTGCCACGCTTTCCAGAGTGTTTTTCCAATGATCAGACAAAACCTCCTATTACTATCAAGGTATTTAGTTTGTTTATTTTCTATCATTGGCTCATAGCTGTATTATACGTTGGAATCCATCCATGGTCTCAAAGCCAGGAAAACATTTGTAGTGTATGAAAGAGTCTCTGGTTCCAGAATGAACTGTCACTCCATAATTTGAGGAAGCTGAAAAGAGTTCCTACTCTAAAATTATATCCTCTTGGGATGTCCAAAATTCCAGTATCAGCCATTCATAAAAGAAAATCAGAACCCAAAGGCAAGAGCTTGGCTTTGACATCGCAGATGAACCTTGATCCACCATTTTCCTGTGTGACTGTGGGCAATGGGGATAATGATCACTTCTCATAAGGTTGCTATCGTGAGGGAAGACAATGTATATCAAGTTCTTGCACACTGCTTCACACACAGTAACTAACCTTTATTTTATAGCTAGCACTGTCATTTCCCTTGGTTGTCTCCTAAAATGTCACTGCTTATATGAGTAACACACAAAGTCCCTACAACCTTTGCATACGTGAGAGTTTCTTCCCTCTTTGGGGCCAGAAGAAAGGACACTTTGAAAGAGGCAGCAGGTTGCCTGGAAGGCACCTAGCTTATTTCTAAGATCATCCACCCTCAAATCTGTCATACTCCCCATACAACAGTTTTGTCCCTGTGAAGTGACCTACTGGAATAAAAACCCTTTTAAAAATACCTCAGTTTGATAAGAGACACTTAATTTCACAAAACAAACTGAGGGTTGCTGGGGGGAGGGGGACTGGGAGAGGGTGGTTGGGTTATGGACACTGGGGAAGGTATGTGCTATGGTGAGTGCTGTGAAGTGTGTAAACCTGGCGATTCACAGACCTGTACCCCTGGGGCTAATAATGCATTATAGGTTAATAAAAATAAATAAGTAAATAAAAATAAATTTTAAAAAATAATTTTGTTTGTTTTAATGTAAAAGGGCTATAAGAAGCAGTACAATGAACTAAAAACACTGTGCAAAGGCTATTTAAAATGTGACAATTTTTTAAATGGCTTTCAGACTTCTAAGCACCCTGTCTGCCCACAGCTACCCAAACACCTGAGATGATAGCTGATGGCACCTCAGGGGACATTTCCAGACATCTCCTGCCACCTCTTTCCTTGTCTGCAAATGGATAAAGGACACCTTGGGTTCATACCTCACTTGAATGTTCAAATCATATTCACTTGTTTTTAGATCATCTCCTTGTTCATTTATAGAGTCAGGAATGTTGGCAGGTTCAAAACAGGGAAGCAGGGGTTACTAAGCAACATATCTATCAGACAGCTACAAGTTTATAGTCCCTGGGCACAGATACTAGAGAAATGTAGCAAGGGCTGCAAGTGTTTTTGGCTACTAAGACTGTGCTTCTATAAAAGTTAATTGACATCTGAGGGGCACCTGTGTGGCTCAGTTCGTTAAGCATCTGCCTTCAACTTAGGTCATGATCTCAGAGTCCTGGGACCAAGCCGTGCTGGGGAGGGCAGGACTCCCTGCTCAGTGGGGACTCTGCTTCTCTCTCTCCCCAACCCACTCATGCTCACATGCTCTTTCTTTCTCTCAAATAAATAAAGTCTTTAAAAAAAGTAAATTGACATTTGCAAAGATGGCAAATACAGCACATAACTCAGTCTCACAAATACGCCAAAAATAAAACAACTAGGCAGCACAAATATTTTACTGGAAGGCTTTTGATGATCGTGGATGAAATCTCTACTTTCTCAACCCAGGACATCAGAGTCCTATCAACTCACTGACCAGTCATGGCAGATGTCCATAATATGAAGTTAAGGAGTAGAGTTCCTAAAAGCAGCATATGGGGTTCTCCCACTGAAATAAAAATGTACCTCCATACACCAAGGAACAGTTGCTGACTCGTTAGTCTATGTTGGTTTCTATAAAAATTACTTGATCTCTAGGGACTCAAGATAAATTTAAGGGTCTGGATCAGAAAGTGCATAGAACATTCTTAAAAGTCAAAAGAAGTTGAGTAGCTATTTGCTTATAGAACAACTCATCCATCTAGAGATTGATCTCTGCCAAATTCTCGGTGATTCTGTTACTCTGTTATTTATGAGGAGCTGTGGCATCGTGTTTCAGAAATTACCAACCAGTCAGCACTGATGGGTATGTATTTTTCTTGCTCACTCAGTGGCAAGACACATATATAATAAATTCTTAGGAACTTTATCTCTTTCAGTTAGACTCCAAGTAATTGCTGACTCAATGATTTGCCACAAAACCTATTCCTGGATAAAAGGGAGGACAACCCTCTACAGAAAACAGGAATTCCAATACTTCAGCATTTCTAGCAAGAACAAAGAGGTATCAATGAGAAGCAAAACAGGAAACTGTGTTCCACCACTGAGAAATTTGTAAATATTTTATACCATTTTAAATTTGTTTTCAACGAATGATAGCAACAGATTAATTGCCCACATGCCATTTGATTAAAAAAAATTATATATATATATATATATGTGTGTGTATGTGTATATATATATATATATATATATATATATATTTTTTTTTTTTTTTTTTTTTTTTTTTTTTTATTTGAAAGAGAAAGTATAAGCAGGGGGGGGGGGGAGAGGGAGAAGCAGGATCGCCACTGAGCAGGGATCCCGATGCAGGACTCAATCCCAGGACCCTGGGATCATGACTTGAGCCAAAGGCAGACGCATAACCATCTGAGCCACCCAGGCGCCCCCCCAAAAAAATTTTTTTAAACAAACTTATTTTACTTTTATGGCTTCATATAGGAGTTATTAACCATCTGCCTTTGTATTATTTAAACATCATACAAATAAACATTATTTTACAACCAGAAAGCAATGATTCAAAGAATTGTACATTTATTGCCCAATAATTCTTCCTTGCCACTTTAATAAGGGCCTAAAGTTACCATCATTTCAACTCTTTTTAAAATTCATTACCGACAACATTAAGAAAAACAGATGAAAATACAGTATTACACTGTACATAAAGAAGGTCTTAAAGAGATTTTTAAAAATTTACTAGCAGCGTCCATCACCACCTTTTGAGGAAACAGTTACTAGGGAAAGATGACAATGGAAATCACAGCTGACACTATTGAGTGAAACAAGGGTGACATGAATGACTGGCATTTGCCAGTTCCACTAACCAAGCTCTCGCACAGAAGTATCCTCTCCAAGAACAGAACGTGGGTAAACAAACTAACATCTCCCTTCTCTACTTCTTCAAAACATAGAGATGAGGATGCCTCCAGGATCAGACACTACATCATGACAGAAAAACAGAAAGAGAGTTCTTTCCTCTATAGGCAGGAAGAGATGAAATGAAGAGTGGAGGGGAAAGGCAGGCTTAGGATCTCCTGAACAGAATATGTTTTGACCCAAATTTATGAAGATTAGAGAAACACCGTAAAGAACAGAACTCAGAATCAACCAGCCAGAGAGAAGTCTGCACTGAGGACAAACGCTTATGCATGCTCTAAACCAGAGATGGGAAAGCAAAAGAGAGAAAGAACTCTGAGGCACTGCTGAGCACCCCTTGACTCCTCAGCCAAGGAGTGAACAAGGCAGGTGTGTGAGCCAACTACCAGGGCCGGGAAAGAATCTCTGTAAGGACAGGAGTTGACAGTGCCTAGCACCCACACGAGGCTAGCAACAGTGCCTCTTCACAACAACTAGAATGGAAAACATCATGATTTTCAGGTCATTAAGCACACCGAAGTGTTTAATCAGTTGTGGGAACCAATCAGGCCTAGAACAAGCTTCTTCCATTGGGATCTAACAAACCTTAAAAGCCGAAATGGAAAGGGTCAAACTGGTTGCACGTAACTTTGACTGTGTCTCAGTAAAAAAAGGTTCAAGACTATTTATACAAATAAAAAAGTCCAGCCCCAACAAAGTAGAATTCACAATGTGTCTGGCATTCGATCGAAAATGCCAGCCCTATAAAGAAGCTGGAAAATACAAACCCATCATCAGGGAGAAAAACTCGTCAAGTGAGACTTACCCAGAGCTGACACAGAATGAGTAGACAAGGACTTTAACAAGCTACTATAACTATTTTCTCTATGTTTAAAATGTTAAGCAAAGACACGGAAGACATAAAAAAGATGCAAATCAAACTTCTTAAACTAAAATAATATGAGAAATGTATTAGGTGGGATTAACAGCAGGTTAGATAGTAGAGAATAAAAGAACAGTGAACTTGAAAGAGAAAAAGGGGAATAAAAAAAAAGTGAAGAGAGGCTTGGTGAGCTAGGGTAAAAACTTGAAGTATGCTGTTGTGTGTAACTGGAATCCCCAAAGGAAGAAGAGTGATAAAAAAATATTTGAACTGGTGCCTGAGTGGCTCAGTGGGTTGAGCCTCTGCCTTTGGCTCAGGTCATGATCTCAGGGTCCTGGAATCGAGGCCCACATTGGGCTCTCTGCTTGGCAGGGAGCCTGCTTCCTCCCCTCTCTCTCTCTGCCTGCTGCTCTGCCTACTTGTGATCTCTCTCTCTGTCAAATGAATAAATAAAATCTTTAAAAAAAAATATTTGAACAAATGATGGCTCCCAATTTTCTAAATTTGATAAAAATTATAAACTCACAAATCTAATACCATGAACCCCATGCACCCAAACCACCCCCCAAAAAACAAAAACCACAAAGAAAACTACATTAAGCCACATACTAGTTCAAAACTAGTAATAAAGAAAACCCCAAAAGCAGAGAAAGAATATACAGAGGGAACAATGATGACAGGAGATATCTCAGCAGAAAACAAGCAAATCAGAACACACTAAAGCAACATCTCTAAAACAGTGGAAGAAAAAAGCAAACAATACCCAGTGTTGGCAAGGAAACCGGAATCCTCATACATCTCTGGTAGGAATGCCAAATGGTGCAGTCATTTGGAGAAAAGTCTGCAAGTTCCTCAAAAAGTTAAAGTTCCCATATGACCCAGTAATTCCACTTCTAGGTATATATCCAAGAGAAATGAAAACATATGTCCACACAAAAACTTGTACATAGATGTTCACAGCAGCATTATTCACAATAGCCCAAAGCAGAAACAACCCAATTGTCAACCACCTGAAAAACAGATGAACAAAATGTGATGTATCCATACAGAAGAAAATTATTTGGCTGTAAAAAGAAATCAAGAGCTGACCTATGCTACAACATGGCTGAACCTGGAAAGCAAAGAAGCCAGATACAGGAAGTTACCTATTGTATGATTCCATTTATATGAAATGTCTAGCATAGGCAAATCCCCAGATGGGAAGTATATTAGTGGTTGTCAGAGGGAAAGGTCGGCATGGGGAGTATTGTTAATGGGTATGAAGTTTCTTTCTGAAGTGATGAAAATGTTCTGGAATTAAGACAGTGCTAGTGGATGTATAATCTAAAAACCTCTGAACTGTATACTTTAAAAGGGCGAGCTATGGGGCGCCTGGGTGGTTGAGCAACTGAGTCTTGATTTCAGCTCAGGTCATGATCTCAGGGTCGTGGGATCGAACCCTACATCAGGCTTCACATAGATGGAGTCTGCTTGAGGTTACCCCTACAACCCCCACTCAAACGCTGTCTCACTTAAAGAAAAAAAGAAAATTAAAAGGGCAAAATTTACAGTGTGTGAATTATCTACCAACAAAGGTGTCAAAACAAATGACAGAAATATTGTGGAAGATACCTAAAAGGTGAGAGAGTGTTACAAATGATATGTACTAATATTATGCTTAAAAAATAAACTATAAACAAATTTTTAAAAATCAAATAGCCAAAATAACCCAATTAAAACGTAGAAACCGCAATATTGGAAAAAGACCCAACCATATGCTGCTTCCAAGAAACAAAATTTGAATATAAAGACACCAATAGATTAAAAGGTTGGAAAAGATACACTATACTAACACTAATCAAAAGAGAGAAGTGGTTATACTACTACCAGAAAAAATGGGTTTCAAGGCAAAGAGCAATACCAGGGACAATAATGTTACTTTATAATGATAAAGAGATGAATTTTTAAAGAGGATATAATAATCTCAAACATTTATCTACCTAATACTGAGAATTAAAATATTTTAAAAATATTTAAATATTTAAAATATCTAATATTTAAAATATTTAAAGCAAAAATTTTAGAATTACAAGGAGAAACAGACTAATCCACAGTCCTGTTGGAGATTTTAATATCCCTCTGTGGTGGACAGAATTCTAAGTGCATCCCCAAGATTTGCACCCCCTGCTACACATGCCCTGGATAATCCCTGACAGAGACTTGTAAATAAAATGGAATTTCACTCCAAGATTGGGTTATATTATACAGCAACAGTGATGAGATTTTAGAGATGTAATTAAGGTCACTTATCAATTCACTTTGATTTTATTAGAGGAGAGATGATCCTCGGTGGGTCTGACCTAATCAGAGGGAACCTTTAAAGCAGAGTGTGCAGATTAGAGATGGAAGTCAGAGGCCTCTATCTTACTGGACTTTAAAAAACAAAACAAACAAACAAAAAAAGCAGCTACAAGCAAGTGAATTTTGTCAACAACCACATGAGTCTGGAATAGGTCCCCAAGCCTCAGATGACAGTGCATCTGCAGCCGACACTTTGATGGCTGTCTCCTGAGACCCTGACAAGAACCCAGCTAAGTTACCCCCAGATTCCTGACTCACCGGAAACTGTGAGGTAACAAATATGTGCTGCCTTAAGCCCAATTTATGCTAATCTGTTATGCAGCACTACAAAACTCATGGCCCCTCTCTCAGTAAGTAAAGAAGATACAGGTGAAAAATGAGTAAGAATATAGGTTTAGCACCGGGTGTTATATGTAAGCATGACTCACTAAATTCTACACTTGCAACTAATATTATACTGTATGTTAACTAACTGGAATTTAAATAAAAACCTGGGGGAAAAAAGATTGTAGAAGGTTTGAACAACACTATTAACCAACTTGACCTAATTGACATTTATATAACACCCCACCATACCATAAGCAGGAAATGCATTTTAACTTTGCAAGGAATACTTACCAACATAGACCACATATTCAGTCATAATAAATCTCAGTAAGTATCAAAGGATTCAAGCCACACAAAACATGTCCTATGAACACAACAGAATTAAGTTCAAAATCAATAACAGGAAGATCTTTAAAAAATCTAATATTAGCAAACTAAGTAACACATTTCCAAATAACCCAGGAGTCAAAGAAAAAATTAAGAGGGAAGCGAATCTACCAAAATATTGTAAAACACCACAAAGACTGAGCAATTACAGCTTCACAAAGTTTTAGGTAAATGAACAACCAAATGTAAATTTAGTTATTGTCTTTAAATACTTTAAAATGCAACTACTATACAAAACCATGACCGTCTATTGTAGGAATAGAAACAGGATTGTTATACTACCAAATATTTTTCCTATAAGCTGACAAAAAGAAGCTGTCTCTTAGCCCGATGGCAATGAAAGACAGAAGATGAATCATTGCTTGTGGAAACCAATTTATTTAGTCACTTCGAACGGCTGTCATTTATTACTTGTCAGCACATGCTGTTAGTTCAATTAAATATAAAATCTGAAGTTCTCTTTTCTTTCCAACCCCCACCTTTTAAAACAAAAAGGAAAGAAATGACATAGATTTAAAACATTAAAAGAACATTTTAAGTTTATTGTGTTTCTATTATTTTACTTAGGCTTTGTTTATTAAACATTCTGCAACAAAGATTATTCATCTCTTTGGCTAGTTAAATTTAAAAGTTTACAGGGACTTGATATGAAAATATAATCTGGAAGCTCTCCTTTCAGGATATTACAAACACAAAAATTTAAAACAAGGCACCAGAGAAAGTGTTTATCACAACACTGCACTGAATTGTGAGGAAGCCCGAGACAGTGAACTCCTGGCTAATAAAAAGTTTGATTTTTTTTTTCTTTGACCGTGGTATAATTGAACTGTTTCAATAAAATATAATACTCAAACTTGTTACATACAAAGTATATATCACTTTGAGCACACCACAGGAGTCTCATCATTTAACTGCCATCAACCATAAGAAAAAAATTTATTCATATTAAGCACCAGACATATAAGAGCACAAGTTGCCATGGGGAAAAAAAAACAGTATTTGGAGACTCTGTCAAGAGACTAACATTAGGCAATGTATGTTAAGTAAATGTGCCGCCTACCCCTGTCAGGCATAAAAGCCCGTTATCCCTAATTATGTTCTCATTGAGTTTATATCTTTAAAGTGTCAAACACAGCCCACTAGTTCTGGGGCTAATTTCAGCTTTCAGTGATAAACATATCTTATGCTTCAAATGACATTAACTGGCCATCCACCACAAAGTACATGAGTACATTTTCTTTTCTGTTGTTCAGTGAACAGAAATATATATATTTTCCTCACTCTTAAAAAGTCTGACCGCAGACAGGATTCAAAGCAAATGTATGTGGATATTATAGGGTGTTTCCAAATAGTTGCCTGAGGATGACACCTCATTTAACCAGTAAATCAAGAAAAGAAGTTGCCTGTCTAGTGTTCTTATACCAAAACATTTTCTTACACGTCTTTACAACAAACCTTATTTGCACACAGTTGCATAGGAAGCCTCTGTCTTGCAAACTCAGATTCATTAGAAACGTCAATTACCGTTTTATAATGCGATACTTACCCAAAAAACGGAGTGGGATACCATCTGCCTCTGCACTAAATGGTCTCCAAAGACCATATTCCCTCAGCTCCTACTTCTTTCATTGGGTGCCGCCTTTCCCTCTCGGTATTCCTCCACACACCTCCCAGCACTCACCTCTGCCTTCTCTGAGCTTGACAGATCAGCAACCATAGATAATACACAATTCTAGGATACCGACACTTTGTGATTTCTTGATTTTTTGTCTTAGATCTTGATATCTGAAGGATATCAAACCTATGGCTTTCATATTCATGCAAATGCTTTTCCTCCAAATTGTGTACTTTTTATCTTTTAACTCCTTATACTCTTTCAACATGGAGTATCTCATGTAGTGTGTGTATGTGTGTGTTTATTGCTAATTTGATCAACAAACAATTTTAAATACTGGAGAACAAGCAAAACGGCTAAAAGATTACATCTAGAAAGATTTAGGCGATCTCAAGAGAAACCAGAATATTATAGATTACATCTAGATAGTAGAGTTCTGCTATATACTCTTCTCTTTTGTGTAAGTTATTTGCAATAAATCTATAAATGCAATAAACCTGAAAATGAGAAACAAGAAATTAGGAAACAAAATTAAAAAAAAAAAAAAAGGGGGCACCTGGGTGGCTCAGCGGGTTAAAGCCTCTGCCTTCAGCTCGGGTCATGATCCCAGGATCCTGGGATTGAGCCCCACATCGGGCTCTTTGCTCAGCAAGGAGCCTGCTTCCTCATCTCTCTGACTGCCTCTCTGCCTACTTGTAATCTCTGTCAAATAAATAAATAAAATCTTAAAAAAAAAAAAGCCTATGAACTCAAAATCTCCTAGTGTTCATGTACTTTTTTTTAAAGATTTTATATTTTAAGTAATCTCTAACCCAATGTGGGACTCCAACTTACAACCCCAAGATCAAGAGTTGCATGTTCTACCACCTGAGCCAGCCAGGCACCCCCAGTGTTTAGGTATATTTTTTATGTTATTTAAGCTGAAGTTCTGAGAGAAAGGTAAGAGGAAGAGAATTAATATTTTAGTGACATATGCATTGAAATTATTGTGGGAAATGGAGGAAGTGGCATGACCAAAAACTTTAATCCTTTTTTGTGACAGAAAAACTCTAAGAAAAAAAATTTTTTTAACAATCCTTTAATAAACATTCAATTTCTTAGTATTTTTTTTAAAAATACTCATTTACTTTAGAGAGAGTGCATGCACACACACAGAGTTGGGGGTGGGGAGCTGGGTAGAAGGGAGAGAGAATCCTTAAGCAGACTTCCCACTGAGTGTGGCGATCCACATGGGGCTCAATCCCAGGACTCTGAGATCATGACCTGAGCCGAAACCAATAGTTGGGCTCTTAACCAACTGAGCCATCCAGGTGCCCCTCAATTTCTCGGTATTTTAAACTAGAGCTTTACTATCCCATCCACTTGGAAATTCTGTTTCTCTGGTTTTCTACGATTATAAAATTCTCAAATATGTACTTTAAAACTGAAACACAGATTGTTAAGCAAAGTTTTTTTTTACATGTGTTTTTAAAGTGTATAGGTTGAGAAGACAACAAAGAATAAAAAAAGCCTTTGTCTCAAATAATGATTAAGGAAGACAGTACAGGATAGGAAAATGGCAGAAGAGCAAAGGAAGGAGTTAATAGTGAGGCAAAAGAGCAAAGGGGAGAAAAAGGACAAAAAAAGATTAAATAAGAAGGTTGGTCAGGTAGTGCTGGTTGACGACAGGCACATCAACCAAGCTAATGTGGGTAAGCTGTATCCCTCCACCTCCTCTCCATAAGCTTGTCAACTCCATTTTTCTACCAACCAAAACTCTATTTTCTGTTACCAACTAGCTACTAAAGGCAGAGAATTTTGTAAATTTCAAAATAAAATGTGCTTGAGATTGAAAACTCATGATGTTTAAATACTTTGAGGAAGACCTACAATTCAAAGGTTTCTGAATTCCAAATTAATGCACCTAATAAAGGCTCATTTGGGTATTAAAAAAAATAACTATCAATGAAATGCCTACCTTTCACTAAAGGCTGGCAGACTTTTTTTTTAAATCAACTAACATTACTTAATATAGAATGAGAAATGTGAAAAACAAGTTCTTATAGTTGTCTTACATTGATATAAACATGTTCTACAAGTGGAATTGATTTCACTTAGCATGGAAAACACTAAGTTATGTAAGACTGATTTTTGCTGTACATTAGGTTCCGACTAATGAGTCTATAGACTGGGTGGAAAAAGGTATCTTAGGGTATATTTAAAAGAAAACACTAGGGTGCCTGTGTGGCTCAACTGGTTGAGTAACCAACTCTTGATTCTGGCAGAGGTCATGATCTCAGGGTCATGAGATCGAGCCCCACAATGACCTCTGGCACTCAGCAGGGAATCTGCTTGAGATTCTCTGTCTCTCCCTCTTCCTCTGGCCTCCCCACACGTTCTCTCTCACAAATAAATAAATATTTTTTAAAAATGAGAGAATAGCTGATGGTAGGAATAGACTTTAAAAAAAAATCAGGGATAATTTCTTGTCCTCCACAGCCTCAAAAATGTGCTGTATATATAGTGATTGTCTCGGTCTCTTCTCCTGTGACTACAGCAGCAGTCTGTGGAACTAGTGTGCAGCAAAAACCTTTTTGCAGGCTTCAGAATGCAAAAGTATGCTGTTCGCATATTTTAATGTTAATGGCAAGAAAGACCTATAAAACGTGAAACTTGACCAGAAAAAAAAAAAAATGCAGCGTTTTAACATTTAAGTTTGGCTGTAAGTAAGGTAAACAAACATAACATACTTCTTTCTCTTTTTACAAACTGCAGATTTGCCCTAGAAATAAACATGAAGGTTGAAATAATCACAAATAAGCCAAAGGGCTGCATAATCAGATTTTAATTTGGTATCTTAGTGTTCTTGATATTATACTCTCCTCTTTCATATTTACTAACAGAAAAAAAATCCCACAATAAATAAGCTATTTATCACACAGGTGTTTAATACCAAAACTGTTTTATAGCTCTCAACTACATCAAACTATCATTTTCACTAAGGGTCAGACAGAAAAACTTTATATGAGAGTGGGTACTCATCCCTTCTGAATCTCATCTTGGGCAGAGCGCTTTTTGTTTGTGTTGCTCTTATGATAGACTGATAAACATCATGGGCAATAATACCAAATTTCCATTAATCTGGTCATTTTAAATACCACATTTAAAGATAGAATCTTATTAAAAAATCTTACATCAAAGGTATTTGGAGGGGAAAAAAAATCAGTTATCAAAACTTGCAGTTCTCTTTTGGACTTTGAGAAAATATGTACCAGACCGAGAAAATATATTACAACAGAAGAATAATGAATAAATACAAATTGTTCAAAGAAGAAACAACTTATCTTTTAAAAGTGACAGAGTGCATTCAACTCTTCTATTCCCCAAATTTTAAAACATTGAAATATTGGTCCTTTAACTCTACCATGTCATCTTTTTATTTTTAAATAAATGACTTTTAATCCTAACAGATTAAAAAAAAACTTACAAATGACAATAACTATCAATTTTGAAAATATACCTAATAAAGCCAAATTCCTTTGCTATTAAGGAGAAATATTAACTTGTTTTTCCTTCATGCTAACAACCGCTTCTACCCAATAAGATAAACAGGCTTTGGTTTTGGAATAACTTTAAAAACTTAAGAAAGACTTGTCAAACCTAACTCATTTTTTAAAAGTTTTTATGTACTACATTGTACACCTGAAATTAATATAACACTATATGTTAACTAACTGGAATTTAAATAAAAACTCTCATATTACTTTATATTAAAAAAAAGACTTGTCAAAATTCACCAAATAATTTTAAGAATATTTTATAAATAATTCAATAAGCTATTTTACATATAAATTAGTTCTCCTTAATATGAAATACAGAGTTCATAAATCTCTTCAAGTCCTTACATAATACCAGGCTGATCAATAGAAAGAAAACCAAAAACCATGGACAACATTTAAAACAGAAGCATAGGTATCCTCACAACACTAAAATATAAGCTGGTAAGAACAAACCAAAACAAGTCATAAAACCACAGTATCAGCAATTCTGTGGGAGAAAGAGAAGGGAAGCCATTTGGGAATCTAATAAACCTGGTAATAGGAAAAACTCAAAAAGTAGAAATTATGGCAAATCAACTTGAGACAACTACTGAAACTAAAAGGTGAAAACATCAGGTGAATGCAAGGTATAAGAAGGTCTAAAGAAGCTGAGAAAGTCTCATCCTTAAGAACTCCTAAAACTGATCAGCCAGGGCTCCCTTCTAGGACAGAGTTCCACACCAAGGAGAATGAATCAACTGGCTACGGTATCAAACTGAGCAAGACAGAGAAAAACAACAGGATGGAAAGAGAAGTCCAGGTAAAAGCACAGGAGAACAGAGCCAGGAAATCTCAGAAAGCAAGCTACTATAATTTGAATACTAGGCAACAAGAAACAGTCAAAGGGCCATGACAATAGAAAAGCTCATCTGAACCAGGCTCCTTCTAAACAAAGTTCCAAAAAATGAGCTTCACATTTTAAAAATGGGAAACAAAAATATCAAGGGCAAAGCCTGTGCAATACTGTTATAAATTAAAAGAGAATAAGGAGCAGAATAAGACCCCTATAGACAATAAAAGTTCACCAGGAAGACAGACACATAGAACATATCAAAACTATTAACTTGCATTTAAAATGTCAGTCATTTAAAAAATGATAAAAGCCATAACAGAATAACCATGAATCAGATATGAGGTGACAGAACTCAGGGAAGACTTAGAAATTAAAAAAAAAAAAAACATTTTGGACATGAAAACTAAAACTAGAAGGAGCACAGGAGTGGATAAACACAATAGATGATACCTTAAATAGGTAAAAAGGGAAAAAAATTTAACTCAAAAGGAAGATAAAAACAATTCACAATAAAGTCACATATACTGAAGACAGACAACAAGACCCAGTGCAAATAATAGGAAATTCAGAGGAAAACCAAAGCAAGGCCAAAGAACAAACAAAACAATAATTCAAGTAAATGTTCTTGAAATTAAAAAGAAAAGGGGGGGGCACCTTGGTAGTTCAGTCTGCTAAGTGTCCTTTTGGCTCAGGTCATGATCTCAGGGTTGTTAGATCGAGCCCTGCATCAGGCTCCACGCTCAGCAAGGAGTCTGCTCAAGATTCTCTCCCTGTCCCTGTGCCCCTCCCTCCCCACCCTCTCAAATAAATGAATCTTTTTAAAAAAAATAAAAGAAAAAGAAAAAAAGAAAAGGATGTGAAGTTATATAATGGAAGAGTACATTGTGTGTCTGAGAACATGAACAGTGAATAACACCAACACATATTCTAGTAAAAATTACTGGAGTGAAAGGAAGAAGTAAATATGGTCACCTTTAGTGTCCTTGCCAGCCCCAGGTTATCACTGATCCTAAGCAGCTGTCATCCTTGTATATTCTCTTTCTTACACCTTTCCACTTAGAATCAATTAATATTCTACATTAATCTAAACATGGAATTTAGAAAAAGTGTATTTACAATTGACAAAAGTAAAAACATTAAAAAACCAAGCAGTATCTGCTTAAACAAAGCATACTAAACACTTTGTCACTGCCCCTTTATGAAAGTCCACAAAAATGACAAGAGATTAAAAGCACTAACCTATTCAGATGGACTGTGGCAGAGAAGACACATAGATGGGTCAAGAAAATTTGGGAAGCTGGAATACAAATACATGAGTGGGATGGAGTTAGCTGGCGAAGGTTGCAAACTATGGGCCTACAGACAGATAAACTAAGAAGTCACCTGATTCTAAACACAAACTCAAGTAAAGCTCCGTAGACAGAGAACAGCAGATGAAACATGAAAGCTGGTCTCCTCGGGGCGTCCAGGTGGCTCAGTCAGTTTGGCATCTGACTCTTGGTTTCTGCTCAGGCCATGATCTCATGGGTCAAGGGACTAAGCCCTGCATCAAGCTCTATGCTCAAGACGAGTCTGCTTGAAGATTCTCTTCCTCTGCCCCTCCCACACCCACAGGCCTTCTCTGTCTCTAAAATA
The DNA here is from genome assembly GCF_002288905.1 of Enhydra lutris kenyoni. Classification (NCBI taxonomy): domain Eukaryota; kingdom Metazoa; phylum Chordata; class Mammalia; order Carnivora; family Mustelidae; genus Enhydra; species Enhydra lutris. The sequence continues at coordinate 3,238,215 of NW_019154154.1, read as the reverse complement.
AGTAAATCTTAAAAAAAAAAAAAAAAGGAAGTTGGTCTCACAAAAGAAAACCCTTCATTTACCAACTTCACAGAAGACCTGTGCAAAGTTGAAGCATGCAATAATAAACTCAAGGCATACCAAATGGTTAACAGCAGGGCTGCCTATCAAAACTGGGAGATTAAGTAAAAAGTCTTGGGAGTGAACTGTGGATATCCTTAGCCAACCCAAGAGAAAAGTGAATTGCACCTGTTAAAGCACCTCATCCATAAACAGAACTTCCAATCAGCTTTTTAGTATCTTACTCTTACACATGAAAGCAGCCAAATATTACCAAAGATTTAAGGAAATCTGAGAAAACATTAGAGAACAAAGGAAGAAAAACATTAACTTGAAGAAAACAGAAGACAAAAAGCAGAAGAAAACTTGAAAACCACTAAAATTAACATCTGCAGAGAGGTAAAATGTTACATCCACCAAAGGCCAAGCCAAGGGCCAAGCAAGGCCTGGCAAATTTAGCTGGTTAATAAAAACAATGAGCTCTTTTTAGATTCAGGCAGGTTATTATTTACATAAACAGTAAGAAAACAATAGCCAAATGTGCCAAGTCGTGGCCCTTGTTCAGGGAGACACCAAAGTAAAAGGGACTGGATGGAAGGAGACTGATGGGATACCCTACTGCTGAGGAGCGAATGCCATGCTGCAGCCAAGCCATTTTATAGCTGCACCTGTGCCCTCAAGTGGGGCATGATAAAAAGTCTCAAGTTTCAAAGAAACCAGGGAGACAGTTGGGAAAACTGATTCAATACAACCTTCTGCAAGACAGGGAGCCTTCCTCAAGAAAGAAAGGTAAATAAAATAATAAAATGTTCTTGTGAGACTCTTCAGAAGGCTACCTGTCTGGCCACGTTCCTAGAAAGACTGCAGGTGGTTGCACCAAGATGTAGGCTCTCAGAGGTTCTGTCTTAGTCTGCATGGCCTACCACGATGCGAGCAAGGTTACCTGGATGCCAAGGTGAAGCGAAAGCCCTACAGACACAAAAGCATAATGCTACCTTTAAAAGGGAATATTTTAAAAACTAAAAATAAATGGATAAAATTCATTCAGAGGATAAAAAATAAAAAGAGCTTTGAGATATTAAAAATATGCTGGAAATTTTTTAAAAAATCAGTGGAAGAACTGGAAGAGAATACTGAGAAAATATACAAGAAAGTGGAAGAAAAGGATGAAAAACGGAAAACGTGAGATTTAAAAAAATGTAATAATCAGGCTAGGTACCAGTATCCTAATAAAAGGAGTTCCAAAAATAGAGACTGGGGGGGGAGGGAAAGAACTTATATAAGAAGTAATATTTAAAAATTTTCCAGACCTGAATGACATTGAATTTTCCCATTAAAAAAATTCACTGGTGATTAACTCAATGGATGAAAAAGACCCATTCTCTGAAATATCGTCAATTTCAGAATATTGGGAATAAACATCCTAACAGCTTCTGAAGAGAAAAAAAACAAAAGATACACATAAATATCAAGAATCAAAATGACAAATGACTTCTCAATAGCCTCAGTGGAGGTTGGAAGGCACAGGAGTATCCTCTAAAATTCCTGACAATGATTTCAGCCTAGACATCAACACTCACATAATCTTTCAATTCAGTGTATAGACATAACCCAGCCATACTGGTAAATCAAAACAATTTACTGTTCCTGCATTCTTTCATAGGAAACTGCCGGGAAAGATACACCACCAAAATGAGGGAATAAACTAAAAGATGAAGACAGAAGATTCAGGAAATTGGGATATCCCATATGAGAGAGATGAAGAACAACCAGTCCAGATTAGCATAGAACAAGAGAGTTCCAAGAGGAATGTCGAGAGAAAAAAAAAAGTTGGATTATAAAATGTATTTGAACTTACTGAGAAGAGATTTCTAAACCTGGAGGACAGTTAGGGTGTAAGTTAATGTGTGCTACACAGAACACTGAGCAAATGAAGTAATAAAGTAATTATATTATTAATTCCCCAAAACTTAAAACATAATTGGACAAAAAAAGAAAATGTAACTACAGATACCACACAAGCCAGTTATGAACAGTATTTACATAGTCAAAATAGTATAAATATTGAATGTTATACATTGAGAGGACAGAGGAGGAAGGTATGTGTTTAGGGAAGACGTAGAAGGAGTAGATCTTCATCTTCATATTCCAAAACAGATCAATAAAACCTAAAACTGAATTATCAAGAAAGAACATAACCATCATGTTACTTAGAAATACAAAGATAATTGAAAAATCACTAAAAGATTTGAAAGTGGTTATCTCTTAGTAGCAAGAGCTGGTATAAAAAGAATAGAGAAGGAGATGGGGTGCCTGGGTGGCTCAGTGGGTTGGGCCTCTGCCTTTGGCTTGGGTCATGATCCCAAGGTCCTGGGATCGAGCCCTGCATCTGGCTCTCTGCTCAGCAGGGAGCCTGCTTCCCCTCCCTTCTCTTTCTGCCTGCCTCTCCACCTACTTGTGATCTCTGTCTGTCAAATAAGTAAATAAAATCTTAAAAAAAAAAAAAAAAAAGAATAGAGAAGGAGAGTTCTGTTTTTCATTATAAGTCTTGGGGGGAAAAAACCTTTACTAACTTAAAATTATCTACTTATTATCTTGAAATTAAATAAAATAGTAAATTAAAGATAACTGACATTTATGGGCCAATGTGAATAATTCTAGACAGTATACTTACCAAAAAGATCCTGAAAATAGACTCTAACAGGCAAAAGGAAAAAAGTAAAAAAAAAAAAAAACACCAAACAAAAAAAAACCAAAAAGAAAAACCTGGATTGTTGTTCATATCCAGCCACACTGTAGTACAAAAAAAAGATTAAACATAATGCTTCAAGGGCGCCTAGATGGTTCAGTTGGTTAAGCGTCTGCTTTTGGCTTAGGTCATGATCCCATGGTCTTGGGATCAAGTCCCACATTGGGATCCTTTCTCAGTAGGGAGTCTGTTTATTTCTCTCCCTGTGCCCCTCCCCCCACTCTTGTGCTCTCTCATTCTCTCAAATAAATAAATAAAATATTAAAAAAAAATAGACTGCTTCATTTTTGAATCGGGGAAAAGGGGAAGGGAAGAGGTAAGAAATAAGCTCACCCAATTGTACAGTATTCTGTACTGAAATCACAGAGTATTATAGCAGGATCAAATCTTACATATTGGCGGGCGCCTGGGTGGCTCAGTGGGTTAAGCCTCTGCCTTCGGCTCAGGTCATGATCTCAGGGTCCTGGGATCGAGGCCTGCATCGGGCTCTCTGCTCAGCGGGGAGCCTGCTTTCTCCTCTCTCTCTCTATGCCTGCCTCTCTGCATACTTGTGATCTCTTTCTCTCTGTTTCAAATAAATAAATAAAATCTTTAAAAAAAAAAAATCTTACATATTGGCTAACAATTTATTTCCCTCATTTTAGTTACTTTCCAGGGTTACACAGCTGCTTCCTGCAGAATCAGAACCCTCTGCTCTTTAACTCCTAGGCTTTTCATTTTACCACAATGCATTTTTACATAATGATTAATTATCAAGCAAATGTATTTGCATTCCTATTGATAATATTCATTAGCATTTTCTTAATTTTAAATTTTTAAAAAAAGATTTCATCTATTTATTTGCCAGAGAGAGAGAGAGAGAGAGAGAGAGCACAGGCAGGCCAAGTGGCAGCAGAGGCAGAGGGAGAAGCAGGCTCCCTGCCGAGCAAGGACTGGGACTCGATCCCAGGACGCTGGGATCATGACCTGAGCCGAAGGCAGCTGCTTAACCAACTGAGCCACCCAGGCGTCCCAGCATTTTTTTTTAATTTTAGAAAGGGAATCTACTTGTAAGAAAATGTAGAGAGGCAATTGCAAATCCAACAAGGGCATTACATAGAAAAGCCACATATGCCATTATGCCTTATTTCACTGACTGGAAATGTTCAAAAAAGGCATTTGATAGGGAAAAGACTAACATTAAAACATGCAAATAACCTGCCCCCTACCACAAACAAAAGAAAGAAAAAAAAAAAAAACTAATAGTTTTAAGTTAAAGCATATTGGTATTTTAGTTATGGATTAAACAGGTACAATAAAGGAAAAATGTCTGTAACTAAATTCTTTTCCTACTTTTCATGATGGAATAGAACTGAGAATTTTTGAAATTTTTAGGCTGCCAACTTTATTTGGCCCCAATTGTGGGTTCACTCCTTCTTTATCTACCTTGAAAACAGCATTGAAAATGTTTATTTTCTTGCAATTTGTATTGCTGTTCAAATGATTCAGAAACCTTTACTCAGCTAATCATGCCCTAGAATCTAATAATTTGCTGAAAGTAGGTTTTGGCAACAAAATTTATAAGGAAAAAATATACTGCCTGATAGTTGAAAGGAATTGGTGGCGTTCATCAAAAGGATTTGGGGGTTCAGATTTTTCACAATTAGTATGTTACACTGGCTACCTGGTGGAACAGGTTTTTAAAATAAAACTGAGTATGTGAATTAGAAGGAACATCAAAAAGTGGCCCAAGGCCTAACGCAGAGGCCCTGTTATTATCAGTTACCACCTATCATTCAAGTTTGGGTTAAGTTCCTCATCAAATACCAGGATTATTTCAATTTGAATAAAAAAATAAGGCTATCGGGGCGCCTGGGTGGCTCAGTGGGTTAAGCCACTGCCTTCGGCTCAGGTCATGATCTCGGGGTCCTGGGATCGAGTCCCGCATCGGGCTCTCTGCTCAGCAGGGAGCCTGCTTCCCTCTCTCTCTCTCTGCCTGCCTCTCTATTGTGATCTCTCTCTGTCAAATTAATAAATAAAAAATCTTTAAAAAAAATAAGGCTATCAAAACCTTTTTTGATCTTCTAATTTACTAATTACACATTACATAAAAATTCTCCTTACTTGGCAAAAGGGAGGAGCATAAAAAGCAGTAGCACCTCTACCTTTATTATTAGTCAGTCTGTTCTTTTTTTTTTTTTTTTTGAGTTTTTATTTATTTGACAGAGAAAGACAGTGAGAGAGGAACACAGCAGGAGGAGTGGAGAGGGAGAAGCAGGCTTCCCGCTAAACAGGGAGCCCAATGCGGAGCTCGATCCCAGGACACTGGGATCATGACCTGAGCCTATGGCAGATACTTAATGACTGAGCCACCCAGGAGCCCCTACTCAGTCTATTCTATGCTAAAATCTATACTGTAACATCCCTGACTTTGAGACTCTGAACAAAACTAACACCTCAGAGGTATTTAATAAATACCTGTGAGGTAACAATTTAAATGGCAACATTAGATCAATATATGGTATTCTCCCATTACTTAGGCTTTCCTAAAACAAACATATTCCTATTCCCCAAAGTAATTCATTTTTCAAAAAGCTCTTGTGTCTTTCAACATTAAAAAAAAAGGGGGGGGGGCGCCTGGGTGGCTCAGTGGGTTAAGGCCTCTGCCTTAGGCTCAGGTCATGATCCCAGAGTCCTGGGATCGAGCCCCGCGTTGGGCTCTCTGCTCTGCAGGGAGACTACTTCCTCCTTTCTCTCTGCCTACTTGTGATCTCTGTCTGTCAAATAAATAAATAAAATCTTTAAAAAAAAAAAAAAGGAGTAGAAAGAAGAGCTGATTTTCCAAGGTAGGAAGCTAAGTGGCTTCCTTCATTCAGCTCATTCTACCTCACAGGTACCACTCTAGCCAAACATCCTCTAGACCATTCTGCACAGTGAACAGAGCATACACACAATGCTTCCTGAAGGTGGTAACCAGGCAGCTACAAAGCACTCAGACCCTGTCTACTGCTGTATGTTTAATCACACAAACGTCCGCTACTGCATTTTATAATTAGTAAGCAGCAATAGTTTGTTATGTACTACTTTGCTATTTTAAAATTCCTTTGCCATAACCAATGCTTTTTCATCTTGAAGCAGAACTCACTATTCAGACATATGCGCATTTACCAGCATAAGAGAAATACTTCAAATGATGATGATACTGGCCTGTGCTACATTAGAAAGATCCCGGGGGCGGGGGTGAAAACAGGATTATTTAAAGGCATGTTCAGAAACAACAAAAAAATAAAATCTGTAACTCTGCAGTTCTAAGGTTTCATAAGCACTCTATTTCCACAAGAAACTCTCTAAAATTTACATATAATTAAGCCAGCTAATAAAACTCAATCCCAGCAAGTTTTATGTATGAGGAAAATCCTCATACAATATTAGTAGAGCATGGTTTACAAATATAGTATATTTGTTAGTAAGTATAAAAACAGTGGTTTTAGATTTATATTTTAGAAAAAAAATTATTTTAAGAGTCTTTACCTAAATTTATTTTGGTATCAAACTACTACAATTAGTGATGGGGCAAAAAACATCTGTTATTGTGTAGGATGTTAATTTATTTACAAAAACTATACAAAATTAGATTAATTATAACACTGACTTATCAAAGCTTTCCGAAATTAATTTTGCTTTTGGAAATGTATCAAAAGTCTTCAGATCCAGAATGATAGTCTTTATTATTTTTAATTCATGGAATTATAGCACATCAAACCTTCAAGCAAAAACATGAGATAAAAGCCTGTACAATAAAATATTCTTTTCCTAATAGCTTGGAATGTAAAAGAAAATATGTTCCCTTTGTACTGAAGAAAAAAACTTGAACAAAGTGTCCAATAATATCAAATACCTGTTAGAATGGTTTGTCTGCTGGAATTAAAGTTGGGCAATTACTTCTACATTTTTAAAAACGACCTTAAATTAAGTCCTTTTTTTTCTTTTATAAAAAACATTTTTCTCAGCCATATCAGACCTCTAAGCCTTACAACAATAAATGTTAATCCAACTTTACCAGTAAATTCACACCCACAGAAGGTGTCTTCAAGACAGACTTATTTTAAAAGTGCATATAAGCATGATTAAATTTCTTAAATTGTTGACAAATCTAGAAGCAATAATTTAATATTCTACCACAAAATACAGGTAGCCTTAAGAGCAACATGCTTGGTCAATCTTTCTTAAGATTTTAGGTGTGATGCCAAAACACTTAAAAATGAAGGAAAAAATACAGTGACTCTTCGCTAATGGGTTTTCAGGTATTAATTTGCAGACACAGCTAAATGCTCATCTAACAAAGTATCCAGGTTATCCAATGATATTTGCCATGAATTCATAAAGCAGTAACACATATATAAAAGTAACAACAACCAAAAATACCACAGGTATGTCAGGCCTAAGATGAGTTTATCTAATAAGGATTACATGAGAAATATCACATAAGACTCAAAATAAATGTCATATACAAAATTATACGATGTGTCTTTGCTCAAACACACCTAGAACTCAGACTCAAGTCAAATAACTAGGCTGGCTTTTTTATGTCACCAGCTTTCATGAGGGCTTTAATAGCTCTTGCCCTCATCTCAAGTTCTAGCAGCTCCAGCTGCTGTGCAGAAGGCTGAACATCTTCTGGTGGAGGAACAGTCAGGGTGGCTGCTTTGGGTTCCTTTGGGCTAGACTCTGCTAGTCCCAGAATCTCATTCACACTTTTCTCAATGTCTTTCTCCAGGTCATCTATCTGACCAGCTTCACTTTGGACTGTATTTTCTGGGACCTCAGGAGCAGCAGCTTCTTCGTTGCATGGGCCTTCTATGTCGCTGTCATAAGCATCTGCATTTATACTGAGTACATCACTATCTTCCCCTTTGCCTGTAACAAACAAAAAAGGGGAAAGAACCATGTAACCTAAATGCCCTCGTCAAAATTTCCTTTCTATTTATGATTAAAAGGCTTCTTTGATCCCACCTCCCCCATGGAGTCCCAAACACATTCCATAATCTCTATCCCATCCTTTTCTCTTGACTCAACTTTGAAAGTAGATATAACTTAAGGTAAATTTTAATGTATTTTTCATTCTGATTTAGTAGAACATGGAAGCACTGGAAAATTTATACCATCGCATGGAGTTCCATGATCTCTTTTCCTAATTAAAATGTCCCAACACACACACACACACACACACACACACACACACACACAAATGTCCCAACACTTTATGCCACAGGGAAGCTTCTACATTACAAAATGAAAACTGATGTTGGAAACTCAGTAAAACATTGCTTATTAATGAAAAAGTAAAATTCCATCCTGGGAGGAGCTTAAAATACTTTGCTTTTATAAACTACAAAAAAGGAAAAATATCATTGGCAAGCTGGACACCATGTGCATTGCAATTATCCTAAATCTTTTCATATGTTTTTTCAAACACTTTGTTCTAAATCAATAAATTAAAGGAGAATGCCTAAGTCCATTTGCTAAGATAAAGTAAGTTTTCATCAAGAGGATTTTAATTAATAAAGTTAGGAAACTATAATTATTAAAAATGCATTTGCTATAAAACTTCTATAACTGATACTAAAAAGCCTTGAATATAGATCCAGATTATAAGCCTCAACTACCTTGGTTTTAGACATTACTTAAGCCTAGGTGTCATCTATACTTTGGGTGTTCATTTCTACCTCCAATTTATTTCTCTTTTAAATTCCTAATATGTTTTTTTTAAAGTCATGACCCCCCCAAATGTTAGCTTTGCTAGTCTTATACAAGAAAAAACTTACTGACAGATGGAAAATTCTGATAATTCAATGTATAGGGAAGGCCATAAATAATTCTACTCCACTAGTTTTGTAATAACAATTTACTGACCCTGACTGATCCTCCCTCCTACAACCTAATAATTGAAAAACTACTCCCTATTCCAAAATTAGTATGGAAAAATGAATCAATAAATTATATTTGGGCCTTCAAATAGAACTTATAAAAAAAGGTTGCCATTTTAATTATTTGATGCAAAAGAATATTTTATGTATCAAAGAAACACATATCTCCAAACAGCTACAAAAACAAAGAATATAGCCTTTTGTGTAAAGAAATAATCCTTTACCTAAGTACTGCAATTTGAGACAAAAACAAATTAAGAAATGAAGCTCTAAGTTGTTCATAGTCTCAAAATGCATGCTCAGCCTTCCTTAAAATTCTAAATCTGTACTCACTGATTCTGAGTGAAAATCTGCAGTTTGTTTAAAAGACTTTAAAACAAATTTTTGAAAAACAGTGATTTGTTTTCTGAACTAGAAGTCACTGCCTGATAATGAATTAAGAGCAGAAGAATTAAATATAATGATGGGTGGGGACTGAGGGGCCTCAAAGTTGGGATAACTGAGTTCTAAACCTTACTCTGCTATTAAGTATGTGATTTGAGGCAAATCCGTTTACCTTCCCAGAACTTCTCTCCTGTAAAAGTTAGGGCAAATTGTCCCAGGATATCTCTAAAGTACAAGGTCTAGTATTACAGTAAGTTAAGTCTATAAAAAAGTTTATAAGATGGCAATACTTTATTTTCCTTTTCTCCCAAGAGATGGTTACCACTTATCTTTCATTTAATATATTCATCACTTGGATAATAAGCTAAAAGAATTTTCTATTGATGATAGCTGTAGCCAACAAAAGATAGGCAACATGTCCGTAAATCATGCTCTACTTAATTTTTTTCACTCAACAATCTTTTTTTATTTAAGATTTTATTTTAAGCAATCTCTATACCCAACATGGGGTTCAAACTCACAACCCTGAGATCAAGAGTCACATACTTTACCAACTGAGTCAGCCAGGCACCCCGGCCTTTTTGATACCAGATTTTCTAGAAAAAGGGACTACATTTACAACGTCCAGGCAATATAACTGAAGCTCATTTATTATCTTGGGTCCAGGGCTCAGTATATAATGATACAACTGTGGAATCCCTTATATGCTAAATCACAATTTTTGATGTAGCTGTACTATTATGAAATTAATTTGCTTTGAATATATATGTGGGTAAATAAGTAACAGCAAATCTTGGAGATAGTTTTATTAAGTAAGTGGAGAACCTACACTAGTATATCCTTAAGACATACATGGCAAATCTTCTAGCTAAATATCACTGACATATACCATCAGCCTATACTTTCTACCAAAAGAATATAGGAATATATAGGTATATGTATAAATATTTTTTAATGGAATATACATTATGTTCATCTTATTTTTGTGTTTTTCCAAACACTTCAAACAGCTAAGAACCACTGAGCTACATGTATTCTGACCTAATTTAGACAATTTTTTTTTTTTAAGATTTTATTTACTTATTTGACAGACAGAGAACACAAGTAGGCAGAGAGGCAGGCAGAGAGAGAGGAGGGGAAGCAGGCTCCCCACTGAGCAGAGAGCCCGATTCGGGGCTCGATCCCAGGACCCTGAGATCATGACCTGCGTCGAAGGCAGCAGCTTTAACCCATAGCCACCCAGGCGCCCCTAATTTAGATAATTTTTTAAGCCTATAAGCTTAAGAAGCAACCACACAGCTAAAGAGCTCTTCTGCCCTGAGCCTGTAATAGTAAAATCCTTATTTATAAAGTTACCAGCACCAGAGATTCAGGATCAAAATGTTTATAGCACTTGTCAAGAGGTAAATCTTTTTTTTTTTAGATTTTTTATTTATGTATTTGACAGAAAGAGAGATCACAGTAGGCAGAGAGGCAAGCAGGAGAGGGGGAAGCAGGCTCCCTGCGGAGCAGAGAGTCTGATGTGGGGCTCGATCCTAGGACACCAAGATCATGACCTGAGTCAAAGGCAGAGGCTTTAACCCACTGAGCCACCCAGGCGCCCCAAGAGGTAAATCTTGATAAGAATTTTTTTTTAATCTATATATTCTTTGGGTTTGTTTCCAACTTTTTAGTGGGCAGAAGGTGGGCTTTGCTTTATTTCTTTTATTTTAAACAGCTATACATATCCTATGAGTGAAGAAATGGTGCTCCCTAATTTTGGCATTCTCTGTTTACATTTAAAATTACTGAAGGTTGGGGTGCTTGTCTGGCTCAGTCAGTAGAGCACACAGCTCTTGATTTCAGAGTTACAAGTTCAAGCCCCATGCTGGATGTAGAGATTACTTAAAAATAAAATCTTAAAAAAAAAAAATTATCCAAAGTCTACATGATTGAGTTCTCCATAACACAGTACTGGTGAATGTATTCACAGTTTCTATCTGGCCACCACACTTGCACCATGGGCCAAAGCTTTATACAATTTGTATCTGAAATAACTTAGCATAAGCACTTCATTTCACACCTGTGAAAACAAGTCAAGTGACTCGTACAATGTAACATGACAAATTATCTGAAGACCAAGGATCAGACTTCAAGTCCTTTCCACTATTCCTTAATTTTCATCATCTTACTGACTTGTTTTTTAAAGCATCATTTGCAAACACACGACTACGCTTCTGAAGATAATTTACCTCATCCTTAGTATTAGGAAATTATAAAGTTTTTTCTTACCGAGTATGATCCTCAAAATGGAAGGGGTGACACTTGTACATTCTTTCTAAAAAAAGCAACTTTACCCCAAAATGTTTCATTCAAAATCCTTAAAATATCAGCACTGTCATGTTCTGTCCTTCACACTGCCATTTTGCATGCATGAATGAGTGGGCACACACAACCCAAGTTTGCTTTTTGTTAATTAAAATAAAAACTTTAAATATGTGTGTGTGTGTTGTCTTAGGTTTGCTTTTTGTTAAAATAAAAGTTTAAAAAACCCAACTGGAAGTACACAAACATACAAGGATTACTAATCAGAAAGATTTTGAGGGATAAAAGAATTTTTAAGTTATGCTAGCATATTTAAGCCTCAAGAGAGCCTATATTTTACTTGCTACAAATTCAATTTAGAATAGTTTTAATGCATAAAATGGAAGCATATCTAATGAGTGACTGCATGCTTGTGAAACTCCTTGATAGTGAATTATTAAATTAAACCAGGAGACAAATCCTAGAACATGGAATAATTAAATATCTGTCTGAATTCCTGCTGAAGATGGCAAATTAAGCACACATATCTAATTCCCTTCCCTACCACGAACCACTGAAGTGACAGAGGACAGACACTTAAAAATACAGTAACAGCATAAAAACTGTAAAGCAACTGAAGATAAAACGAATATCAGTCCTACCTAAGTAAAACATAAAATGGAGAATCCATAAGTGAAAAAGAAAAAATCAACAAATTTAGCTAAATAAATAGTAAGATTCCTGAGGAAAAAAATAAAATACCATAAATAAAATAAGACAGAGGTACTCTACAAGCAAATATTAATGAAATACATATTTTCATGGCAAATATAAGAATACATACAATGTCTAGGTATCATTAAGAAATAACTAAAAACATGGGCAAAGGGTAAAAACAAGTCAAGCATTTCACAAAATATGAAATATAAAGCATCGAAAAATACATTTAAAAATGCTCAACTTGGGACACCTGGGTGGCTCAGTCAGTTAAGTGTACGCCTTCGGCTCAGGTCATAACCTCAGGGTCCCAGGATCCAGTCCCCCATTGGGCTCCCTGCTCAGCAGGAAGCCTGTTTCTCCCTCTGCCTGCTCTGCCTGCTCTGCCTGCCGCTCCCCCTGCTTGTGCTCTCTCTCTCTCTGACATAAATAAATAAAATATTTTTAAAAATGTTAAACTTAATTTCTAATCAAGAACTAGAGGTTAAAACAATATTACTTTTAACTCAAGAGGAATTTTATACATCTGGACAAAGTTTAATAAATTCGTAAGGTGGAAAAATGATCAAGACATGATTAAGTCAACAAAGTAATAAGCTAATGAGTGATAATCATATTTGTGTTAAAAATATAAGTAAATTATTAATTGTGGTTACTTCCAGAGAGGGAAGTTAAAGTTGTAGAGGAAGAGGAAGAAAATGAGTTTTCCAATTTTGCTCTAAAAACATATGTATTTCTTCAACCATTTCCAAGAAAATAGCCCGGTAAAAAGTTTAAAAAGAAAAAATGAAAGCAAAAAAAGGTATCATCTAAAAAAGACATTTTTCCAGATTTTTACAAAATGTAAGCAAGCAGGATGAAATTGATAGAAAAATAAAAGCAAAGCCAAACCACAGCCAAAGACACAACAATAAGTAGAATTCTTTCTAAGAGAGTTTTGGAAGCAAGGAAGAGCTGGCTATGAAACATACAGAAAGATAATTAAATTAAATCCATTCAGAATAATTGGGCCAACTAAACACTTCCTATTTACCCTTCCCCTCTGTGCCACAGGACCAAGCACTCTACTGGGAGGCCCACCTCATCCATTTAAATCAAAGAGCTCTCCTAGAGAAATATATCTAAGTAGCTACTGATGAAACCCAAACTAGCTTCCAGAAAAACCCAGCTACAATAAATAAGGAACCAAGATGAACAAAGGAAGAATAAAGAAAATTTAGGGATCAGAAGATAATCTAAATGGGGGAGAAGGAAGGGTGGAGGAGTCTACTTAGTATCCTGAGAGAGAACGAAGGGGACCCTGCAACTATTAAGTAAGTACATGGTGTAGTGAAAGAAGACCAGAGAACAAGAAACGTTAGAATTTAAAAATACAGTTATCAACAGCAAACATTCAGTGGTTGCTGGAAGATAGTGGAAGAAAAGAAACACTCTAAATGTAGAGAAGAAATAAAAGTATATTTAAAATAGGCTATAAAAGTTAAGAGATCAAGATGAATTACCTGAGTCCAACAACCTAATATAATTAACTCAGCAATTACTGAACACCTACCATGTAGAAGACACTGTTTTAAACATTAAGGAAACAGCAGTGAATTAAAAAAGTCCCTGCATTATATTTAAGTCATAGGGGAATATAAATACATATCAGGTATTATAAAGAAAAATAAAGCCAGGATAAAAAGACAGTAGCAGGATGCTTTCACGAAGACTGATTATCAATGTGATTTGTGATTTGATATGGTAACATCTGAGCAGAGAATTGAATAAAGTGATAGAGTAAGTCAGAAAACAACAGCAACAAAAAGAGACAGTAGAGAGGGAAAATAAAGAAATATGAGGAAAAAGTGATCTGAGGTGAAGATCTTCACATTGAAAAGGCTTGCCAACTGCAGTGTATCATACCTGAGACACATCCTGTAAAAAATCAGAACTCTGGGGTAAAAAAAATTACTAAAAATTCCCAGAGGAAAAAAACTAGATTACTAAAAACACAAGCCTCAAGAAATAAAGAGAATTCCTATCAGCCACTGTGGACAAGATATCACAATGGCTAGGAACATGAGCACAAAAAGAGAAGTAATGGTGTATTATGTGCCTCAAGGACACAACATTGGTTCTAAAATATTGTCAAAAAATTGAACATGAACCTGATTAAGCCTCTATACCTAACTACCAATTTACAGAAAAATATTAAATAAAACAATGAGATGCAAACAGCAAAATTCAAACTGAGAAAATCTGACAACCCAGTTTCTTCAAGAAATAAACTGCAAAGAGAGGGAGGTAAAGGAAGGTGGGATGGGAAGGACAAGCATACAGATGAAAAAGAAACTTAGCATTAACCAATTGTAACGTAGGGAACTTAATCTGGATCTCCATTCATACAAATATAGTTTTAAAAATATTCTAAGACAGGGGTGCCTGGATGGCTCAGTTAGTTAAGCATCCGACTCTTGATTATCAGCTCAGGTCACGATCTCAGGGTCCTAAGATCGATTGAGACCCAAGTCAGGCTACATGGTGGGCGTCAAGCCTGCTTGGGATACTCTCCCCCTATCCCTCAGCCCCCTACCCATCCCCCTCTCTCCATTAAAAAAAAATTATATATATAACATATATAAAGACAACCAGAGAAATTTGAACACTGGATATCTAAGGATTAAAAATACCACTGTTCTGTAACCCTTAATGAAATAATCGATGTCAACAGTAATTAATAGCTACTAAAACCATTAGGTGGTAGGGTGACAATATGTGTACCAATCCATCAATCTTAATATCGCAATACTAACCAATGAGTAGTATGTTATATCTGAACAGTTTCTGAATAACTGATATTAAGCAATGTTCGCTTTTTAAGGCATTATGATCATCCTTAAAAAGAGATCTCTAATTTTTGAGATTCAAACATACTGAAATATTTACAGATGAACTGAAAAGATGTTCAGACTTTGCTTTAAAGCAATCTAGTAATATGAAGCAGGTAGTGGTATGGATAAAAAATTAGTCACAGGTAAATAACTGAAGATGGAAAGGAGTACATGGGAGTTAATGCTATATTTTTCTTATTTTTGTTTGAAAGTTTCCAAAATAAAACGTTTTTTTAAGAGCTGATCACTATTCAGAAACCTAAAATAACATTTTTCACATTATCTAAAAAAAAATATATATATATCCTAGAGAAGAACACAAGAAAATCCAAAATCCAATACTCTTATTAGGAATAGAGCTGGTTACCAAAAGGGTTTATACTATTTTGCTTTGTTTTCACTTTTAGTTTTTCTCATCTCATTTTAAGTTGATCACATTCGTGGTTATGCCATTTAGAACAGCACATTTCACTCTAGGTCCTAGGTCCTTCCTTCTAGAATTTCAACTCTCTAAGGCTTCCAGGGTTATCAACCTGCTAGAATCTCATTAGTAACAAAGTCCATAGCTCACTGGACAGCAATGCTATGCCTCCAGGGATTTCTTTTCTGAGACAACAAAAAACTTTGGTTTTACTAAATTTTAAGTTATAAGGAACACAAATTCTATAGTATTCTAACTGTAGAAAGTCAACTTGTATGTTTTAGTGAGTTCTAGCCTTTTCAAGAAACCAAAACTTTATTTTCTGAAAAAGAGCTGCTTTTTTTAAATACATAAAAGTAATTTTTATAGAGGACTTTAACCTTCTTCTCAGCAAAACTGACAGAACTTGGTTATTCTTTCATGCAGTGTTTTAAACTACTGACTTAAATTTAAGTGTATCGCATTAACCACCATATTCAAAAATTAATCATGAAACTGTTACTGACATAAAAAAGAAAATGCAAACAATTTAATAAAGAAGAACTATCTAGTAGTCTACCAACCAGACACTGACCTTCTGGATAACTGAGCATCCAAAGAGCCTGTAAACCTAACTTCTGTGAATGACAAATTCAGAGATTATCCAAGAATCAATAAATATTCACTTAGTATCCATTATCTATGCCACAATTGTGCTATAAAGGTCACAGAAGAGACAGACCTTACAAAATGCTACAAGTAGGGTAAACTAAATATATGCAGCATGATGAAGGCGTAGATTTTTGCCTTTATAGTACTTATGTTTGCTTAAAATATGGACATGATAAAGTACTAAACTGTGCAAATATAAAGTATGCCAGAATTTCAGAGTATAAAAGGCAATAGGGAAAAGTCAAGGAGATTTTCATAGGCGTGGGATATGAAGTAGGTCTTAGAATTCATTAGGTGATGTTGACAGAAGAAGAAATTCCAAGTGTAAGGGACAGAATGGAATGACAGGTGCTAGAAATAAACTCAATACAGAAGTATGTGAGCCTAACAGCATAGAACACACACGTGAGAATATATAAAAGGATAGTATCCAGAATTATTGCTTCTGAAACCATAACCATTCTATGAGAAAAAGAACAGGGACCTCTTGCCAGTCTTTACAATGGGTCAGGTAAGTAATTAAACAGGCAACAGTGGTAGGAACTAGGTGATATTTAGTAACAGAGACGAGGTGAGGTGAGCACAAGTAGGTTAGGGAAGACTTCATTAACTTGGAGACGTTTGATCTTAAAGAACAAGTAGCTGACTTAAGTAAGAGTCCATCACTGATGTGAGTTTAATTTTCAGATTTGGACAAACTGCATGACAGGCACTAAAACTTATAGTCGCACATGACAGATTCACATTTATATTTTAAGATACGCTGTGAACTAGACACATGACAGAGCATCATAGTTCTATGTTCACAAAAAGGTAACTTCTACAAAATTACAGGACAGTGCTGAGATGCAGTACTGACATCGATGCTCAGTAAAATTCTAGGTTTCTTAAGGGGTTAATGAGCTGTGAAAAAAAGTAGTTTTAATTAGTTTAGACAGAGAAGGTAACATCTGATCAGGATCTAAATGATACACGTAAGACTCATGGTTATCTTGCGGGGGAGAGCATACAGGCAGAAAGAATAGCGGGGGAGAGCATACAGGCAGAAAGAATAGCAAAAGCAAAGTCCCTGGAAACAGTGTTTGTAGTGCCAGAGGAAGTGAGAAGGAAGGAAGAGAAGACCAAAGGGGAAAGTGACAGAAGATTATCACTTACGGCTTGTACTGGCCACAGGAAGGAAGGACTTCACATTCTGTTTTGAGATGGGAAGCTATGGGAAGGCTCTGATGAGAATAATGACATGACCATTTTTCATTTTAATTTTTACGGTCATTCAGACTGCTATATGGAAGAAACTACAGGGGAACATGGGTAGAAATAGAGGGATCAGCATGTTGTGAGAATCGGTATCAGAATAATATGGCTAAGAAGAGGTGAGAAGTGGTTGGATTCTGAATATTGTAAAAGTAGAGCCGACAATTTGTTGACAGAGATGAAAGACAGCAGTCAAGAATGATTCCCAGATTCTTGGCCTGGACACTCAGAAGAATGTAACTGCTATTTACAGATATGGAAAAGACTGTAGGAGCAGCAAAGGTTGTAGGGGGAGTATTATTGTTCCCTTCTTTGTTGCCAAGGTATCAAGGAACAATCTAGAATTTACTCTGGAACACAGTAACTTTAAGATGCTTACTGAACATCTAATAAGCAAGCTAGATATAAAGGGTTGGAAAGCAGCTCTGAACTGGTTAAAATAAATTTGTAGTTGCCAGTCTTGGAATTACATAAGATGCAGAAAAGAAAGTCCAGGGACACCTGGGTGGCTCAGTCGGTTAAGCATCTGTCTTTGGCTCTGGTCATGATCTCAGGGTCCTGGAATGGAGCCTCACATCAGGCTCCACACTCGGCGGGAAGTATGCTTGTCCCTCTGCCCTTCCCCAACTCATGCTTACTCTCTGTCTCAAATAAACAACAATCTTTTAAAAATAAAAAAAAATTTTTTTAAAGACTAAAAGTCCAAAGAAAGGTGGTGGGTGGGGAACTTACCCTTTAGAAATCAGGTAGAGTATGACACAAAGGAGACTGAGAAGAAAGTGTCAGGGAAGGAGGAATTCGGCAATACCAGTGAAACAGCTGTTGGCAATAGTTCACTGGTGGGGGGGGAATAATTACAGACCAAGAAAAAAACACCTGCAGGCTCCGAAAGCCAATGTGTTCACTATACACATAGAGGGGCTGTCTCAGCAACACAAAGAGTTCTCCCATTTTAAGAGGAGAAACAGGGACTATATAATTTAAGGCCAGACACAAGTAGGTAGGAAAAATTAATTTACACATCTATTTTCCTTTACTAGAGAAGTTCTTTCCAAGCCAGGCCATATTTTATTTATCTTTCTGGTGCCTAGCACAAAACTACAATTCACTTGTTGGAAGAAGGGATCAGCTTCAAAATCTGAACAAACATCATTTAGAAAAATATTAAATTCATTTTCCATAATCCAAAGGACACACAAGGACAAATGAGCAGAAGTTACATAACAGCCGCCTATGATTCAATATAGAGATCCTTTTACCAATTAGAGACAGCAAGAATGATACTGAGGGGATGAAACAGAAAATTCTAATGGCAACAATAATCACGGCAGAAGTAATTATAACAAGAGCTGATATTTACTGTGCATCTACCGTGTACTGTTCACTTCTCTAAAGCACTTTACATGTGTTAACTTATTTAATCCTTATGACAGCATACTGGAATAGGCACTCATATTTGTTTTGTTTTGTTTTTTTTTTCACTGAATAAGACTTTAATTTCTTAAGTGGCACTCAGATTTATTATTCCCATTTTACAAATGATGAAACTGAGGAACAGAATTTAAGCAACTTGCCCCATAGGTCACACAACTGAAGTGGCAAAACCAAAATCCAAATCCAGGTATATTTCAAAAAGGAAAAAAAAAATCTATACATTGAAATATTCTATAGTGCCTCCTAGATCTTAACAGAATCAGAATGACCACTGAAGCATCACGGATGAAAATGGTGGTTCACACTGAATTTATCTTCTTCTTGTAGGTCCTTTAAGCCCACCTGAATAAATAAAATACATAGGAGACACGAAGCTAAAAAGTATGTATTAAATGAAAAATTATTTTTTTTAAGATTTTATTTATTTATTTGATAGACAGAGATCACAAGTAGGCAGAGAGACAGTCAGAGAGAGAGAGAGAGAGAGAGAGAGAGAGAGAGGAGGAAGCAGGCTCCCTGCTGAGCAGAGAGCCCGAGGTGGGGCTCGATCCCAGGACCCTGACATCATGACCTGAGCTGAAGGTAGAGGCTAACCCACTGAGCCACCCAGGCGCCCCTAAATGAAAAATTATTAAGAGAAGGAAAAGAGAAGACAAAAAACTGGGAGAAAATATTCACAAAACACACCTGGTTAAAGGACTGGTATCCAAAATATAAACAGAACACTTAAAACTCAAAAATTAGAAAACTGTTAACAACCCAAGTAAGAAATGGGCAAAAGAGCTGAAGAGACAAAGTCACCAAAGAAGATACATAGATGGCAAAGAAGCCCCTGAGAAGATGCTCAGCATCCCAGGTCATCAGGGCACTGCAAAGTAAAACAATACAATGCCACTCACACATCTATTAGAATAGTCAAAATTCAAGTCACTGATAGCACCAACTGCTAGCAAGGATATGGAACGTCAGAAATTCTCATTCACTGATGGCAGGATGTAAAATGGTACAGCTTTTTCAAGGACAGCTTGGCAATTTCTTACAAAACTGAACTGGGTGTTTACCCAGAGTTGAAAGCTTATATCCATACAAAAACCTGCATACAAATGATTACAGCAGCTTTATTCATGAGCACTAAAATCTGGAAGGAACTAAGATGTCCTTTAATAGGTGAATGGATAAGCAAACTGCAGTAAATCTATACAATGGAAGATTATTCAGCAATAAAAAGAAATGAACTATCAAGCCACAAAAAAGACATGGGAGAACCTTAAATGCATACTGCAAAGGGAAAGAAATCAATCCAAAAGACTATATACTACATATGATGTTGCAACCAAAACTTCTAAATAAATAATAGACTGTGATATAGGATGTGCACAAAATTCAAAAACTGGTAACAAAATCTGATTTCAAGCATAATGTTTACTATCTTTCCTTTTGTAGGAGTACTTCTATATAAGGAGATACTTCTTATCAATTCAATCAATTGGACAAGAACATAATTAATGAAAAGCACAGTGAATCCAAAGGGGATCCAAACATCTATCAAAGGGTTGGACTATGTTAACCTCCAAAGCAGCTGTCCTAAGACTATGTCTAGGATCCCATAAAACACATCACAAGATAGAATGGGTATAATTTAAAGAAAAACGGAAACCAACATTTTCCTCATATACTAAATCAAATTCTTCATAATGTCATTCTTGACAAAACACACACAAAGCATTATGCATCCAAAAACTTTACCAGTTTACTTTTTAATCCAGAAAAGTTGCACAATTAAATGTAACAGAGGAGTCTTCAAAAAAAAAAAAAAAACAGTATGGGCTAATCTGCCACACAAAACGTAATTTTCACCCTTTTGTTCAACTACTACACACACAAAGAGACAAATGAAAAGGCGGGAGGATCCTGTTTGGAGTCATTGCTGGTAATAACTTGTGAAAAAGCTCAAAGGAATGAGAAGAGAAATGTAAATTCTTTAGTCACACTGATGGTTACACCACAAATCTCTTTTTACTTCACCAACTGCTGAACTGGACATCATTTCTCCAGAATGAATTTCTAAGAATTCTTTAAAGAAGTTAACTCATGTTAAGAAGCTGCCTTCTGTGAATACTTATTTGTTAGAGCCACTCAAGGAGATAATCAAGGGCTAGAAAAAAAGAAATTAGAGCCGAACTTTGAGAACAAATCAGCTGTACATCTGCTTCTCTGTTTCCAACTCCAAACGCCCTGAAACAATTTTATCAGTTTCCCCACAGCTCTCTCTCACTTGTGCCTGCGATTTAGGTCTTCAAAGGATGAGGAAGCGGAGTTCACTTGCCAATCCCAAGACTTCTACAGCAATATGTACACATAAAACTCCTGCAAATGTTGCTTAATTAACTGATGATACTCATTCTCTCTTCTTTCACAAAGCAACAGAAGTCTATGAGGGTATTTTTCTCATTATCTTTTTAACTTCTTAAAACTTGTATGTATTCCTTCAGCTATGGCTAGGAAGTTCTTTTCAGCAAAACTCAATTCCTTTTTAACTGCCAATTCATTTCCTCATTCTATCTTATTCCAGTCCTTCTACTTACTCACCTTTGCTTCTCATAATGCAGTATTACCTTAGAACAACAGTAACAATAACAGCAATAAGAGCACAGATCGGTTGAGGTTTCCCATTTATCCTTCACCGTAAGTATTCCAACAGTCTCATATAGTTTTATATTTAATACCTTTGCTAAATATTGGCAAAAATCTCTTCCATCACAATTAATTTTTAGAAGTAAGGTGAATAAGCTGTGATTATCACTGATTTTTATGATAGTCTAAAAGTAGCTTCTCAATTTCATTACTTACATAAACATATCAGTGAAAATGTTTTCAAGTACCTGCTCCAGTATGTATTTGTACTTATAATATGTAATATTACAATAAGTTAGTGTGTACTAATACAATGATATATGGAATCAGAAATTTTAAAATGGAGAGACAAATATGCAAGTTTATATATATTTATTTACTTCAGATGTATTGGTATTCTTTTTCCTGCATTCTCTGGAAGTGTGTATTATTATACCTCAGCGACCACTAGTCTAAAAGGCCAAAAAAAAAAAAAAGCCCATAGAAAATAAACTTCCATCATACAGGTTAACCACTGATAAACATTTTTCCCCTATAAAAGTCTACCTTTCAACTTTTTGAAGCTCTTGTTAACAAGTGAATTCTTAAAGCTGTTCATCCTACACTATTCATAAAGTGGAAGGTCAAGATGTAATTACATGAGGCAACTACATTACTTTTTTAAAAACACAACAATAGCAGAATTTGAACCTAACCACAGCAAAATTTGGTGTTTATTTTATGTATGTTTGCATATCCTTCTCTAATAGAAAGGAAGAATAATTTTCTAATAGAATAAAAAAAAAGAAAGAAAGAGAAAATACAGACACTGCAGTAGGCACTGGTCTTTACAAGTAATCTGAGGGCTAGAAAGGAACTTCAAGATCAAGGCCAAAGAGCCAAACACTGCTTCAATTTGCTCTACAACAGAGCCACCAAGTGGTGGTTTATGTAACCTGTGTTCAAACACCCTTCAGCAATAAGGAAGGAAGCCCATTCATTTTCTGGTGTTTCTGATTATTTGAGATAAATAAATTGAACCAAAATCCATCTAATGATAACTCTATCTACTGGCCTTATTTTTATTCTCAGAGGCAATATAGAACAAGCCTAATCACTCTTTCACTTGACAGCTCTTCAAATAATTTA
This sequence comes from Enhydra lutris kenyoni, assembly GCF_002288905.1. NCBI lineage: Eukaryota > Metazoa > Chordata > Mammalia > Carnivora > Mustelidae > Enhydra > Enhydra lutris. Next base: position 3,215,742 of record NW_019154154.1, on the reverse strand, counting down.
AAGTGAGTGCTAAAAACCTCACCTCCTCTTCAAACTAAGTATCCAAATATGACTTAGCTACTTCTCATATACAGTTGAAAAAAAATTCTCATGACCACTTCCAAGAAGAAAGGCAAAACTAAGAGCTAAATTCTTAAGTTACAAAGGAGAATAATTAGCAAAATTATACACAGACCTGGTTGTAAACCTTAAAGAAGTAATTTAAATATAGACCATTATTTAAATATTACTGAACATCTTAAGCAAATTTATTTATAGATATATACACAAAGAGAACTCATTAATGTTAGCAGAGATCTGATATTTTAAAAATATTTTCTACAAATTAAATACCTCTAACAAACAACAGTTTTCATTTTTTAAAACTATAGCACAAATGACCAATTTAGAAAATTTACATATTTATTATTTTAGGGGCACCTGGGTGGTTCAGTTGGTTGAGCCACAGACTTGATTTCGGCTTGGGCTGTGATCTCAGGGTTGGGGGATCCAGCCCTAAATCAGGCTCTGGGCTCAGAATAGAGTCTGCCTGAGATTCTCTCTCCTCCTCTCCTCTGCCCCTCTCTCCACGCCCCCCTGCTCATACTCTCTTGAGCTCTTTCTCTCTATTAAATAAAGAAATCTTAAATAAAACAAAATAATTATTATTTTAAAAACTTAGCTAAACCTTTTCAAAAATACAAGCCCTGACACCCTCCAGGAAATTAATCAAAGATCTCAGGCTTGTACAGGTATATGTGCTCATGTACACAAACACAGCTGTGCTGAAGATAAAGAGCAAAACTATAACTGATGTTTCTTATACAGCTGCCCTCTGGCTAAAAATGAGCTAGGAAACTAATCCCAAAAGAAGACTTCCTATTTTACCTATTTTACCAATCAATCAACCAGTAGATTGTATTTACATTTAAATAATGTCTGCATAGCAAAGGAAGCTCTTCAGCTATTAGTCCATCATTAAAGTGTGGTAGAAGTTAGCCCACTATCTGATACTCATCTTCAGCACAGCTTGTTTCATAAATGATATTTCCTATCAAAAATATGGATGAAATGAGAACTAGGCAAAAAATGCAAATTTCAATTAACTAATTCACAGTTAATATTTCTCAATATTTGAGTATTTTAGAAGCTGAGAAACTGAAAAATTGAACATGTAATTTAAATAACGTGTATCACACATTATGAATAGGTCACATAATAAGACTGACTTTATTAAGAGCAAAGAAAAAATTCACTGTTGCTTTATATTTTGGTCTACTGAACAAAGGGTTACTTTAATTCTAAGTAAGCTTCCATGAATTTGCTTAAATGGTCAAGCCATTAAACAAAACGACAATACATTCACGAGGAGCATTATATTCTGTTTTTATGGGGCTCACTGTAGTAGGCAAGAACAGCTAGCTTTGCAAGAAAAGTCAGAGACAATATTAAATCAATTTTGCAAGTTTTGCATATTAAAAATAGACAACATTAGTTCATTTTTAAAAAGGCACTAATCTCTATTGAGACCACTAGGATTTCTATTTCTTGGTGCACCTCAGCTTCTTGGGGAAAACTCCAACCAAGTTACTTACTATCTGATTCAGATTTTAGCTATACTAATATTTACCTAGAAGATGTTCTACATAATTGAATATTTTAGATAACTTACGTTCATTGCATAATGCAACAAAACATTTTATATTTTAACTATATTGGAGACATTTTTCTAGAAGATTTTACCTATTATTCCCCTTTTCTTAAAAAAAAAGAGTGCAACTTAATTTAACCATTCAAAACATGCACATGAACTGTACTGCATGATGGTACTGCTGTGCTCTAATCTTAAGTTTCTTCACCTCTACCTGCTGTCACGTACTGATGACAGTGTGTTCTTGATGTTTCTGATTGCCTACATAAGAACCTAAGAGTGTTCTATATTGGCTCCCGAGCATAAAGACTTGAGCTTTGTGGTATCTGGCTACTCCTGAGTTCTTTTTCTCTCCCCCTCTTTGCCTCCATGGCTGGTTTTTTAAATGAGTGAAGTTACCATTTAAAATCACACCAAAATAGGCTTTTGACACTGGGAAGCGAGTTCTAAAGAGCTCCAAGTACCTGAACATGAGAGCAGAAAAACATCTTCCCTTAGAACGCAGCACTGGCTAATTTGTACAATGAGGTCCCCATTCTTTTTCCCCAGGAACCGGAATCAACCATGTCAATTACATGACATTGTTCTCTCCACAGATGATCTAATAGCACACTCTCCACAATGCCTCCTCAATAGATGCAAAGAATGGAAACATTCAGATAGAACAGCAGAGTTGTGCAATTACTCATGAGGCATAAGAGTTACATGAAGATGATGTGTGCTTAGCATTTATTTATATATGTCAAGTAAATGTAAATGAAACTATGACTCTGACTTTATGTCTTTGCTGGGTGCTCAGTAGCAGTCAGAATATAAAGATGTAAATTTTTTTGGTCTATTTAAGAGGCTAACACAACAGGACTTCTGAAAAACAATGGAATTCTTGAAACCATCAGAAATATTTG
>NW_019154154.1:2842789-3213197 GCF_002288905.1 Enhydra lutris kenyoni | reverse complement strand
TAAAACCCCAGAGTACATAATTGGAAGTACAGAAAAATCTTGATTTTGTTCTCTTAAAACCCCAGAGTACATAATTGGAAGTACAGAAAAATCTTGATTTTGTTCTCTCTACATATACATGGAGTGAATCACAAAATTAGTTATCCAATTTTTTTCACTTTGTCAATTAAGCATTAATAACAGACCACAAGTAAAAGCAGGAATTCTGCCTAAATAAACTGATGACCTACTTCTCTCTACCAAGTAAGTTCTTTTGACACAAGTTTTAGAGAAACTATTCTAAGCCAATCAAAGTTTAGTTGCTTACGTAATAAATGAAACAATCATTTTGATTATAGCAGATTCTCACTGCTATGAAGTAATTTTATCAGGACAAAGGAAAAGGTGAGGTGGTCTTTGAGTAACTAATAAAAATTTATTTTACTTTCAATTTTCCCTTCAAGAATGAGAAAAACAAAAAAGACATGTGAAAGATCAACCCTACGGATCTATTTGGCTTAAATAAATTACAAATTACCACTTCAGTTCTGGCTGGTAATGTCAGAAACTACTGATTTATAAATAAAGAAGGGAATAATAACAAAGTCCCTCTGCAGAAAAGACAAAAAAAGTCACCCCATTAAGTTTTTTCCCACATACAACCCAAAGCTATCCAGTTAATGTATCTCTGATATCCTGTAGCTGATGATATATAGTAGCGGTCACTAAATTAAAACTACTCACAATAACAGCTTGCTGGTGGCACTGCAACCAAGCATCACTAACAGAACTACTCCAGTGGCTAAAGAAGTCATGAAATAAAGACTATGCTCTTTATTCTTTTAATCTTGGACCAAATAAATTATTCTGTTCCCTTATCTGTAAAATGGGGGCCAGCTGGAATACTGAAATTTTATTAGTAGTAAAATCCTTATAATCTTCAGGTAAACAATATAAAAAATTAATTATTTGATTCATACCTTGTTTTAATTCTAAACCTTCAGGTTGCTTGTTCTCTCTCACAGCTGAAGTAGTATCTACACAGATGTCTTGTCTGAGGAATAAAAACAAATAAAACAACTTTTAAAACTATATCTGATCAAATAATATTTACTGCTCAGATTCCCAGAATTAAGTCACACACTTGGGAAAGACATAATGACTCTTCTGAGCCCCCAGGACAACATTCAGTGCACTAAGAAAACTCAGAAACATGTATACAAGTGTCAAAAACAGTAGCTATAAATCATTACCAATTTAAGCAGTATACGTCTTTGTAAAAAGCAAGAAGCAAAACTGGAAGGAATATGGAGATAACTTTTTCTCCTTTCCAATAACCTTCAGGATAGCTGTGGGAGAAATCACAGCTTACAGAGGAATCCAATAATTTTTCAACTTCCACAGTTACATTTAATGGGCACTTTGGCATTCGAATTATTTTATATTTATCTAAATTCATACCTCAAATGCTTTGATGTCTATGGTATGTGTGAAAACATATTTTATATGTAATATATATATATAATCAAAGTAAATGGATTAAAGTATAAGATCATAAAAAAGTTTTGATTCACCATGTTCTCCAACAGAGTGGTAAACAAATTCTCTTTCTTAGAGGGCATTATACCACCTAAATATTAATGTTACAAATACTTCTCAACAAAAGAAATTAATTAGTTGCAAATATTCAAAATGACTATTTTCTTTCTAAGTAAGTATTACCTTCTGGAGAATTTCTATACACACACTAAAACTAACATACAAGAAATATTGCAGGAATTTTCCTACTCACAAAATTACTTCTATCCACTTAATAACAAATCCTTCAAATAACCAAAGGATAAAGACTTGTGATCATTTCTTTTGAGTTTACAATATTCTTTCCCATCAACATATTTGGCACTCACCTGTTTGTTTTATGTTAAAGTTTTACTAATACAAGCACAAACTCAAATAGAGACTACAAAATTATTTGGATCTGATATTAGTTAGGACATATAAAAAATTAAAATTGAGATATCTGTTTTATACTTCTTTCTATATCACCTACTCAGATTTTATTCTTTCACCAGAATAACCAGCAGATCCCAACGAAGGTATCAAGAAATATTCTTTCGCAATCCAGGGACAGATAAAATGCCAATATAGTACATTAAGAGCTTTTCAAGGAGTACAGTTAAAATGTGCTACCTCAAGCCTTACAGTCAAATTAGATTTTACCTACTGGGAGCATTAATCTACTTCTAAGTATCTTCCTTTAAAGAAAATGTTTGTCTGCTCTTACACATCCTTGAATGGGCACTTAATTCTTCTTCTAAACACATATATCTAAACAACCTGAACAAAAACATAATGTAATATCACCATTAAAAGGGCCATTGGTGGGGCACCTGGCTGGCTCAGTCTACAGAGCCTGTGACTCTTGATCTCAGGGTCATGAGTTCAAGGCCCATGTTGGGTGGAGAGATCACTTAAATAAACTTTAAAGAGCAGGGATGAGGGTGGGGGTTGGGCATATGCAATACCCTAAGGATACAACATCACCTATGCAATATTACAGCTGAGAATGTATGACCTATATCATGGAAAAAATCATCAGTTAAACCCAAAATGGAAAAAAGTAATGTTCTATTAAGAGAGGGTGAGGAGTTAAATGTCAATGTTATAAAAGACAAAAAAAAAAAAAAAAAAAAAAAAAGGTCGTGAAAATATTCCAGGTTAAAGGAGGCTAGAAAGAGCCCTGACAATTAAATGTTATACTTGACATGACACTGCTGAACTGGACATTACTGAGTCAGATGACAACCTGAAATACCGACAGTAAACTGGATAAAAGTATCATACCAATGTTAAGTTTACTGAGGTTGACCCTGTACTGTTGTTATAAACAGAGCATACCACTATCCTTAAAAAAAAAAAAAGCACAAGGTACTATTTTGGGGTAAAGTGTCATAATGTATGTAACTTATAGCCTCAAATGTCTTAAAACAGACACCTATATAAAGAGAGGTAAAGCAAGGGTGTGCAAATAGGATAAAATGTTAATAATAATAGGTCAATCTAAGTAAAAGGTATATGGATGTTTCTTGTAATGTTCTTATTCTCATAACATTTTAATAATTCATGAAGTTATTGCCAAGTAAAAATTTTTGCATTACAGTATGCATTATTTTCTTTTTTCTGTGAAAGCCCCTTGGTTTCCCTTCAAATAAAACTGGACATCGCTATAAAGATTACCTGCTGCCATAAAGAATTTCTTTTATTGCCCAAAGTGAACTTTTATAACAGTGTGTTTTACCTTGTTAGGTTTGAACCTGCTATTGAAGAAAGTCACCAGAATTTCAAACAATAGATGCAGTACAAGTACACCACCTTGTGGCTGAAAACTTAATTGCTAGATGCTTTTTCATCAGTAGTATCTGAAGTCAGAAAAAATATTCCAGAAAAATAGCTTGGAATTTTAAAATCTATACGAGCTAATTTTTCCAAGATGTAGGCTTTGTGATTAAAATTATCATATACATACAGAGCTCTCTAATACAACTGAAAGATTTCCACCAAAGAGCATGGAAAAGAAGATATACACAAAAAAAGAAATGTCTTAAAGTGTAAGAAAACTATGAGTATGTCTTTTTATTTCTAGTTTCATGAAAATGAAAAAAAGTCTACTCCCAGATAAGACATACTAGGTGTCAGAGTTGGAAAACGAAAGTAATTCTAATTTATATTTAAATGGCATTTAAATATTTCTATCAAATACTTTATCTAAGAATTTTATAACAACTGTAGGAATGCCTGGGTAGCTCACTTGGTTGAGCTTCCGACTCTTGATATCAGCTCAGGTCATGATGTCAGGGTTGTGAGACCAGCCGTGCTTTGGGCTCCATGCTCAGCTGGGAGTCTCTGTGAGATGCTCTCTCTCCCTCTGCCCCTCCCCTGCTTGTGTGTATGACACCCTCTCTCTAATAAATAAATCTTTTATGACAAAGAATTTGGTAACAACTGGAGAAAGAAAGAGAAAGCACGAGAGAAAAGCAGGAGAGGGAGAGAACACACTGCTAAATCTTGTTTGGGTTACGAATCTTGCAATGACTTTTGTATTTCTTTCATTAAGAAGGGAAAAAATAGCCCATTTTTATTTCTCTAATTCCCTTCTCCTATCCACAGTACTCCTCATTAAAGTAGCTTAATTTATGATCTTGGCTTTGAATTATAAGAGAGCTGTACACCGATCTCTGGGATTTAAGTCCTCAAACCCTAACAGTCTGACTTCCTTTTTTTTTTTTTTAAGATTTTATTTATTTATTTATTTGAGAGAGAGAAAGAGTGAGAGAGAGCATGAGAGGGAAGAAGGTCAGAAGGAGAAGCAAACTCCCTGCAGAGCCAGGAGCCCGATGTGGGGCTCGATCCCAGGACTCTGGAATCATGACCTAAACCTAACTAAGGCAGTCGCTCAACCAACTGAGCCACCCAGGTGCCCTGACTTCCTTTTTTTTAACCCAAACATAATTTCACTCTTGATCCTTTCTTAAAACAAAAGAAAAAAATAAACTATTGGGATTACATCAAAATAAAAAAGCTTCTGGACAAAAAAGGAAACAACACTAAAAGGCAACCTACAGTACAGGAGAAGAGTATAAACGTACAAAGAACTTCTAAAACTCAACACTCAATGGATTTTTTGTTTGTTTGTCTGTTTGTTTTCCAGAATTCAATGGATTTGTTGTTTAAGTCAGAATAATACACTGGGGAAATCTATGGAACTTAAGTACAATTATACATGCAAATTACTAAAAGTTTAAAATATATTTCTAAAGGGAAAAAAAAGTCAATTTCTTGTACAAATAAAAAATACACAGAAGATACCTCAATGGAAGGATAAAGAAGATGCTAGCATCTTCTCATTTTTGGCAAAAGTAAGCTGACCATCAGGCAAACTGGCATAACAAAACTCTTAATTCTCCTCACTCTCCTGGGAATAAAAACAGAGGCTAAAAGAAGCCAGCCTATCATTCTATGAGCTTTCTTTCTACTATCAAAAACAAGAAACAAAGAAACTAGAGTAGCCTAAACAATTTTGAAAAAGGACACACATTATCAGTTTGCTGTAAAGCTACAGTCATCAAGATACTATGATGTTGGAGAAAGGATAAAGTTATAGACTGATGGAACAGAAGAGAATCCAGAAATGAACTCATGTAAACATGATCAAGTGAGTTTCAACAAAAGCGCAAAGACAATTCACTGGAACTGAACAAATGGTGCCGGTACAGCCGGATGCCCATATGGATACGGTTTCTAACCCATACCTTGCACCATATACAAAAACTAACTCAAAATGGTAACAGATCTAAAAAATGTAAACCTATAAAACCTCTAGAAGAAGATGCAAAAAAAATCCTTTGTGACTTGTTAATAAGCAAAGATCTCCCCCAAAAGCATGGTCTATAAATAAAAATAAGTGATCAACTAGATTTCCCCCAAATAAAAAACATCTACTCTTCTAAGGAAATGTTGAGAGAATAAAAGGCTAGTGAGACCGGGAGAAAATATTTGCAAGCCACATATCTGATAAAGGACTTGTATTCAGAGTATACAAAGAACTCTCAAATCACAATAATAAAAAAACAAGAACCAGTTTAAAAAACTGGTTCAAAAATAAGTCACTTGATCAAGGAAGACATACAGATGCAAATAAACATAGTAACAGACATGGTCAACGTCATTTATTATTAAGGAAATTCAAATTTGGAACTACAATGCCGTTATCACTACACATATATTAAAATGGCCAAAATCAGAACAACAGACATATGGAACTCTCATATACAGTACCAGCAAGGACGCAGACATGCCTTTAGCAACCCCCACTCTTAGTACTTGACTAAGGACAATGGAAACTCATTGTGTTCCTATCAAAAACTTGTATGCAAACATTCATAGTGGCATTATTTGAAATCATCATAAACTACAAATAGATGAAATGTCCCTTTATTAATTTTCTATTGCTGCCATAACAAATTACCACAAACCTGATAGCTTAAATAACATAAATGTATCATATTACAGTTTTGTAGTTCTGATATGGCTCCAGTATGGGTCTCATCAGACCAAATCAAAGTGTCCACAGGCTGCATTCCTTTCTAGAGGCGCTAAGGGAGAATTCATTTCATGTTCATTTGGGCTGCTGGCAGAATTCCGTTCACTGAGGTTGTTGAACCAAAGTCCCTGACTCCTTGCTGGCTATAAGCTGAAGATCATCCCCAGATTCTAGTCAAGTCTCATGTTGGGTCTCTCTGACCTCTTCTGTCTTCCTCTTCAACTTTTAGGAACTCATAGAATTAAAGGGGGATAACCTGGGTAATCCAGGATAATCTTCCCCATCTCAAAACCTTAACCTTAAACAAATCTGCAAAGTGCCTTTTGTCAAATAAAGTAACACACTCTCAGGTTCTGAAGATCAGAGTGTAAACACCTTTGAAGGGTCATCATTTTACTTACAAAATTACCTCAAGTGGGGAGTGAATAAATAAACTATAGTATGTCCACACAATGGAATACTAACTACTTAGCAATCAAAAGGAAGAACTATTGATATACAGGACAATACAAATGAATATCAAATGCATTATGCTAAGTTAAAGAAGCAGACTCAAAAGGCTATATACTGGGGTGCCTGGGTGGCTCAGTGGGTTAAAGCCTCAGACTTTGGCTCAGATCATGATCCTGGGGTGCTGGGATTGAGCCCTGTGTCAGGCTCTGCTCAGCAGGGAGCCTGCTTCCTCCTCTCTCTGCCTGCCTCTCTGCCTACTTGTGATCTCTGTCAAATAAATAAAATCTTTTTTTAAAAAAAAGGCTATATACTGTATTATTCCATCTATAATGACACTCTAGAAAAAGAATAGGTATAGGGACAGAAACAGATTAGTGGTTGTCAGAGATTGGGGATGGGAGGATTGGACTACAAGGAGCCACGGAGGAGATTTTTAGTGTGATGAAACTATTCTATATCATGAGTGTGGCAATAGATTAAAAAACCACCCATTTGCCCAATTTTATAGAACTATATAGCAAAAAAGGTGGACTATAATTATCTAAATGATACCTTATTTTTTTTAACTGAAACACCACAAAAGTCTTAGAGCAGACTCAAAAAAATTAAATCATATGGTAGTGAACTGTAACCTTCAAACACTAAGAAATGAGGCAAAACAAGCTTAATTTTTCTCAAAGGGCTTTTCCAAAGAGCAAATAAATCTACATCTCCAGTGTCCCTCAGCAATTTTCTTCAGGCTTTCATAAAAAACATGTGGGGAAAATCCTCAATACTCATCAGCATAAAATGGAATTTTAGGAATAGTTATTATTACAGATTCAGAGTAAAAATCCCAAAGCGAATACAGCAACTTTTTTTTTTTTCAATGCTTACTATGTTACAGGTACTATTCTAAGCACTTTATGATCCTCTTCTCAATCATCATCACGATCCTATAGGGTATGCTATGTATGAGTATTACCCCAATTCTCCAGTGGAGAACACTGAGGCCCAAGAGGATTTAAGTAACTTGCCAAACATCAGAAAGCCAGCAAACTGTGGAGTTATGCTGGCAGGCATTAAATTTAAATTAAATTTGAAATGTAGGAAATTTAATTCTAAAGCCTTCACTCTTTACATTTATTTGGACTTTCTATTACCTACAGAAATACTTCTCTGGGTAGTAATACCTAAAAATTACATGTAGCCAGGCAACCCTCTCCGGTCCCCTCCCTGTTCAAGAGCTCTGTACTATCGCTCTATAAACTTTGCTTTGCTGCCATAAAAAACAAAAACAAAACAAAAAATAAAAACAAACAAAAAACATGTAGCCATGGCAATATACAGATTCATACGGCCATATATACCTCAAAGGATAAAGTCAGTTTTGACTCACAGTTTGACCTCAAGGCCCCAAAGGAAAATTCTTCTTCCTTATTGGGTAAACTAAAATAAGCTACTAAAATATCCAGACAGAATTATTCTAAACGTTGAAAATTTCAATGAAAAGACAGACATAAGTAACAATGAAGATCCATAATCCTCAAGAAAGGGCCTGAAAGGAATGGGAATGAAAAAAGAGGAAGGTAACATTTTGAACTCTATACCTTTTGTACCATTCTGTACAACTATACTGTTTGAATTTTTTCCTCACTGAGGCATTTTATCTGCACATATGTATTACATCCCTAGAAAAAGAATCCCAGAATTTTCCCTCCTGCATCTTTATCTTGCCTCTTCACGGTTCATGATGCCAGGTTAGGTTTTCAGTATAGTGAAACCAAGCTAATGGGACAGGAGCAGATTATTCTGCCATTTTTCTAGCTCTTCTGAGTGTATATCAAACCTGGGACCGATCACTCCATACTTGTTTAACCTAATCATGAAGTTCCTAACAATTTTTCCAGCTTTGTAATCATCAGTGATTTCAAATTCGCCAATGTAACCACACTTCATCATCACAGTTAGAAACCAAACAATGACTGGAGAATGGCCTAGAAAGAACTTGGCGTTTGCTGCTCTTTCAAGCATTATGGGATTTTTTGGTGTTTTTTTCTTTTTCTTAATTGACATTGTTAATGCTCTTGAAAGCATGTGCCACAACGTTCATGTGAATGTGCATGAGAACATTCATAATGATGATAGCAGCACTGAAAGATGGACAGAGTACTATTTGTGTTTTTAAACCATGCCCATGGGGGTGCCTGGGTGGCTCAGTTGTTAAGTGTCTGCCTTCGGCTCAGGTCATGATCCCAGGGTCCCTGCACTGGGCTCCCTGTTCAGTGGGAAGCCTGCTTCTCCCTCTCCCAGTCCCCCCACGTGGGTTCCCTCTCTCGCTGTGTCTCTCTGTCAAATAAATAAAGTATCTAAATGAATGAATGAACAGATAAACAAACCATGCCCATGCATTTGGCTATTAACTTTCAAAAAAGTTAATGGAAGTACAGGTTCACACAAGTTTGTAACAGAAAACAAGGAGGGGAATAAAAGGAAACAAACATACAGAAGAAATTTACTGAATAACAGCAGTGTAATCAAGAATTGTAAAAATAATATTCAAAGTAAATTCTTAATAGTTGTAAAAAGAATATGGTAAAATGAAAATTAAAAGGGGATGTTAAAGCTCTACCTAAAAACTTAGACCAAAATAAATCTCAAAATAATTTAAAAATTTCAAAATAAATTTCATTTAAAAAATCCATAAAGTACTTAAAGAAAATATGAGGAGGGGCGCCTGGGTGGCTCAGTGGGTTAAAGCCTCTGCCTTCAGCTCAGGTCATGATCTCAGGGTCCTGGGATCAAGCCCCACATCGGGCTCTCTGCTGAGCGGGGAGCCTGTTTCCTCCTCTCTCTCTCTCTGCCTGCTTGTGATTTCTCTCTCTGTGTGTCAAATAAATAAAATCTTTAAAAAAAAAAAAAAGAAAAGAAAAAAGAAAATATGAGGAATACTTTCTAACTTCAGAAAAGAGAAGGACTTTTCTAAATATAAAACCCCAAAAACATAAAAGATTGTCAAATTAGACTACATTAACATGAAATATTTATGCATACAATACAAGGTAAAAGCCTTAAAGTATAAAAAGAAGAGCAACAGCAAAAAATAACTACAACCCATATCACCAACAATGGATTAAAAAAAGACCAAAGTTGGGATGCCTGGGTGGCCTCAGTTAAGCATCTGACTTTGGCTCAGGTCATGATCCCAGGTCCTGGGATCAAGCCCCACATTAGGTTCCCTGCTCGGTTGGGAGCCTGCTTCTCCCTCTCCCTCTGCCTGCCGCTCTGCCTGCTTGTGTGCTCTCTGCCAAATAAATCTAAAAATTTTTTTTAAATAAATAAATCAATAAATAAACAAACAAACAAAAAAAGACCAAAGTCCTCCAACTACATACACATGAAGGGTAAATAAATGCCAGAGCTCACAGAAAACTCCAATAGCTCTATAATATATAAAAAGATGATTAATTTCACTCATAGTAAGAGAATACAAATTAAAATTCCCATAAGATATTATCTACTGGATGAACAAAGATCAAAACGTTAGATAACACTATACTGAGTGAAGTGTATGAACACATGTACTCCACATTTAGAGTATAAATCAGTTTAAACTCTGTAAGTCAATTATGGCAAAATCTTCTAAAATTTCAAATGCACAAATATCTGACTAAACAATTAACTTGTAGGTATTATGCTACACATAATCACAGAGGAACAAGATTATATACAGAAATATTTATATCATTTGTAGTAATAAAAGAGTAAACAATTTAAATGTCCATCAACAGACTTAATACTTGACTACATCCAAGAATGGAATAGTATACAGGTATATATAGGAAGCCTTATATGTACTGGTAGAATAAAACCCAAGAAAAGACATACTATTATATGGAAAAAATTAAGTGGAAAAGGTATGGATTAGTTTGCACAGTATGCTGCTTTAATGTGTGAAAAGAAAAATATACACATACACATGTATTTGTAAACTATGGATTATCTCTGGGAGGATACACAAGAAATTGGTTTACTGTGGTTGCCTATGGGAAGGAAGAATGAGGAATAGGAGAAAGATTTATTTTCATTAAATATGTTAAAATTTTGGGGTGCCTGGGTGGCTCTGTGGGTTAAAGCCTCTGCCTTCGGCTCGGGTCATGATCCCAGTGTTCTGGGATCAAGCCCCGCGTTGGGTTCTCTGCTCAGCGGGGAGCCTGCTTTTTCCTCTCTCTCTGCCTGCCTCTCTGCCTACTTGTGATCTCTGTCAAATAAATAAATAAAATCTTAAAAAAAAAACGTTAAAAATTTTTGTACTATGTGCATGCATTTACTGTTCAAATAAATAAACTCTTAAATAACAGACACTAGATACATGGTTATGTGGGAAAATGTCCTTATTTTCTGGAAATTCAAACAAATATTCAGAATTAAGATACCTATAATTAAATTTATAATACTCTAAGAAAAAAGATGAAGCAAAATTGAAAATTGCTATAATTGTTAAGATCCAGCCAATAGTGAGTGTCGCTACACTATTCTAATTTTCTATACCCTTGTCATTTTTCATAATAAAACTAAAAGTGAAATTTCTTTTTATCTAACACAATACAGTGAAATCCCTTTTACCTAACACAGACAAGTAATGTCTTTACCTGACATTAAGTTCTTATTAAAGTTCTCATTAACATAGGAAAACACCTTTAAAAGTTATATATAATTTAAGCATTTTAGATTAACATAAAACAGAAATGTGACCTTCCTTCACCAATCTTTGGATCCGATGCCACAGCCTTACCATTATTATGAATCCATGGAAAACAGTTCAATTTCATCCTACTCACATAAACCATTTCTACTTTTGGCTCATTTAAAATACAAACATCTCAGTGCCAAAAAAAAATTACCCTTTATACAATATTCTTTATACAATATACAAACTTTTATTGTTACCCCACAGCTAAATGACAACTTTTTAAATAATATCATTGAGTTTTTCAAAACAATCAACTTAATCAACTACTCTTTTCATGTTTATATTTCATCTGTTTATATATTTAACTAGTATGCAACTACAAAAACTCTTGGTAAGCAAACACTTCAAATGGTGGGACAAGTTCACATGTGTATTAGAGAACACTCATTAATATCAGTTTAGCACACTGTAAACATCAGTGAATTTTTTTTTAAGATTTTATTTATTTTTATTTATTAATTTATTTGACAGAGAGAGACAGCGCAAGCGGGGGAGGGAGAGGAATAAACAGACTCAGCGTTGGGCATGGAGCCTGAAGTGGGGGGTCAATCCCATGACCCCGAAATTATGACCTGAGCCAAATTAAGAGTCCACCACTCAACTGCCTGAGCCACTCAGGAGCCCCATGAATTTATTTTTCAAATGAACTAGAAAGGGCAATTAATATAATGAGAATCAGTTAAGTGATTAAGAAAAACTTAATTTTTAAAAAATAGTGATAATAGCAGAAAAAAGGAAAAATACCTGCTAACATCGAAACCAGTCTTCGAGCAACAGGATGAGGCAGTAAATTGACCGACAGAAATAGACACAATTTAAAAATTAGGGAAACTAACACAGCTGCTGATCTCTGGCTTTTTATTAAACTAAGATACAACATCAAAATTCTATCCTGTATCACTGCCAAGGTTCAGCAACAGAAGAATAGTCATACAGTACAGTTCTAGCTGTTATTCTTAGTAAGACAACTGATAAAGCCAGAGAAATAGTTCAGTATTTTCAAGAATATCTGAATGCAAAGTAGTCATTTACCCACCTACAGCTAAGCAATATGCTCTTCTTTCATTCTATCTTTATTAAAGCGCCTAACCTCTAACATGACTACAAACAGCAGTAAACAGGAAGCTACTCCTATTCTGAAGGGTGGAAGAGCTTGTAGACTATTTAAAAAATGTAATTATTACAATGTATTAAAACCTAGTACACTGTAAATAGTAACCAGTACATTGTAAGTAGTAACTAGTAGTAGAAGATACCAACTTCTCTTTTCAACTACTTGTATTTAATACCTAGGTATTCTATCGTGAACAAAAATATTCACATTTGAAATTCATAAAAGATGCTTAAATGGAAATTTAAAAAAAAATTCCTGCCAAAGAATTATTCATTTTGCAAAAATAATTTCCTGTAAATTTTATTCACTAATTAAATATTCTAGTGAATATAAAATGGTTCCATTTATATCTGTTACCTAAAATCTCTCAAGTGTATTTAGGAATCTCTCATTTAAAAAAAAAGTTATCATCTAAAACTGGAATCCAGTAAGAACTACTTTAGAACGTGCCTATTATCTAAGAAAGTAGCAATGACCATGAACAGTATTTCCATAACACTCATATTGAAACTACTTTGCAGTATACCTTATTTTGAGAATGTGGATTTTTAAATTTACCTTCTAGAACTGTAATATTATCTATAGGGAAACACAGTTTCATTTCCACCAAATTCTCCCTCAATACCACTCACTAAAAGCACATTAATTTAAAACTCATGAAGATATTTATTAGAGGAATTCTAAAATACTGCTAAGATCTCCCTGAAGTATTTGTATTTTTATTCTTTATAATAAAGCCCCAATTCGGATTATTTTATTGCACTATTCAAGATTTAAGTATTATTACAAACATATTCTTTAGAGCATAATCATCTTACATTATAGGCTGAGCTAATACCTAGCTCATTTTGTGTGCTATTTTAGCTATAATACCTCATTTCCAGCACATTTCCAAATGGAGACAGTGCTCTAATTCCAGGCCTCTATACTGACTTATTTCATTAAAATTGTTGTCCTTGTTAAGCAATTGTCATCATCTGTAACACTGGCAAATCTTGTCACAATACCTAACAGTTTTAAAACACTGCAAAATCATAGATGCTGAGGTTTTTAGGCTATCTGTAACATAATATAAATTTGTTCATTTGCTTACCTAGGGTGAACCAAAGTGACAATCCCATCTGTCACCCTTTTTAAAAAAAAAAAAAAAAAAGAAAAGAAAAGAATTTATTTATTTGACAGAGAGAGACCACAAGTAGGCAGAGAGGCAGGCAGAGAGAGAGGAAGGGAAACAGGCTCCTTGCTGAGCAGAGAGCCCGATGCAGGACTCGATCCCAGGACCCTGGGATCATGACCTGAGCGGAAGGCAGAGGCTTAACCCACTGAGCCACCCAGGCATCCCCCCATCTGTCACCCTTTTGAAAATGAAGGTATTTAGAAACTGTGAATGTTTTATCTTTATAGTTCCTAATCTCATTCCTATAAAATTTGTTATGTTAAAACTCATTAATTTCGAGTTTTAAAAGTAGCACACTGTCAAAAACTTCTTACAACTAATGCTTCTGCTTTCTTGTTATTTTTGGTAGTTAAATTTCTGTTGTCTATAATCTAGTCTGCGGTATTTTGTTATGGCAGCCCCTTAACACACAAAGTCTTCTGCAAATAGGGAGTTTTACTTTTTCCTTCTAATCTGTGTGACTTTTATTTCTTTTTCATGCTTTGTTAAACCTGCTGATACTTCCACTACCTTGCTAAATAGGAGTGATGAGAGAAGGTATTTTTGCTTGGTCCTATTTTAGAAAGAAACCATGTAAAGATTTTCATATTTAAGTATGCCATTATTTGTATGCATTTTTAAAAAAAAAATTTATTTGTTTGTTTATTTATTTACCAGAGAGAGAGAGAGAGCACAAGCAGGGAGAGTGGCAGGAAGAGGTAGAGAGAGAAGCAGACTCCCCGCTGATGATCCCAGGATCCAGGGATCATGACCTAAGCCAAAGACAGTGGCTTAACTAAATGAGCCACCCAGGCGCCTCTTGTGTGCATTTGTTTTTAGGTTTATTTTATTGTTCTTTTTTTCTAACTTCTTGAATTGAATACTCAGTTAACTTATTTTAATTATTTACAGAATAGTTATACTGAAGGCTAAAAGTTTCCTCTGAGTATTACGTTAGCTATATCCCATAGAGCTGGTTCATTTTTTAATGTTAGTTTTTAGACAGTTTATAATTCCTATTTAACCTCAAAGTTGTTGGGTTTTAGAATACATAGACAGTGAGGTTCCATTGGCTTTTTGTTCATTTTACTTTACTGCTCTAAAATCAGGACAACAGTTCTTTAAGAACTTTATTAAACATTTTATGACCAAACTTACTATTTTTGTGGATATTCCACAGGAGATAAGTTCTGTTTTCAGAATACAGAATATGGTCTACACCAATCAATTCATTTAGGTCTTCAATATCTTTACTTACCTTTCATCTAGATAATTTATCATGAGATAGATGAGAGAGATAAAATTAAGTTCCTACGGGACGCCTGGGTGGCTCAGCTTGTTAAGTGGCTGCCTTCTGCTAGGGTCCTGAGATCGAGTCCCACATCTGGCTCCTGGCTCAGCAGAGAACTTGCTTCTCCCTCCCACTCTGCCTGCTGCTCTCCCTGCTTGTACTCTCCCTATTAAATGAATAAATAAAACCTTAAAAAAAAAATTAAGTTCCTACTACTCACACACTTCTTATTTCACATTATGATTCCCATAGTTTTTGCCTTATAAAAGCAATACAGAGGAAATACACAAATATACAGCACATGTAAGGCATATATTCCTGTTAGATCACCTTTGTGGATGTCACAGTATTAAAAATTGCCTTTAACTGTCTTGCATAAATCTTTTTGCCTTGAATTCAACCTTCACTAATATTAGGCTTATTATACCTTGCTTGCAAGTATTTCTTACAGATCTTTTGTTTGGTTACGACTACTTAAGAGAAATAATACCCAAAATTAAAAAAAAATTTTCATACAAATACATCCTTTTTTTTTTAATGGTTTCTGGGTTTTTAGTCTTATTTAAGAACTTCACCAACTACCACAATAGATTACACAATTAAAGTACGCTTTCTATTTTTTTCAGACGATTTTCCTGTTTTTTAGTAAAATGTTATGGTTTTCTTTGTAAGTTTCCTGTTAAAGGTATTTGAAAGCCTATCATATTTTTATAACTAGTATTAACAGAATTTTTTTCTTTAGTTCCCAGTCACTGGGCTGAAGAAAGCTGGTAAAGCATTACTTCTCTGAGTCTGTGAGGATGTTTCCTCAAGATATTAGCATTTGAATTGAACCAGGTAAAGCATTTAGCCCTGCGTGGGGCTACAGCTAATCCCTTGAGGGCTGGAATAAAAAAAGGCAGAAGGGCAGGGTACCTGGGTGCCTCATTTGATTAAGGGGCCAATTCCTGGTTTTAGCTAGGTCCTGATCTCAGGGTCGTGGGATCTAGCCCCACTTTGGGCTCTGTGCTCAGTGCAGAGCCTGTTTGTCCCTCCCGTTCTGGTTACTCCCTGCGCTCGCTCTCTCACTCTCAAGTTAAAAAAGAAAAAAGAAAAATCTGAAAAAAGAAAGAAGGCAAAAGTGCAAATTAACTCTTTCCACTTGCGTTCAGAAATCCATCTGCCCTGGAAGAGGGGCGCTCCCGGTGTCTGACCTTTTGGAGTTAGACTAGGACTTACACCACATTCGCTGGCCTTCAGAGTAGACAGTGTTTTGCCACTGGCTTTCCTGGCTCTCCAGCTTACAGACAAAAGATCAACAGATCATGGTGTTGGGTCCCCCAAAATTGGGTACCCCAATAATGGGTCCGTGATTAAAGGAGTGAGACTGATACAAAGCAAAGGTCAAGCAAAGCTTTATTTCGCGCCAAGCATCAAGAATCAGACCAACCGTCAAACGGACCCATCAAGGCAGCCCCTACAGAGAGGACGACCCCTCCCTGCTTTCCAGACTAACTTTTATAGAGCAAAGACCATGTGGTTTGGGCCTGGCCACGCACAGGTGGCCAATGAGATTGTAAGATACACAGGAAACTCCACAGTGATGCTAGGTGACCAAATGAATTACAATTTACCCTAGTAGACACTTGAAATAGCCTATCACCTAGTTCAGAATTGGTGCCCAAAAGGCGCCCAAAGGGCGGGGCCCATACTCCTTGGTAGCTAGGAGACAGTATGCGCCCCCACTGATTGAATACCTCCACCTGGCCTGACCCACCCTTGATTTTGGACTTTGTTACCTGGGACTGGTTTCCGGGACTCGTTTTTAAGTCCCCTAGGGGAAAGGGAGCAGGGACAGTTTAAGGGTTAAACAATAAAGTTATTGTTTAATCTCAAAGGAAGCCTCTGGCTAAAATAAAAATATAAAATAGGTTCTTACAATGGGACTTCTTGTCATCCATAAGCACATGACCCAATTCCTATAACAAATCTCTTTTATGTATCTACAATCCTACTGCTTCGGTCTCTCTGGAAAACCCTAATACATTCCCTTTACAGATCTTCCTGCTATAAGAGAGAATAGTTGTTGGTTTTCTTATGCTTATATACTGCTCCATCTTATCAAATTCTAGTCTTTTTAAGAAAAAAAAAAAAAAACCTAGAATCTCTCAGCTATTCTAGGTCTATAATCTTATAAACTGGAAAGAGAAACATGTTTACTTCTTCTTTTCCAAAGTTTATCATATCAAAGTTAATTCCTCTCCGTCAGCCATCTTTCTTTTGGTCTAACTATACTTGTTACCACCAATATGAAAATGTTTAAAATAAATGGCCATAACACACTTCCTATCTAGTCCCTCATTTTAATTCACTAAGTGGGTAGTTAAGTTTGGTCAAATGTCCTCACCTTATCTGAGTAGTTTTCTCCAGTACCTTTTTCTCTTAAGATTTTATTTATTTATTTGACAGAGAGAGAGAGGGAACACAAGCAGGGGGAATGTGAGAGGGAGAAGCAGGTTTCCCACTAAGAAGGGAGCCCAAGAGGGGTTCAACCCCAGGGTGTGAGTGGAGAGGGAGGGAGGCGCATATCATGACCTGAGGGGAAGGCAGCTGCTTAAGGACTGAGATTTAAGGTGCCCCTCCAGTACCTTTTTTACCTATAGCTTATATTAGAAATGACTGCTGAATATTAACAAAGGCCTTTTTAGTATCTACTTATCTGAGAATATAATTTTTTTTCTTTAATTTGCCGATATGAATTATGCTAATAGACTTTCTAATTTCCTGTAAATTCCTGGAATAAATTCTACTTGGTCAGTGGCGTAACTACTCACATGATACACTGCTGGATTCTACATGCTAATATGTACTTATAATTTTCACATCTACATTCACAAGTGAGAATGTCTATAATCCCATATGCTTTTTTGTCACTGTTTATGAGATTTGGGGTATTAAAGCTATGTAGAAGTCATAAAGTAAAAAAAGTAAATTTCATCTTTTCCTACGGCCCAGAATAATTTAAATAACAAAGGTGTAATGTGTTTGAAAGTAACAACAGCTGGTATTAATGAATATTTTATTAGCTGTAAACACATTACATGCATTGACTCACATTAAGTAACAATTCAGCTGTGAATCCACCCTGTCTTGGTCTTTCTTTCAATAGCAACTCACCTTTCCAATTTCTTCTACATTAATCTCCAAGTTTTCTACTTTTGCAGAAAGTCAATTTGGTTTATTTGTATTTTGAAAAAACAACAACAACAAAAAACATCCATTTGTTAGTTTCAAGTTTGTTTATACAATGCTGCATGTGGATTTATATACCAACTTTCATCCTAATACCTCCTTTCTTCCTAATCTCAATTCTAATTGTTCTCCACTTACCTCCTTAATCAGACCCAAAAGGACTTTCTCTATGATCTGGACTTTACACAGACCCAAGTTTATGGACTTATTCATTTCTCTTTCTTTAGTTTTAATGTTTACATTCCTTGTTTCATTTTTCTAACTTTCTTCTGGTTTCCTTGTTATTTTTTAAATTCCTTTAAAATGTGCACTAAGTTTCTGGGCCAGTCAATAAGTTTATTATTTCTTATAGCAAAACCTTCCCTTTAAACACAGCTTTGTGATGCTAACAATCAACTGAAATACATGAACTCTAATTGAATCCTGGATCAGAATCAGTTTGTTAATTAAAATAAACACACTCTAAAATTTTTTTTTTTTTTTTAGTAATTGGGAAAATTTTGTATGGGCAATATATTAGGTGACGTTATTGAACTACTGTTTATTTTCTTAAAAGTGATGTTGTACTACCACTACGCAGTAGACTATCATTTTTGGGAAATGCATACTGAACTGTTTAGGCATAAATGTTATGACCTCTGCGTTTTTAAATGATTTATGGGCTAAACTATGTCTCCTCAAAAATTCATAGGTTGAAGCCCAACCACAGTATCTCAGAATACCACTATTTTGGAGATAGGACCTTTAAAGAGGTAATTAAGTTAAAATGAGGCCATTATGGTAGACTTTGGCATCTGACTGGTATCCTTATAAAAAGAGATTAGATTACAGGAAGAGACATCAGGGGCACACCCACATAAGGGCAGCCAAGTAGGCAGCAACAAGGGGCACCTGGGTGGCTCAGTCAGTTAAGCATCCAACTCTTGGTTTCAGTTCAGGTCATGATCTCAGGTCATGATCTCAGGTCCATGGACTGAGCCCCACATCCTTCCTATCAGGCTCTCTGCTCATTGGGGAGTCTGCCTGAGAATCCTCTAGGTCTGCCCTCACCCCCCACCCTGACCCCTGCCCCCTCAAAAAAATAAAACTTAAAAAAAGAAGCAGCAACAAGGTAGCCATCTGCAAGTCAAGAAGAGAGGCCTCAGAGGAAACCAAACTTGCCAGTACCTTGATCTTGAACTTCCAGCCTCCAGAACCATGAGAAAATCAACTTCTGTTCTTTAAATAAGTCAACCAGTCTATGGTATTTTGCTATGGCAACCCCAGAAAGCTAATGCAAACAGCTCTGGGAGAAAAATGATAAATACAAAGAGAGAAAGCAAAAATAGCAAAAGCTTAATGTTGCTTATTTCATTCTACGATTCTTTCAATTTTTATGTAAATTTAAAACTTTCCAAAATAAAAAGGTTTATATTAGCATCCCAAAACTCTGGGCATTTTTTTATCATCACAATAGTCAAATTTTATGTACCTATATAAAATGAACCACCTTACTATCTCATTTGTGAAATGAGACAATTATCAATCTGACATTAATAGATACTAGAAGAATTTCAAGTGTTCTAAACCACTAATATAATACCTGGTAGAGTAAGTACTTAATAATGAGTATCACTAGTAGTAAATTCAAATTCCAAATGGGAGATGTGATTCTGCTTCAGGTTGGCATCACTGTTGTCATACATGTAGGAGTAGTAGTTTACGAAAATCACCTTAATCCTGAAAGCAATTAACTGTACTCTCATATATTCCAAAAGGACCAATCATTACAAGTAAACAAATCAATTCTGTTAAATCATTTTATATAAATACAACACAGAAAAACAATCACATTCTTGGGGTAAGAAATCATGGAAGGAACAACAAAGAAAACCTGAAATGGAAATGAAAGTTTTTAACTTACTGACTGACTAAATCAGATCCCATCTTAGCGCCATCATCTGCTTCCTCTTCCATATCAGAGTCCACACCATTGTCACCTTATAAATAAAATAAACTATTGAAAGCAGGCTTATAAAATGTCAGAACAATTTAATAACTACACAAATTGCCATCTATAATAAAGTGACGCAGATTCAAGAACTTAATAGTTGTTGAAAGATGACATTTTTAATTGCTTATATTTAAAATGAGTTCTTTCAGGGTGCCTGGGTGGCTCCGTTCTTAAGTGTCTGCCTTCAGCTCAGGTCATGGTTCCAGGGTCCTGGGATCAAGCTCCACATCGGGCTCCCTACTCAGTGGGGACCATGCTTCTCCCTCTCCCACTCCCCCTGCTTGTGTTCCCTCATTTGCTGTGTCTCTCTCTGTGAAATAAATAAAATCTTAAAAAAAAAAAAAAAAATTGGTTCTTTCAATGCCTTATTAGGTATTTCTCACTGCCTTCCTGTTATCTATGTCATAAATATATACATACACACACACACACAAAAAATGTGTGTATATATGTACTTATGGGCTACAACCAAATGTGTACAATTATTAGCAAAGTTATAAATTCCATTAAACCATTTTATTTTTTTTTAAAGATTTTAAGTAATTTCTACACCCATGTGGGGCTCAAATTCACAGCCCTGAGATCAAGAGTCATGCTCTACCAAGTGAACCAGCCAAGCGTGCACATTAAAACATTTTGCATTTAAAAAAGATATATCTGGAAATCTAAAATCTCCCATTTTTTTTGCTTCTTCTCTTGTAATGCTAATGCTATAATCCTTGTACAGTTCCAAAAGAAAAAAAAAAGTCTGAAAATCTAAAATTCTGGGGTGCCTCAGTGGCTCAGATGGTTAAGCGTCTGCCTTTGGCTCAGGTCATGATCTCCAGGTCCTAGGATCAAGTCCCACATCAGGGTCCTGACTCAGCAGGGAGTATGCTTCTCCCTCTCCCTCCACCTCTCCCCCTGCTCATGCTTTCTCTCTGCCTCTTATCAAATGAATAAAAAAACACAATTTAAAAAAAGAAAATCTAAAATTCTACAGGTAGTAGCATCACAAAGAAGAGTTATACTTTAGGCAGAGATAAATGTAGGCAAATTGCAAAAATTCTTCCAACTCCACAGCCAGGTCTTATTAGAGCAAAAGCAGTATGCAATGGGCAATTACAAGCAATAGTAATGTAAAGCAGAAAATAGAAAATTATTTTTAGAAAAGCCATCTCAATAATTAATGCTTTTTTACAGCATTTGGGTAAAATTTTTTATTTCATTTTTATTGTATACAAACTTATGCTCTTACCTTTGATTATATTTAGCTTGAGAAAATGAAATACACATCAAAAAGTCTATTCTTGAAATGTTATTCTGCTAAGTAAGCTTTATTTCACAGCACAAAGAGAAGGAAAATTACTCAATGACTACCCAGTAATGAAATTAATAATCAAGAAAACAAAGAGTAACTTAGGACTTATGCTAGATATATGTTAAACAGTAAGTTACCAGAGTTTAGAAATATATATTCTTACCCTCAAGAATCTTCAAGATTTTTTTTTCAGATAGGAGCTCTAACTGTTCTTGGCAGAGTTTTTTAATTTCTTCTATTGAACAGTTCTAAAGAAAATGACATTAAAAAAATACACTCATGTAATATAGTGCCAAAGTAAACTAGAAAACAGCAATCCTAAAAAAAGTCTGGTTAGCAAACTCTTAAAATAAGACAAATTAAAAGCCACATAAACCTTTCCATGAGATGGTATCTGAAAAACTGTCAATAACATGTAATTGTTGTAATTTATAGACATTTGATGAGAATAAAGTATCATATTTATTACGAAAGAACTAAAGAGAAGTGAGGTGCCCAGAGATATTCTTAACAGCAGCCTATTTGTTAGGTAATTCCTCTAAAGATTTAAATACTCAAGTGCTGGCTTTATACATCTTAGATCTTCCACACCCTATTTCCATTAGAATACCATAAATAAATAAATGCAAACATTTGTGAATTTAGTGAAATGTAAGCTTCTACCAACCAATACTGTATTGGTTACATAGCAGAATATTATTTCTTAAGACACCAGAGTCATTATATCTCTAATTTTGTTATTAAAATGCCCTGCATTTAATAGAATTATTTCTAAAAGGCTAATAAGTTCCTTACCTAAACACAGTATACTGCTCCATTTTTTCTTGGCAAACTTAAATACATAGGGCTTTTATACTCTCTAAGATCCCATTTTTTAATCTTTTGAAGTAGCTTGAGTTGAAAACTTCCCATTATGATTTACATGAAGTAAAATGATTACTATAAAAAAGATGTTTGTAGGGGCACCTGGGTGGCTCAGTGGGTTAAAGCCTCTGCCTTCAGCTCTGGTCGTGATCTCAGGGTCCTGGGATCAAGCCCCACATAGGGCTCTCTGCTCAGCAGGGAGCCTGCTTCCCCCCTCTCTCTGCCTGCCTCTCTGCCTGTTTGTGATCTCTGTCTGTCAAATAAATAAATAAATAATCATTTAAAAAATAAAAGGTGTTTGTATATCTCTATATATGTGTATAATCCAATAATATATGTAATGAAGTACCTTTAACACATCAGGAAGCATCTTCTGTAACTTTTTCTCACCTATGATACAGAAACACTGCTGAAGCATTTCTTTTTTGTCTGATATATAGAAACTAACTGGCTTTAACGATACAGTCAAGTCCAGTCCACCTTCTTCAAGGTCACTGTGCTCTGCCAAGAATAATTCTTTTTCCAAAGTTGGCAAAAGGTATTTGGTATCCTAAAATTAAAAGAGACAAAGAACCATTAAATAAAGGAGTGTGTATATGATGTCACACATTTACATTTAGTAATTACTACATTAAACATTTCCAAATTCTTTGTTTGCATAAATAAAGCCAGTAAAAAGTATATTTAATTGTTCAGTATTTTTTGATCTTACTGTCCCTACTACAATTAATCCGGTCAACTGATACAAAGTGAAGAGATGATCTCAGGACACGCAAGTGAAAATATACTAAATATTAAAAAAAAAAAAAAAAAAAGGAAATATACTCAGTATTGAGTGACTGTCTACAATTTTAGACTGCTGAACTATTAGGGTAATCCTCTAGCATGTCACTCAACCCAAAACTTTATGCATGCATTGTTTGCTTCTGAAATTCATAAAAAATAGGATGGCAGCAAAAATGCTGAAAACCACAATTAAGAAATATTACTTCTTTCTAGGAGCTACACACATTGTTAATACTGCTGTGTAATTTAATCATATTCAAAGTAGCCAAGTCATTTAAGACATTTCTGTCAATTTGACCTCTTATCTCCCAAATATATCCAGTCTCTCTAAAGCTACTGCTATAATCCTGGTCCAAGGTGCCATCATCTTTTGCCTAGATTACCTCAACAGCTACTTAATTGGATGTCTTGCATCTAATCTGAGGTCTCTCCAATCTATTTTGCATACTGTTCCTAGAATAGATTCTATAAAATATACATATACCCATCCTCTTTATTTATAACTTCTCGATGACTCTGCACTGATCTTAGGGTAATAAAGCCTATCAAAGCCAACATGTTCATTGCTTGTGCTACAAACACAACAACCTTCTTTGAATTACTCAAATATAACCTGTTCTTCCTTCACCTCATTCAGGCAGGGCTTATGTATGTATCACTCTGCCTAAAACGGCCTTTCCTCCCCACATCCCCCTAGCACTATAATCCTAAAATTAACAAATTCAGATATCAATTCAAAAGTCATCTCTTCAAGAAAAATCTTCCCTGACTATATAGTTGAAGCAGGTTTCTTTATTATATTTTCTAATAGAGTTGTTTTAAAAGTGGCTTAAAAACACACCAATTTTAAAGAATACTATGACAATTAGGCTGAAAAAGTAAAGGTTAGATCTCATTTTAATGTTTCACAAAGTAAGTAGTGAGGATATAGAGAAACTGGACATCTCACACACTGCTATTAGGAATAGAAAGTGGTACAGCTGCTTTGAAAAAAGTTTGACAGCTCCTTAAAAAGTTATATGCCCCAGGAATTCCATTCCTAGATATGCATCCAAGAGAAATGTAACCACACACCTGCACAAAAACCTGTACACAAATATTCATAGCGTTATTCATAATAGCTAAAAGATGGCAACAATCCAAATGTTCATCAAGTGACAAATGGAAAAACCAATTGTGGTATAGCCATACATTGAAATATTATTCCATTCATATAAAATGTCCTGAGCAGGGAAATCCATAAATCTACACAGACAAGAAGTAGTGACTGCCAAAGGAGTGAGTACTGCAGATGATAAATGAAAGGTACACACTGGGTTTCTTTTGGGGGTGATGGAAATAAAACTAACAATAGTGATTGTTGAACAACTCCATTAATATGCTCAAAACCAGTGAACTGTATATTTGAAACAAGTGAATTGTATGGTATATGAATTACAACTCTACAAAGCTGTTACCAAAAACAGCATCAATAATAAGAGGAAACACAATATACACCAGATGTAATGGCACTCTCAGAATTCTGAGATGCTGGGGAGCCGGTGGCTCAGTGGGTTAAGCCTCTGCCTTCGGCTCAGGTCATGATCTTAGGGTCCTGGGATTGAGCCCCACATTGGGCTCTCTGCTCAGCGGGGAGCCTGCTTTCCCCCCCTCTCTCTGCCTGCTGCTCTGCCTACTTGGAATCTCTCTCTCTCTGTCAAACAAGTAAATTAAATCTTTAAAAAAAAGAATTTTGAGTTGTTATCTATACGCCTAATACAACAACGTCTTTTTTTCTTCACAAATTAGAACTAGGGTTTAGTTCTGCATGAAAATACTAATATTATTTATTAATTTTAAAAAATTTAAAAACCCTACCAGACCCACTGAGCGATAAACTCCAATAGTCCAGTTCTAATAAATCTTTAGGAAAAAGATGAAAACTATTCTGGAACACATCCCCAAAATGCAAAACTTTCCAAATCAATCCATAATCTTGATACCAAAACCAGACAGGATAACTACAAAAATAAAAACTGTAAGCTGATTTAATTTAGGAACATAGACACAAAGTAAGAATACTGAATTCCAGCTGAGTACAGTAACCAAACCAATAAACCAAACAGGGTCTATCCCAAGACTGCAAAACAGTTCAACATGAGTTAATTTACTAAGTTATTAAAAATTACATTTTCAGATCAAAGGAGGAAAATTATGTGATCATCTCAACAGAATGCCATAAAAGCATCTGATAAAACTCTACAACCCTCAGTGAACTAGGAATTGAAGAAAATGTCCTTAACTTGATCAAAAGAATCTTTCATGATCTTTGACAAATGTACTTTTGGATGGAACATTAGAAGTGTTCCCAATTAAAAAAACAAATGAGAAAAAAAATGCCTATCACTGCCTCTGTTCAACACTACACTAAAAGTCTTCATTAATGTGGGGTGCCTAGGTGGCTCAGTGGGTTAAGCCGCTGCCTTCGGCTCAGGTCATGATCTCAGGGTCCTGGGATCGAGCCCCGCATCGGGCTCTCTGCTCTCTCGGGGAGCCTGCTTCCTCCTCTCTTTCTGCCTGCCTCTCTGCCTGCTTGTGATCTCTCTGTCAAATTAATAAATAAAATCTTTAAAAAAAAAATAAAAAAATAAAAAAATAAAAGTCTTCATTAATGTAAAAGTACAAAAAACAAGAAGTATTAGCAATGAAAAAAAGAGACAAAATCCCGTTTGTACAAATTTCTGAGCCAAATTTTAAACTAGTAATTAATAATGTGGCTAAATACAAGAAAATACATAAAAATAAATGGTTTTCTAAAAAAAAAAAAAATAAATGGTTTTCCATGCTTCCACAGCTCCCAATTTAAAGGTGTAATCTTTAAAAATACTAGAAGAAAACAAAAACTAGTTTTAGGATAGGTTGGGAGTATGGAAAGATCTTTCTAATCATACACAATCCAGAAGGCAAAGGATAATAGTATTAATCTTGACCACAGAGAAATTAAAAACTTCAGTACACCATAGACAAAGTTACGTAACATTTGCAATATACCTTACACAGAGGGTAAGAACACAGACCTTAAATAGATCAGAACTTACTAGTAAAAAGCTCAAAATAACCAAAAAGAAAAATGGCCAGAGAATATATTTATGCAACTTACATGCGGAGGAATCAAATGGCAAATAAAAACATTAAAATGTTCAATCTCACTATTAATCAGGAATATATAAATCAAAACAAATGAAATATTAATTTCACCCATTAAGCTGACAAATTTTTCAAAAATGGATATAGTGAGTATTTGCAGAAATTGGTATTCTTTTGCAATGTTTAGACTATACATCAGTAAAATCTGTTTTGGAAAGTATTTGGTGGTACCTACCAAATCTTTTTAAATGCATAAACTCTGACCCAGCAATTTCACTTCTAAGATTCTATCCTAAAGTATTTGTTGCCAATATATACGTGCAAGGGTTCGTTTTCACATTATCTCTGTAACAGCAAGAAAACTAAAAATCTAAATATTCATCAATAAAGATAAAATGGAATATACTGCAGTCACTAAAAAATAAGACAATTATCTAATTCAATGGGGGTAATATCACAATAAAGCTTATATGTAAGACCTAAAATACACAAACTTAACAAGAGTTAATGAAGAGGCTGCCTAGCAAATAAAGGGGAGGCTTGAACAGAGACTCTCATGCTTTCTCTTTTATTTCTGTGTTGTATAACTTTTATGTATTCACGCTTTCGTTATAATATAAGCAAACAGCTTTTTTTTAAATGGTGGTATTTTGGTAGATCGACTGAGTGTAAAAAACATGGCTTTTGTATCAGATATTGGTTTCAAAATGTAGGTGTTACTAACAAACTGTGACCGTGGGTAAACTTCATTAATTTCTCTGAACCTCAATTTTCTCATCCTGTAAGGCGGAGTTAATCATAATCTACTAAAAGGTGAAGATAAAGAAAGAAGTAAACGGTGGCTCTCAAGGGCACTGAAGCCTAGCTCCCGACCCATACTTTTCAGGTCGACTGCTACTGGAGTGGAAGGGGCCAAAAGTTATATGAGCTAGATGATCAGCAAACCCAGAAAGTTTAAGTTAAAGGCATGGGAGTGTGCGGTTCACCGGTACTCAGGCACATGAACCTCAAGGAGGGGTGGAACCCTGGGATCGTAACGCTAAGTGAGCTACAATAAGAGCCCACCCGTCACCAAATTCCGCTCCCCGCCCGTCTTCCTCGGAGAACGCAGCTGCTCCGAGAGCCCCGAGAAGGGCGCGCACGCACCTGCTGCAGCGACCCGGAGACGCTGGAGGATGAGTCAGTGCTCCTCCGCTTCCGGCGCTCGCTGCGCTCCACGCTGCTCCCGCCCCAGCAGCTACCTCCACTCCCACCGCCAGTGACACTACCACTGAAGCTGGTGTTCCCACAGCAGGTGACGCTCCCGCAGCCGCTGGTACTCCCACAGCCGCTGGTGCTTCCACTGCCGCTACTGGCCAGGGCGGGCACCAAGTCCGGCGCCGGAAGCGCCGGCGCCGCGTCCTGACCGCTTCGTTTGCGCCGCTTCTCCCGGGAAGACTTTTTCCCCGTCATGATCCCCCCGCTGCAACCATCGGGCGAAAGCCCGCCGTCTCTGAAGATACCTAAAGCCCGCTGTGGCGGCGACTATGGGCGGCGAGCACCGGCGTCGCAGCTTGTGCGTCACTTCCGGCCTCGTCGCAGAGGCCGGGAGGGGTTCCTGGGGGGCGTGCCTGGCAGCAACTGCGCTTCCCAGCGAGAAGTGGAGGTTGGCTTGAATTTGCTGGAGGACTAACAGGTTGTCTTGAGCGTTAAGGTTTCTGTATCTTTCTGCAAAGGACGGAAGGTGGAGCTTTACCGTAGCACTTTGGCTTATTGATACCTCTTTTCAGATTTTGTCTGAATACACATACACAGTAAGGTATGGTGTAGTTTTTGTTTTGTCTTCCAGTGTTTATTCGTGACACTAAAGTGTTGTAACAATAAGAAGAACTGGGGGAAAATCTCATTAACATCATCACCGGGGCACATTTTTTGAAGTGTATTTTAGGGAATTACACAGAAGTCGGGTTTTGTGCTTCCTTGTTTTTCCCCATTAACACTAGTTTTTAGGCATGTTTCCATTTCACTTCTAAAGACATTTGGCTCTAGTATTTCACCATATTCTTTCTCAATTTATTTAATACTTGAATGCTGGCATTAGGCTGTTGCCAAACTGTTACATTTCACAATAATGCAGCTATGAACAGCTTTAAAAAAATTATTCTTTTCCTTATGGCATTTTGTCCACCCGAAACAAATTTATGAGCTCTTTTTCTTTTTTCCTAAGATTTCACTTATTTCTTTGAGAAAGTGAGTGAGCGAGCACACGAGCAGGGGTAGAGTAAGAGGGAGAAGCTCCCCGACACAGGGGTTCATATCAGGACCCTGCCTGAGCCAGGGGCAGATGCTTAACTGAATCATCCAGGTGCACTGCACATTATTTTTCTCGTCCTAGTTAACCAGATTTCTTTGAAGAAAGATGAAGCTAATATAAAATGTCACTCGTACACTGAAACCTTAAAATTTTTTTCTAGTGTATGATAATAGAGTTTTAACTTGTTTTAATTTGATTTTAATTCAAGTATAATTAATGTACAGTGTCATATTAGTTTCAGCTGAATAATGTAATGACTCATCAATCTCCACATCTCCTACCTATCTCAGCCGTTCAACAACTATTTAATAAATGTGTAAAACAAACCAGATGCATGGGTAATTATAGCCCTGTGAAAACCTCTGTTTCTACCCTCTGGCTCCACCCTTAGTATTGCCTTCGAAGGTAAATGCTGAGACTGAGCATATTATGCTCTTGGATGTTTTGTATTGGCCTCATTAAGTATTACACCTGAAAGGACTGAAAGTATTATGTTCATAGACAGAATAAGCACAAAAAATTAATAACATATAATGTTTATAACCTTGTTATGGGGTGAATTGTGCCCCCCCCCAATTTATATATTAAAGTCCTAACCCCAAATATGCCTATACTTGGAGATAGGGCCTTTAAGAACATAATTAAAGTTAAATGAAGTTGTGAGGGTTGGGGCTCTAATTAGGTAAAACTGGTGTCCTTGAAGAGATACTAAAGATCTCTTTCTCCCTGTCCCTGGTCTCCTTCCACCCTTCCCTCCTTTCCTTCAGCCCCACCCTCCCTCCGCGCAAGCACACAGAGGAAAGGTTAGTGTGAAAAGGGAACTGAACCAGCTGTCTACAAACTAGAAAGAGAGATCTCATCAGAGATCAACGTTGACTGCACCTTGATCTTAGGACTCCCGGTCTCAAGAACTGTGAGAAAATACATTTCTGCAGCGTAAGCCACCCAGTCTGTGGCATTTTGTTATGGCAGCTTGTGATGACTGATATAAACCTAAGATGGTATGTATTAGCCTGGATAAAACTAGTTGCATATTAATTACTGGGTGCCAATTTTTCTCTTATAAAATCAGTTGAGAAGTTTCTTGGTTTCTACCTCATTCTATAGCAACCTGACCAATAGTTCTGATATTTCTTTGGCTGGAACAGAAGCCAGGGAACTGTCAACTAGATAGCTGAAGAAGTTACCCATTTGGCAGAAGAATCCCAGTCTTTGTCCACTCTTCCATATTCTTGTTCTAGAATACAAAGGCATTGTTTGACCACTGATGATGAGTACAAAATAGACAAAACCCACGCCTTCATTAGCTTATATTCTAGTAGGGAGAAGCAAACAAACAGACAAAAAAACAACCACAAAAATCCCCACAATAGATAGTGCTTCCATCCTCACTCTGGCATTCAGCGTTCTTCTTACTCTGCTTTATTTTTCTTTAGTGCTGCTCTTAACACCACTACACACGCATCTGTTTGTGTCCTTTCACTTGAATATAAGCACCATGAAAGCAATGACTTTGTGTTATTCACTTCTCTATTCCCACTACCCAAGTGCCCTTAATAAAGTATTTCTCATAGTTGGTTCTTAATAAAAAATTTGTTGCATAAATGAGTGAAACATAGTTTCAGATGGAGAACCAGACTTATGCAGGATTATATGAACTCAGTAAATTATGAGAGTAAAAGCACCCAGTGAAATTAAATGGCCAGAAATTCCTTAATTAAAGGAGGTCAGTAGGAGCTTTTCTGGGAATAGTTCAGTGTTCCTTCATCACATGGCAGAGAGATTTAGCTAGAGGGACTCAGTTGCTGCTGTAACACTGGCAGTCACATGGGCTTTGGAGCTATAGTTGCAAATAGCTTTCTAACAGAAACTAGATAGTTCTGTATGGAGCTCTGCCATGCAAAGAACAGGGACAGGGACTTTGACTCATGGTGTGAACATGTCATAGACATATCACAAGGGTGGTTGGCTTAAAGTCAGAGAGATGCCATTGTCTATTTAGGTTAAACCATGTGAAATTACCTTTTATGGAGGTCAAAACTGATTGAATGTTGACAGTTTCATATGTTCAACATAATATTATAGAGCTGAAGAGACCCAGCATTGAACACTGTTACAGATTTAAAGCTCAGCAAATGAATGCAGGACTGCTTTTCTGTCCTGGAACAAATACATGGGAGGGTGGACGGAGATTGGAATTTACATGCCCTTTTTGTAACTGCTCTTCAGCAACTCAACATTGATCACAAAGATCAGCCTGGGATATGTATGTACTAACGCTAGGGCCAATCAGTACATCTTTGGAATTTATAAAGAGACACTAGGTGAGCAATTCAGCTTTCCACTTAAATGAACCTAAGGAAATTACCTCTAGTTGTCATATTCTCTCTCTTGTGAAGGTCAACAAAAGATACTTACTGAAACAAGACACAAAGTCCTAATACTGTCATTTTCATATCAATGAGCCAACAATTCTCTCCTCTTTCATTAAGTTGATCTGGTTTCTGTCATGTGCAACTAGATTCCTGATGAATATAACATGTAAGACCTTGTAGGATCTGAACAGCCTTTTTCTCTGTAGCCCCATATCTTTCCTAGAAATATGCCTTCTGGGCCTATTCAACAATCCTACCTGCACTCATCTTGTTAAATCTAAAATTCTTTTTAGGGGCGCCTGGGTGGATCAGTGGGTTAAGCCTCTGCCTTCAGCTCAAGTCATGATCCCAGGGTCCTGGGATTGAGCCCCGCATGGGGCTCTATGCTCAGCAGGGAGCCTGCTTCCCCCTTTCTCTCTGTCTGCCTCTCTGCCTACTTGTGATCTCTCTCTCTCTGTCAAATAAATAAATAATAAATCTAAAAACTTTTTTTAAAAGCTTTAAAAAAATAATAAAATTCTATTTAACTATCACTTCTTTTTTTTTTTCCATATAATGTATTTTTTGTTTCAGGGTACAGGCCTGTGATTCATCAATCTTACACAATACACAGTGCTCACCACAACACATACCCTCCCCAGTGTCCTTCACCCAGCCACCACATCCCTCTCACCCTCCTCCCCTCCAGCAACCCTCAGTTTGTTTCCTGAGATTAAAAGTCTCTTTGTCTGTGGTTTCCTCTTATTTCATTTTTTCCTCTCTTCCCCTATGATCCTCTTCCTTGTTTCTCAAATTCCACATATCAGTGAGATCATATAATAGTCTTTCTCTGATTAACTTATTGAGTATATCTCTGATTGTAGCATAAAATACTCGAGTTCTATCCATGCTGTTGCAAATGGCAAGATTTCATTTCTTTTGATGGCTGCATAGTATTCCATTGTATATATATACACCACATCTTCTTCATCTATTCATCTGTTGATGGACAACTTGGCTCTTTCCATAGTTTGGCTGTTGTGGACATTGCTGCTATAAATATTGGGTGCATGTGCCCCTTCAGATCACAATTGTATCTTTGGGATAAATAACCAGTAGTGTAATTGCTGGGTCATAGGGTAGCTCTATTTTCAACTTTTTGAGGAACCTCCATACTTAGGTATCACTTCTTATTTAAGACCTTCCCAAATCAATTCCTTTCTTAAGCTTGTTAAAATGAAATGCTTTTTCCTTTGTAAAACATTGTCTTACCTACAGAGCATCCAGAACTCTTGACTGCAGGTATTTGTTCAGTATCTTCTCCAATACTGTTAGTTCTAATGAACAGAGGCTGTGTGTTATATATCCTTATAGTGTCACCACCTAATTCAGTGCCTGGCACGTGCTAGAGATGCAGTGTTAAATTCTGAACTGAGAAGTTCAGGATTCATACAGAGCTTCTTTTCAAATCACCTCTGGTAAATTGCATTAAGGGCCCCGTTTCTTCACCTTTCCCTATATTCATGCTCTTTGCCATGTAATTTGGCAGTGTCCTTCCACTTGAGGCAAGACACATAATTCTCTGCTTTTGGAGTTGACCATATGACTTAATTTGGCCAACGGGATGTTAGCAGATGTGTAGCAAGAACAGTGTCAAAAACAAAAACAAAAACACGCCCCCCCCAAAAGAAAAACAAAAAACAGGGGCTCCTGGGTGGCTCAGTTGGTTAAGCATCTGCCTTCAGCTCAGGTCATGATCTCAGGGTTCTGGGATCAAGCCCCGCATCAGGCTCCTTGCTTGGTGGAGAGTCTGCTTCTCCCTCTGACCCTCCTCCCTGCTTGTGTTTGCTCTCTCTCTCTCTGTCTCAAATAAATAAATAAAATCTTTAAAAAACAAAAACAGGGCACCTGGCTTGCTCAGTCAGTAGAGCATACAGCTCTTGATCTCAGGGTCATGAGTTCAAGCCCCACTTTGGGCTTGGATCCTACTTAAAAAATAAACAGAACAACAAAAAACAAACTTTTAATTGTGATGGTTCACTCTTATGCTTCCACCATTACCAGGAAAATAATATAATCAGGTTGGCAAACTGGTCCCAGGAGAGAGATGAGAGACAAATAGAGCTCAGCTGCCCGGCTAAAGCAAACAGTCAAGCCTAGCCTAGAGCAGAGTCCTCCTCCAACCTACAAACACGAATGAGCCCAATCAGGATCAGCAACCCCTAAACTTGTAACTTCTTAGGTAAATTAATGGCATTGTTCTTGTTGT
Organism: Enhydra lutris kenyoni; assembly: GCF_002288905.1. Classification (NCBI taxonomy): domain Eukaryota; kingdom Metazoa; phylum Chordata; class Mammalia; order Carnivora; family Mustelidae; genus Enhydra; species Enhydra lutris. The sequence goes on along the minus strand of NW_019154154.1, from coordinate 3,180,156 downwards.
TAGTTGTTGAACAGTATTATGGTGGCTATAGTTAACTGTATTTCTTTTTCCTTTTCTGTATTTCTCTGCCAGCCATGAGAAGGGTCTTCAAAACTAGCTTCATGTTGCCCGAGTCACTATTCAGTGTCATGGGCAGTAGTATGGGCAGATATAATTCTTAAATTCCAACAGAAACACTTAATATTTCATAGTGAGGTTCTGTGGCAATATAGAAAGTTTAAATGAAGTGTCAGGATATTTGTGTTCAAAGTTCCAAACAACAAATTTTGCAAAATAGCATCAGGATATTGATGCCCCCACCCATGGGCATTTTTTTCCCCAGTAGCAATAAAATGAAATACCTTTTTTCTCTTCTAACTGTCCTTTGTATAAAGCAGTGACTTTATTGTTAAAGAAGGTGGTAGCCTTGTATTATCTGTGAAAGCAATGCTTGGTAAGTCCTCATTATGTGGCAGACATTTCATGTATTTTATTCTTCCACTTTATAAAATCCTAATGTACCTTTGATTAAACTGACCTGAGATCAAGCATCTTGACTTAATAACAAAACGCCATTGAGATGTATGCCTTTTTAACCTCAAAGCAAGTACTCTTTCACGGGTTCTCTTAACTATTGAAAATTTTAAATGATGTACAAATATGTTAACATTTATTGAATTTTTTAGTTCCTTTGGAGACACAAGAATGAAATTTGTTTGAGAGCTTATTTCAGGCTTCTGTTCTAAGTATGAAGCATACATGCCACTACTAGCCATAGTTGCTGTTATAATGAAGTGAAGTGGCTACCGCAGATTGCTATTTTTCATGTTGATAACCAGCTTTGCCAACATCATTTATTAAATACTATTCTCCATTGTTTGTGACTTGTTACTTGACCTCTTTCAGTTTCTTCAACTTCTAAAATTACTAACAGTACTTACCCCATAGGGATGAGGATAAACCTGAAACTAGTATAAAGTAATTCTTTAATGCATGCCATAATTTACTTAAAGTTTTGTTTTTTGCAATGTTACTTAACTGGTTTGGTTTAAATTCGGTAACAAACAATTGTGTAAGCATTGCTATATCATATGCCTTTACATCTGACTGAAGTATCATTGCCATTTGGATGTTTTACTTTTCTAATTTATTACAGTGTGTTCAGGAGTCCCAAGATTCAAGTTTTAAGTCCCAGAACCTCATATTAGGCCTAGGACCAGTATCAGCCCACCAACTTTACAGAAGGACATTAGTTGGCATTCTCCTCTTTAAAGCTTTCATTACTCACTGTATTCTAAAGACTCTTTTCCTCCATGAGAAGCATCAAAGTGGTTTACTTGTTGCCCTCCAAGTCAAAATCCTCCATATCTGACTTGGATCTTAGTACCCCCAGAAAACAAGCACCCTAAATGCAAACATTAAACAACCAAAACCTGATTATCACTTAGAAAAATAAAATATAGAATGAAAAACTTTTTAAAAAATATTCACCTGTCTCTGAAGATGGTCAGTGGCCAATTACACCGTTCTGTCCTCCTAACCTCCTTTAATTATTGTAAGTGGAACATAAACTCTAAGGAAGCACAAATAAGATGCAATCAAGTAAAAAAAAAAAAAAGTACACACACCTATTAAGTATTCTTGCGACAATATTTTAATCTTAATCTAACCAAATCTTTGGATTTAGCTTTTAGTTTATAGGAAATAGGTATGGCAGGCAGATTCTAAGGCGGCTCCCAGTGATCATTTCCTGATATTCACAGACTGTGTAATCCACTCTCCTTGAGTAACTTGCTTCCAATCAGTAGAATACCTTGATGTTGAGGGGGTGGCATGTTTGTGGCTAGACTATAAAAATTCTGACTTTGGTTCTGCTAGCAGACTCTCCCTTGCTGGCTTTGATGAAACCACTTGCCATGATGAAAAGCTGATAAAACAAAAAATTGAGGGCAGGGGAGCCTGAGTGGCTCAGTTAGTTAAGTGTCTGACTCTTGCTTTAGGCTCCAGTCATGATCCCAGGGTCGTGAGATCAAGCCTCACGTAGGGCTCCACACTGGGCATGGAGCCTGCTTAAGATTTTCTCTTTCCCTCTGCCTGTCCCTCCCCACTCTAAAAAATAAATAATAAAATAATAAATGAGGGAAAACATTTTTCAAATTTAAAAAAAAATAATTTATGTGTTTCAGAGAAATAATACAAGCAGGAGTAGGGGGAGAGGGGCAAAGGGAGAAGCAGGTTCCCCGCTGAGTGGAGAGCCCAATGCAGGGCCTGATCCAAGGACCCTGGGATCATGCCCTGAGCCAAAGGCAGACTGAGCCACGCAGGTGCCCCTGGAAAATATTCTTAAAACAAACCAAACAAAAAAACTGAGGGCAGCCTCCAGCCAATAGCCAACTAGGATTTTAAGTCCTTAATCTAACAACTGGAAAAGAACTGAACACTAACCATGTAAGTGAGCTCGAAAATATATACTTCCCCAGTCAAGCCCTCAAATGAGCCAGCCCTCAGCCCTGGCTGATACCATTCATAGTAGCCTCATGTGAAACAAAGAAACAGAGGATCCTGCTGAGCTGGGGCAGGACTCTTCACTCCCAGACTATTTCGGATAGTATATGTGTGTTGTTCTAAGCCACTTTACTTTTGGGGTAATTTATTAAGCAGCCATAGGTAATTAATACAGAAAAGTTACAGAAATGTTTTACAAATATAAAATTGGGGTACCTTGCATTCTGGAATGCCTAGACACTTCAAAGTCAATGATACTGAAAATAAAAATGGAGAAACTGTTCTAGGTTGAGACCAAAGAGACATATAACCAAACAAATACAATACATAAATCTGATTATTCATATTAGATCCTTTTAAAAAAGTGATAAAAGGTATTATGAAACAATAAGGAAATTTGAGATGGACTAGATATTAGATATTATGAAGTTACTGATTCTCTTAAATACAGTGATAGTTATATGAATGTTCTTTCAAATGTCCTTATTCTTAGAAGATACATATTGAAGTATTTAGCTGATAAGTGTGATATCTGCAATTTCAATAGTAGAGATAAAGCCAATATGGCAGAATGTTAACAACTGTAGAACTTAGTTGGCAAGTCAATGAGCGTTCACTGTACTGTTTGAACTGTTCTGTACGTATGAACATTTTCATTAAAAAACTGAAGAAAACCACACGGAATGATAATGTTAAATGAAAAAAATCTTCAAATTCTATCTTTAATCACAACTACACTGTGTACTATAGACTGAATGTGTCACCCCCCCAATTCAGTACTTTGAAACGTAACCCCCAATGTAATGGGGCCTTTGGGAGATAATTCAGTCATAAGGGTGGAATCCTCTCTGGGGAGACCCCAGAGAGCTTCCTCCTTCTGCCACGTAAGAGCCCTCATCAAACAGTCAATGTGCCAGCACCTTCATTTTGGATTTTCTGGCCTCCAGAATGGTGAGGAATAAATGTTCGTTTTTAAACCATTCAATCTATGGTATTTTCATTGTAGCAGCCCAAATAAACTAACACCTTGTGTATAATTTTCTACAGAAAAATATACTAGAAATTAGATTATAAATTATTTTTTAAAATTACTTCTTAAAAAACAGAATAACATTTCTTAATCTCAAATAATTTATATCTCAAGACCTTTAGGAAGTAGGATACATCACAAATGACCCTCTATACATTTTATCATTTCTTAACAAAATAACCATAGATACACAGTGATAACTGCTAAGGAAGCTATGTCCCAGTCTCATCCCCAGAATTTGTGAAAAATCTGTTTTTAGCTATGCTTCTTCCATCATTTAAAAGGAACATGAGGTAGGTTAAAATATCACTGCATTGCTATTTAGTCATAAACTGCAACTCCCATGGGCTGGCAGTAGCAAAATTAGAGCAGGGGAGTGGGGGGATCACAACAGAAGCATGCTCATTTAAAAAATGTGATGCTGGATGGAGGATAATAGTTCTGAAATCAAAACAATAGTATGTCTTTTGCAGGCAACTGTCTTTCAAATGCAATATGGACATTAACTCCAATACTTTTACCACTGTAGGGGACTTGACAGCATGTATCAAGTCTAAAGAATGTGTATTAATTTGGCCCACCAATTCCATGTGTAAAATGTAGCCTAAGGAACTAGTAAGACACTTAGGATATTTGTTTGAGTCTGCTTGATAGCTGAAAATTTAAAATAATATTGGATAATGGGAAATGGATATATACCTATAATGTACTATATTTATTAAGGTGGAGATATGCATACTGTATGTCAAGTTTAAAAATCAGGTTATTGCACAATGTGTATCACACAGTCTCTCAAGAAAAAAAGCATGTTTACATACCTACTAATATGCCACAAGACATTAAGAATGGTTCTGTCTGGGTGGTGGGATTACAAGCAATTTTTATTTGATGTGTGTTTTATTTGATGAATATATGTTTTTATATTCACAAAAAAATATTAAGAGAATCATGGGGAAAAAAAATGAAAAAGCTTTAAAATATCACAAAACCATCATATAACACTTATTTCTCAAGTGGGATTATCTTTTTTCTTTAGATAAATTGTATTTTATAATTTTTTAATAAACATGAAATACTGATATTATAAAGTTGTTGTAAAGACTTGTACACTATAAGAAGCAAACAGTGTTTACAATTTGCCACACCTTACAATTTAAAGAATGAACTCATGTTCTTAATGTCCTCCCATCATTCAAAGGTTCTACCTAGTATTTCAAAATACGTAGATAAATTGTCTGTACTTAAAACTGCATGCTAGACTGGACATGTTCACAAGAAAGCAGTATATTGCAATGGAACCAGGCTGACCTGGGTTAAACTCTTAAGTTTTCCATTTAATTTTGACTTAACCATCTAAATCCCAATTCAACAAAAAGTAAAGCAAAGGTTCCTAATGGAGCCAGCCAACAGAATTTTTTAAATCTGAGTACACATCACAAAGTTGCAATTTAATACTCAGCAAAATACACATTCCCTCTATTTTACCCATTCTTTTTTGATATTCCAAGTTTTTCCTTGAATCAATACAATGGTCAAAAATCTTTCCTCTCTTATTAGGGAAGAATTGTTCTTTGCAATTTGTCATTAAGCCAGTAAACTGATGGTTTTGTATACCATAAATGTTGAGAATGCTGCCACTATTTTATGCAAAGTCCTCTTTGTGAAAAGATCTTTCCCACTTTAAAAAATTGGAATAGTTATGCTTCTCTTAAGAAACTCAAGTTCTCGTAAACACATTAAATTACATAATTAAAGTGCTAGTTTCTCCTTTGTGTTAATTGCTAGGATGTTCAGAGACAAATTTGTGATGCCTCTCTCTAGTAGTATGGTATGCACTTTTTTTCTCCCATTATGATTCCTCCCATTATATTTACTTCTGAAAACAGAGACACCATCACTCTTCATCTAAGGGGTTTTGGAAATTAAATATCAAAGTGGTTAGCCCCGTGCCCAGACCATGTTAGGAGCTCATAAATACCAGTTTTACATGATAGGATCTGGACTTGCCAGTAACATTGTTATTGCTTGCACGGTTGCTTGATAAAATTCAACACATTCCAAATTCCCTTTGAGACCAATGGAAATGACCAAAAATAAACTAGTATCAAAACTAGAATGAATAATGAAGTTACCTCAAATAGGGAGGGGTGAAAGAAACTGGATCATAAACTTGGAGTTAATTTGGGATCTCATCTTTCTGAATTGATATACAACCTAATACAGCTTAGTCAGTTGCTTTTCCTTCATCTACAAATGAACCATCAAACAAATATAATTTCTATTTACAAGTAACTTAAATGAAGAAATTATTTTATATCTTTTCAATATATGGAATAATTTATGACAAAACTTAATTTTTGAAAATTCCAAAGTACTTATCAAAATAAGGCCTTGAAATATATCGATGCTGTTAAAAGAATCAGCAATAAAAATGAGTACAGCAGTAGTTAAATAAAAGTCAACCACGGACAAGTAACATTTTGGGGTATGTAAGTAGTAAAAGCAGATTATATAAATAAAAGTTCTTATGTGGCAAAGGTATGGCCATTATGCCACTGTAGCAGTTGTGTTCTTGCTGATTTTAGCTCATTCTTAATTTGTTTCTAAACTCCTGAAAACTTACCCACATCACACAGGAAAATCTCACAGGTCATCAGTGCAAAAATTTATTTCTTCTTTGTCTCCTCTTACCCCCACTTTACAAGATCTGAAATTTTACTTAATCCACAGCCTTTTTTTTTTTTTTTACCATCTGTAATCAGTCATGTAAACTGTGAGAAAAAACACTAATCAATTTAAAATCTCAGCCACATCTCCATTGTTACAGTAAATTTAGGATAAGTCTACAGCATTCACTTACTTTAGCTGGTTCTGATACTGAGGCATATTTTTTTATTTGAGAATCAACACCTAAAGACTTGGCTAACTGTACAGCATTTAAATCATCACTGATAAGTGTCCCAAGAGCCACAAGGAGTCTAAAAGTGGCTTCTAGGTCTTGTACAACTTCCAAGACTGTACTAATTACTGACAAGCATTGAGCTTTCCCTTCAATGTTATGGTCTTTATGAAAACAAACAGAATAGTTCAGGGTCAATGTAGCCAGAGCAATGTGAATGTTCTTATTGCTCCCTGATTTCAGTTCTATTGCATGAGACATTAGTGATTCCCTTTGGGACATCATGAGCTTTTGTCCTGCCTGGCCAACAAAACAGTTGCAAAAAGTCCTCAGAGCAAGCAGCTGGTTTGCTGGCTTTCCTTTAGGGTTCAGAAGACTGATAAGATGACTGCTGAACTGAGCCCCTTCCTTCTCATTGCAGAAGTTCTCATTCACACTGGGATGTTTAATTGATAACCGAAGAATGTCAAGTGCAGGAAAGACAATATCTATTAAAAAGAAAAATTCATTAATGTTTATAAAAACCCAGAAAATTCCTATGACTGTTACTCAGTTTTAAGAATCTTATTTCATTAACACACGACCATTTCAGAAAGTGTTAAAAACCATGTGCCTGCTTTACAAAATACATGTATTCCTAAACTTTTGTTAATTAATTGTTCTTATTTATAGAGACTGGATTTATTGCTACAAGATCATATATGCTTTAAAGATAATTTAATTTAAATGGGTTATTATCTAGCCTGATACATACTGAGTTTCACTAAATCCTTGTGGAATGAATGGGATGGGGACTTTGCTTTTAAAAAGACCAAAGAGTTGAAGAGGGGAAGCTTTTTTTTTTTTTTTGAAGAGAGAAAGAAAGTGCACACATGACTGGAAGTGAGTTGGGAGGTGCAGGGAAGGAGAAGGAAAAATCTTAAGCAGGCTCTACACTTACTGTACAGTCCAATTAGGGGCTAGTGCAGAACCCAGATCGGGGCTAGATCTCACAATCCCGAGATCATGACCTGAGCTGAAATTAAGAGTCAGATACTTACCCGACTGAGCCACCCAGGTGTCCCTAGAGGGGAAGTATTTTTTAATAGAATTCCAGTGGACAAATGCTAATAGGATGTTTACAGGTTGGTGGAAGGCTTTATATTCCAAGGATTGCGCAGACACCATCTGAATGAACGCACTCTATAATCTTAGCATACTAAAATTAAGGAATCCAGAAATTATGTGCCCTGTGATATAAAGGTAGTATGCAGCATCATTTATAAAGGATATTCACCTAAAAAAAAAAATATTGAACCAGAATCTACTTATGTCTAGCAGGAACTATAGAGACAGTGGAACACATTTAGTGATCTGCCAAATTCACAATATGGGATATTAAGCAGGACATATGATTTTTCTTCTCTAATCAATAGCATGAAAAAGTAATAATAAGGGAGAGGACACTTTTGGAATTTAAAAAGAATTAAGTGAGTTAAAAAAATAATTATAGCAGACATTCATAACCTGGGTTAATAGGTTACAAAACGTTCCTGGGTGGTTTGCAAGGGATCCAGAAAAGCTCTGAAATGGATGAAATGGTACATGGATGGGGTTCGTTACGTTCCATTCAGATTCTCATAAGGCATGAGACCAAATCGAGACTATGAATTACAACTACCCAGGGTTACTTTTACTCAATCTGGAAACACCAGTAATACTGATAGAAATGAAAAGATACACTTACTGCTTTTTAATTACACTTTAAAGACTGTTTCCATACCTTCAGGCCAGTTAATAGCTTTCCACAAAATCTGAAGTTGCTGGGCTGTGGGTTTTTCTGAAGAACTATTACATATGAGAGACAGTATCTTTTCAAGAAGTATCAAGTCATCCTCAGTTAACTTTTTCTCTTCAGGTGCAGTTCCATTAAGTTCCTTCAGTTTACCTAGAACCCAAACCCAAACTTTTAAAATTCTCTAACTATAATTAACCAAATGTAATATAAAAATGTCAAAATTTTCAGTAAGAGTATTCCACCATATACCAAGGGGAAGGTAAGACTTTTCAGGGCAATTATCAAATACCATAAAATAAGGATAAGGCCTATGAGTGTTATTCGTTGAGCACAGTAAAGAAAAGAAAGGTTACTGTGATGATTTTTATTTTACCTTTATTTTCTAGGATCTTATGAAACTCTGCTTTAAGTAAGTTTTAAAGTAGATCGAACTTGTAATTTTTTGGTTTTCAAAGCAACATCATGTCATTATACCCAAGTCTAAAGTCAAGTCAATCCTCTATTTTCTCAAAGAAAAAATTTATAATGGCTTTTAGCCAACTTATGTCAACGTCTATGATTGTTAATGAATTAACTGAAGAGTTAAATGTCTATTTATAATATTTAATTTATTCACTTAGTTCCATATGTGCTTTTGACATCACATTACTTTAAAAACATATTTGATGGAAATACCGTCTTTTGTTACCATATCCACATTTCATGAAACAATTTTTTAAAGGATTTATTTCTTTATTTTAGAGTGAGTGTAAGAGACCAGGGGCGGGGGAGAGAGAGAACCTCAAGCAAACTCCTTGCTGAGTGTGGAGCCCGACATGAGGCTCAATCTCCTAGTCCCGAGATGACGGCCTAAGCCAAAATCAAGTCAGAAGCTTAATGGACTGAGCCACCCAGGCACCCCTTATGAATGATTTTTATAAAGACAGTATAAAGGTTCATTCTGACCAAAAACCCCCTATTTTATATTGAGAGGTATATGTTATCTTATCTCAATTCTCATGAAGTAGTAGTGGCAAACAGAGCTAGTATTCTCAGTCCAGAAAGCACCTGCCATTTTGTTTTGAGAGAAACAAGTTAACAGAAAAAGCATTTAAAGTCAACTGAGCAGTTTCATTTTAATGGACAATTTGAACAGCCTTTTATTATTATTTCTAAGGGCAACTAATTTTTTTAAGAGAAAATTCTTATTGTTCAAACGCTTTACTCATTTGTCTTCATTATTTTTTTTTTCCTGAAAACATTAAGATTTCAGGGAATGGGATTTATATTTTTCCCTTTCAGTTTTTTTTCATTAAAATCATCATAAAGCATTTACCTTATATTTGTATAAGGCTTCTTGCAAGTATTAAGGGTCCATTATCAGACTGTGTATTTGCAGTCGACGCAGTTTTGTAATCCCACAACAGAAGTCTCTATCATGTAAGCACCCAGTTCCTAGCTCATGTGAGGAGGAGAAACAGTCTTGAGTGCACTGCAAAGAGTCTATGGATATGTGAGAAAACTATTTAATTAAAATGCACTTACCTAATATTTGTGTAGGGTTTGCCTGGTCAAAAGTGAGAGCCTCTTTTTTAGGGAAATAAATATTCACTGTTCTAGATGCAGCTGACCGGTAGGCACTATTCCCTATTTACAGAACAGAAGATGATTAAAATCATAAGGACTAGACAAAACTGAGATTCTTCTAATTGTAAGACTTTGTTTTCACAATTATTGAGATATGTAACTACTCTGTGCATGCAATAAAACAACCTCACAGAAAAAAGAAAATCATAAGATTTTATAAATGGATTATATTTGTTGATGTAATAAACTTTAGTTTCTGGACTGGGAGCTTAAATGTAAAACAAAAGCCTTTCCATTTCATATTCTCTACATCCCTCATACTTCTAAGATTCAATCTAAATAAGTTTTAAAAGATCAAAGAATACACAATTATGAAACCTTCCATTCCCATCTTAAGTAAGGCATATTGATCTCTTTCTTCTCATGTCTTTTACTGCTTATTCCAAATGATATAGTAGGTATTGTCATTTTCTCCATCATTTATTTATTTTTATAAGTTTTTATTCAAATTCCAGTTAAATTCCACATAAAGTGTAATATTATTGGTTTCAGGTGTACAATACAGTGATCCATCACTTCCATACACCACCTGGTGCTCATCATGAGTACATTCCTTAATCCCCATCACCTGTTTATCCCATACCCACACCCACCTCCCCTCTGGTAACCATCAGTTTGTTCTCTAAGGTTAAGAGTCTGTTTCTTGGTTTGACTCTCTTTTTCCCCTTTGCTCATTTGTGGAATTTTTTAAATTCCACATTATGAGTGAAATCCTATGGAACATGTGGTATATATATACACAAAGGAATATTAGTCAGCCATAAATAAAAGAATGAAATCTTGCCATTTCCAATGGCATGGATGGAGCTAGAGAACATATCATGCTATGTGAAGTCAGTCAGTTACAGAAATACTAAGACCCTATGATCATTTCAATAAATCTCCCCAAGATGTAGGTTCCTAAAGGGAAAGTGTCCTAGTCTTTTATGCATTTTTACTTCCTAAGTTCCTATTATAGTGACCAAAATGCAGTGTCTGACAAACAACTGGCAAAGGATGAAAATTTAGTGTAATACATAGTGACTAAAGTCAATTAAAGCACAATTTAAATCTAATTTTTATTTTATCTGCATTCCAAATCTTACTTTAGTCCCAATGCAAAAATTAAGATATTTTGCAAAAATATGTATAAAACATTTAAATTTTCTGAATATATCAGAAACAGGAATAAGATAGGTAAAGATTAAGTTATGAGATAAATACACAAAATTAATTTTAATTGCTTAAAAAGCATAAAATATTTATTGGTGTGATCAAAGACGAGCTAAAAGACATTGCCTGAAGTCCTAGTCATTAGAGTCTCATTGTGGTAAGGAGAATGCAAATCAAATACCATCCAAACAATGAGATAAAACAAGAAGGAAAAGTACAGAGTGCAATGAGAGCTTATGATAGCATACGTGATCCAGCAGAGGGCATATATGAATGCCCAGGAAATATCATTTAATAAATACTATATTCCAAAATTAAATTAAAAAAAAGAAAACAGAGGAAAAAGCCAAACAATAATTTGTGGTCTAAATAACAAAGCAAAGGGCTCAAGTATTCTAAAACAGCACAGCATCTACCAAACTCCTGAGAAAATAGCATGGGATACTCAAGAACCTGACACAGGCCAGTATGCCTGGGTAGAAAAAAGGCAGAGAGGAAGCCAAGAAAAAATATTCAATGGGAAACCATTAAAGGGTTTTAATCAATGAGAGTATAAACGAAGTTTGACTGTAAAATGATCACTGGCTGCAGTACGGCTCATGTAGAGAGTAATGTGGAGGATATTACTTCATCTGTCTAAGTAAGAGATGACAATAAGGTGGACAAACGTATATAAAGTCCAGCATATGTACCCAACTGTTAAAAACTCTAACTTCTGAAAAATGGCAGCAAGCACGGTTAACTTCAGACTCTTTTCTAATACAACAGCTACAGCTAACAATTACTAAGCATTTATTCTGCATAAAGTGCTTTATATACATTTTGTAATTTTAGAGAACTCTTAACAACTCCATGAGGTAGATATTACTTCAACTTTACAAATGGGAAAAACAGAGGCACAGGAACAGAATAACTGGCTCAAGGCAAAATAGGTAAAAATTAGTGGAACAGAGATTTGAATCTAAGCATTCTCACTCGAGAGTCCTCAATCTTAATCATTATGTTATACTTCAATACCACCACTCAGGTTAGTTTGGCAATGAAAAAAGAGCTTACAAAAATCATCACATACCAAGTTGGTTCTTAGAGGGCTGGTTTGCAAGTATATATTTTATTATGGTCAAGAACATATATGTTCCACATATATTAGTCTCTTGTAGAAAATAACAAGTAGGGAAAACACAAGACAGGATAGGTGTCAAACTTTCAAGAAGTGAACCACAAATTTAGTCCTGCATTTTATTAACAGTCAAAAAGAGGGAAGCATGTCTGCCAATATTCAACTACGATGAACAAGTAAGATGTGTCAGACTCTAGGCAAGATACTAAGAATAAAAAAGAAAAGTTAACTGGTCAGGAGAAGATCAGATAGCACAGGACTAAATCACAACAGCAAATTTTTTCTGGGTCCTCTTAAACAGAACATGGAGCACAGTAAATAACATTCTCTTTCTTTTAAATATTTTACTTATTGGGGCGCCTGGGTGGCTCAGTGGGTTAAAGCCTCTGCCTTCGGCTCAGGTCTTGATCCCAGGGTCCTGGGATCGAGCCCCACATCGGGTTCTCTGCTCTGCAGGGAGCCTGCTTCCTCCTCTCTCTCTCTCTGCCTGCCTCTCTGCCTACTTGTGATCTCTGTCTGTCAAATAAATAAATAAAATCTTTAAAAAAAAATATTTTACCTATTTATTTTGATGTAGGACTCAATCCCAGGACCCCGGGCTCATGACCTGAGCCTAACACAAATGCTTAACCAACTGCGCCACCCAGGCACCCCTGAAGAACATTCTCAATACATTAAGAATGAACAAAGGAGAGACGCATAAAAAACAAAACAAAACAAAAAACAACCCTCAGGTTTGTAAGGGTGGTGAGAAGACCAGACCTATGACAGAAAAGCAGATTTTAATCCTGGCTACACATTAGAATCACACTGGAAGATTATGAAAACTATACTTGCCGAGGCCCCAAACCAGGGCAGCAACAGACTCAGTGAGCATCTCTGGAGATGAGGTTTTTTTAAGCTTCCTTCATGGGTCTAATGTGCAGTATGCCACAATTCTGAGAATACTCTAAAAGCCAGGTCAAGAAATTTGGTCTTGATCTACTATATGAAAAGTTCTCTAGCAAGAAAAAGATATCAGATTTCTCAATCTTTCATTAAATAAAAGTTCCAGTAAATTTTGAAAATCTAAAAAAGAAAAAAAGAAGAAGAAGAAGAAGAAGAAAAAGAAACAAAAAGTAGACAAGTTTATACCTGTAAATGGATCAACTCCAGCCATGGTAGTTCCCATATTGGCAGATCCTGGCACATAACGACCACCACCTGAAATGCAGTGACACATCTAGTAAGCAAAGGTAACTGCAAATTAAAGTTCAAAAGGTTCCTCTCTACATAGTAACTTATTTTCAATATGAGTCACAATTCAGAATGGCATTTTATACACATAATAAATGGGCTATGAATTTGTTTAGAATAGTACCTGGCATATAGTTGGTGATAAATGTTAGTCTTAAAAGTAATTCTCAAATTACAAAATAAACATTAGATGCCTTATACATTATGATTATAGATAGTAATGAATTGAAAAAGCATCAGTGGATTGGACAGAAGAAATTAAAAGGTTTCCATAATGAAATGTAAACGTGGGGTGCCTGGCTGGCATTAGAGTCTTGATCTTAGAGTTTTAAGTTCAAGTCCCACACTGGGTACAGAGATTACATAAAAAGAAAACCTTAAAATATTAAAAACAATAAAAAATGTGAACATTATTCTACTGAAATAGGATTAGCTAATACATAAGCAAAAAAGAGACTAGATAAGATTTAGGGATGCTATGATAATAGCACTGTCTCATATTTGGGATCCTACTTGTGGATTCTCATTGAAAATGGAAAGAAAGGAACATGAAAAAACAGTGTAGAGAATGAATCAGCAGGATTAGGAGATGGTCAGAGTCCTGGATCAGCCCTCATGGGAAGAAGATGAGCTACTTTTCCAGCTCCTCTGAATTTAATATCTAGGAGTTAGTATAACTGCTGTAACACATATAGAAGAAGCAAACAATACAAAAGAAAAAAAACCCAAAACTGCAGATGTAAATAGATTAAAATAATGAAGAACACAGAATAAGAGGCTTTTTTGTTTTTTACTAATATACTAGGTAGCATGCTAAGCATCTTTTTAAAAAAGATTTATTATTTGTAGGAGAGAGAAAAAGAGAGAGTGTGCGTGCGTGGGCACATACAGGGGGAAGGGCAGAGGGAGAGGGAGAGAGAAAACCAAGCAGAATGGAGCCCGAGGCAGGGCTTGATCTCATGACCTTGAGAGCTCCACCTGAGCTGAAACCAAGAACTGGTTATTTAACTGACTGTATCACGCAGGTGTCCCTCATGCTAAGCATCTTATATTTGTATACTCATTTAAATATCAATTAGATACCTTTATTATTAACAGTATTTTAGAAGAAAGCTGAAGAATTTGTCCAGGGCATTAATTATGAGGCGAAGTATGATCCTACACTTTTCTAAATGTGGTTCTTCAACCACTTGAGAGTCACCTGTTCAATATGCAGATTCCTAGAGCCCACCCATAACAGCCTATTGGTTCTCTGAACTGGATTCACTTTAAAAATGTATAAGGTGCTTTTAAAATTACTAACGGCAAACCAAACAACAAAGAACATTTAATCAGCATCCATGGGTGAGAGATCAGGGCATGAGTAATTTTTACCTCCTCACCAACCTAGTGTATCAGAATAATCTCTGTGAGAAGGACCTTATGATGAGTTAAACAAGCATCCCAGGTGATTCTAACTGACATTGGAAGTTTGAGAAGCACATAAATAAGGAAGAGAAAAGAGAATTAAGATTGACCTTGGGGCTCCTGGGTGGCTCAGTGGGTTAAGCCTCTGCCTTTGGCTCAGGTCATGGTCTCAGGGTCCTGGGATCGAGCTCCACATCAGGCTCTCTGCTCAGCAGGGAGCCTGCTTCCCACCCCACCCTGACCGCCCCCCCAGCCTACTTGTGATCTCCCTCTCTGCCTACTTGTGATCTCTCTCTCTCTGTCAAATAAATAAATAAAATCTTAAAAAAAAAAAAAAAAAGACTGACCTTAAACTATAAGCTGAATGGGAAAAACTCTTTGTTCCAGTGCTACTGGTAAAACTGGGAGAATATATACTAAAAATACTGAAGGCTTAAATATAGTCTGGTCATTTTGCTAAAAACTTCACATGTACTATACCATTTAATTTTCATAACATCTCAATATGGTAGGTACTATTATCTGTTTTTTATAATAGTGTGGTTCAGTTATCCTAGTAACTCCTCAATTCTCTTGGATGTTTAGTATGCTATCTTGCATATCTCCATAATCACTGAATCTTCTGCGTTACTGACATTGTGCAATAGTGAGACATGCTCCAGTGATGACGGCCTCAGGAGTTCTCTTGATTTGGTTGCTATTGCTTGAAGCTTCTTTCTGTTCCAAGAAAAAGCTGCTAATGAGGTCTGAGAACTACGTTGTTCTAAGTTTCAGGGCATCACTATGTCTTGAATAAGTCATCGCCTTATCTACTCTTCAGATCCTTAATACCTTTTTGAATTGCATTATGTCATCAAGGGTTTCCTTAATAGCCACTGTGCCATCACAACATTTAGCTTGATCTTGATAGACGGTGATTATAGCATACTGGTTACCAATGCACAGGGTGCAGCTAAGGGCATCTGGGCCACCAATTCACTCACAGGATAGAAGAAGCTCACTGAGAGCGATTCACAACTTCATGATAGTGACCGAAGGTTGTGTGTTGGTCCAATTTATGGTTTAGACAGAAATCTATGCAAGGCCAGTGGATACTCTAAGTGCCAATAATCTCTTCCCAAACTGGGTATGTTGTCGAGGAACTCTGGCTGATGATCCAACAAGAGCATCATAAAATATGACAAAAGCTACTCTGAAAACAGAGACTTCTTCAGCTGCATTCAAGTCCCAGCGTGGCAATTGTTTCCCAGTAGTGTTGATGCCGAGGCATGCATACCTTGGTAAATAAAGTCACTGTGAAGTGATACACCAACACTTCCAGAGCTTCATGAAGGCCATTAATAACACAGACTAGAAGAAATAATCCTGGGTGGACTGTGTTCTTCCATGCTAAGGCACAATATGCCTGAACAGACTTCTTGACTGCACGGCTTCATCCAGTATCAGGGATTCATGTGGCTCCTTCTTTGCTTGTGATCAGTAGAATCTCGCCAGTAATACCACTCATGCTGTGTCTTGGTTGGTGGGTTCCCCTATTATCTAATTTCACAGATAAAAAAAATAGGCTCAGACAGGTTAAGCAACTTGCCAACTTCTCATAGCAAGTAAGTGGTAGAGCCAGATTTTGAACCAAGGTCTATCTGACTCTAAAAACTATGCCCTTCATGACTCTTGCTCTCCTTGCAAGAAGGACCACTGGAGAAAACGATGAGTTCTAATAATACGCTATTTAAAAGTCATGAGAAAAACTACAAAATACTCCAGGAAAAAGCAAAAATTAGAAGTTAAAGAAAAGGAGATCCATCAAAATTGGAATATTATTAGGTGATGTCTCCAAAATGTAAATCCATATAATGCAAAATGCTATACTTAAATGAAGAAAGATACAATTATCAAAACTGCGTCCCACCTGTAAAAGGATCTGCTGCAGGCAGTGTGTTAGAGGATCCTGATGAAGACCCGGGAACATACCGACCACCACCTATGCATGCAAACAAAGGAAAAGGTGAAGTATGCCAAAATTTTGGAATTTCATAAACCGCACAACGCTTACATTAGAAGACTAAGCTTGGAGGAAAAACAGAAGAGCAAAGCTGTCACGTGATACAATAACAGAATTCAGTCAGCAGTTCTTATAGTAGGAAAGACTACTTAGAAACTAAAATTTCAGTGATTCTCCAAGTTTGGTTTCTCAACTTTATTACTTTATTAGGTGTTAGCCACTGCCCTTAAATGTTAAAATAACTAAAAATTCAAATTTAAAAGGAGAAGTCACAGGTGGTCTCTGACCTAGATAATATACACATATAATCAGTTCCTGTTCCTATACAAATTCACTAGAATTCCTGCTGTTGCTGTTGCTATCAAAACCATAGGCATCAAATGTTAATCTTTTAGAGAACCCCTGAATTCATTAACTCATGTGTCAAACAGCGCTGGGGATCCAGCAGGGAACAAGATTGCTTGTATCCATCAAAGCTTACAACCCACTGGAGAAGAGAATTACACGAAAGCGATGAATGCCACAAAGGAAAGAGATTTCCGTTTATACTTACACAAATGTGCAGTGTGTGTGACTATGTTTTGTTAGTACCTCTGGGGAAATAATCAGAGGTGTCTACAATAGGAAAGATATATATAAAGGGATGCAAAAGATATATATGTAAAAGATATATATAAAAGGATGCTTATAAAGTTAGAGATTCGGAAGAGCAAAGAAAGCCAGAGTTAAGATTTCCAGACGGAGCCAGCTGCTCTAGTATCTGTCTTCCACTCCACAAAATCGCTGACACAAGACTATAATCATGTGTTCACTCTTTTGTGCTGTGGCCTGAAATTCCACCAACGGAATACCCAGATAATAAACACAGTTTTGTTTTTTTTTAAGATTTTATTTATTTGTCAGACAGAGATCACAAGTAGGCAGTGAGGTGGGGGCGGGGGGGGTGTGGGTGGGTGGCGGGAGCAGGCTCCCTGCTGAGCAGAGATTTCCCAGTGTGGAGCTCGATCCCAGGACCCTAAGATCATGACCTGAGCCGATGGCAGAGGCTTCACCCACTGAGCCACCCAGGCCCTATAAACAGTTTTTTTTTTTGTCAAGTGCAACTATTAGGAGGGGTTACATCATTTATATTCAGTAGTGAGTCAGTCTGATAATTCTGTTTAAGTCAACATGCAGGTGACATTACCTTTATTAGGTGAATGGGCAATGGAATTTTGAAATAGAGAAAGAAGAGATAACTTAGGAGTGTGAAGTATCAGTGAGGGAAGAAGACAGGAAGGGATACGGAAGCCTTGTAAAACAAGGAGGAGCACTAGCACATGAGAAATGACAACAGGAAAATACTAATAATAAAGTACTAATTTCAGAATTTTATTGAGAGCTGGCCCTGCACCTAAGAAAAAAGGAAGCATTTTATTTCCTCCTGTACCATAGCCTCAGTTCCCAGGACCCAAAACTCAGGGTCCTTTTTCTTTAGAAAAAGGAGTGTTCTAATCCATTTCCTGGGAAAAAAGCCTCAGACTAATACTACTAGGATTATAATCTACAGACTGGTATAAGAGCCTAATGCCATTTACATTTGTTTTTCTTGCCCTTCCCTGCCTCCCCTCAAGTCCCCATTTATAATATTTTAGACACTGTACACTATGTTATAAACTGACTTAAAAGTCATTATGTGGAACACAAACCCATGAAAACTAAAACTGCCCATAGTTCAATCCTAGATTTGATGCCCAACTAACCAATTTATCCTCATGTGGAAAGAATTTACTTACTAAAATTCACTAAAACATGTATTTTTTTTTTTTTTTTTGACAGACAGAGAGATCACAAGTAGGCAGAGAGGCAGGAAGAGAGAGAGAGAGGAGGAAGCAGGCTCCCCGCTGAGCAGAGAGCCCGATGCGGGGCTCGATCCCAGGATCCCGGGATCATGACCTGAGCCGAAGGCAAAGGCTTTAATCCACTGAGCCACCCAGGCGCCCCCAAAACATGTATTTTTAAAAGGAGTAACTACATAAAGGAACTTCGGAGTTTCTTTTCATTTCATATGACTAAATTAAATTTTCATAGTTTTATTTAGTTTACAGTGTGGCTGTATTTTTGAAAGGGAAAAGCGACACCTGGGTGATTCAGTCAGTTACGCGTTCAACTCTTGATTTCAGCTCGGGTCATGATCTCAGGGTTATGAGACTAAGCCCCATGTCTGGCTCTGTGCTCAGCATGGAGTCTGCTTGAGATTCTCTTCCTCTCAAAAATAAAAAAAAAAAAGAGATTCTCTTCATCTCTTTTTGCCCCTCCACCACCCACCTCCACCTCATCTGCATAGTCTCTGTCTCTAAAATAAATGAATAAACAAAATCTTGAAAAGGAACAACATGGGGCGCCTGGGTGGCTCAGTGGGTTAAAGCCTCTGCCTTCGGCTCAGGTCATGATCTCAGGGTCCTGGGACTGAGCCCCACGTTGAGCTCCCTGCTCAGCGGGGAGCCTGCTTCCTCCTCTTTCTCTGCCTGCCTCTCTGCCTACTTGTGATCTCTCTGTCAAATATATAAATAAAATCTTAAAAAAAAAAGGAACAACATACAATTGTTTCTATAAATACAGAATTACTATATAATTTGAGGTTTAAAAATATGAATTTAGGGACGCCGGGGTGGCTCAGTTGGTTAAGCAGCTGCCTTCGGCTCAGGTCATGATCCCAGTGTCCTGGGATCGAGTCCCACATCGGGCTCCTTGCTCGTCAGGGAGCCTGCTTCTCCCTCTGCCTCTGCCTGCCATTCTGTCTGCCTGTGCTCGCTCTCTCTCCCTCTCTCTCTCTGACAAATAAATAAATAAAATCTTTAAAAAAAAAAAAAAAAGTAAAAAAAAAAATATGAATTTAAAGTAAAAACCTGCCACAGATCTTGGATCTCGGTTTTTATTTAAACAGGTAATCATAATGGATGTATAAACACATGAAAAGCAAAAAGAAAAAAAAAATCAACCAATATTTATGAACGTACAGAAGACTTTCCTAACTTACCTGTAAAAGGATCTGAAAAACTGGTATTCCCAAGTCCTAATATTTGACCTTTTGTGTTATCAATAATAAATTTAGCCACTTGATCCAAAAACATGGGATTCAAATCATTCTTCTGTAAGAAGTTGTATGCAGTTAACCAGGGGTCATCACTAACGTTATATGGAAGTTTATATGATGGTCCACCTTCATTGACATCAATTGAGAAAACATAATCAAATTCCTTCAATAGGAATACAAAAAGAAGATAAATGATTACTAAAGTATCTGTTCACTTAAATGACATATATATCACAGACATCATATATCCTTTTAAAAATAATTATTATAACACACTTTCGCCAGAGTGCAATGTGCTACAAGATTAGCATTTCAGTAGGGGTGGGGCAGGGGACATATTACAACTACACATTAACTCTAAGGCCAAAGGAGGGTTTCTAATTGGTTGATTTGAAGGCCAAAAGTATTAGCTGTTACCATGCTCCAGGCACAAAACATGGCATTAAAAGCACTGCCCCGCAGGGTCCTTCATATCTTGTCAAGTTAAATTTAGCGAGGCACAAAGCATTAGGTGAAAGGTGGCACAGAAGCTCCTAATTCAAAATGGTAGGGAACAATTTATGCCTGGTAAGCACCCAAAGACAAACACTGGCTAATCTATGAAATGCAGCTTCCCTACATGGAAAGAGCTTTTTGAAAAGTCAATTTCAAGGCAGGAAAAATAGGAAATCTTCTCCATAGAAATGAATTTTTAAATCTCAAACACCAAAGAAAATTTTATCAGCATGGGGAAAAGGGAACAGAAGATGTTTGTCTAATGCTTTAGGATAATGGTTATTAGAAAGTAGAGGTTGACATACTTTCCCTTCATATAAGACTTTTCCAGATGTTTGCTGATTAGCACCAGATGAGCCAACAACATCACCGATTTTTAGCCACCTCCCTTCACTAACACTCCACTGATAGGCTTCAACTTTCTCCCCATCTCTGATTAGACGAGTCTGTCCTTCTCTAGTACCTTAAAATAAAACATTTAAGAATCAAAGGTAGAATAGCAGAGTAAAATTCAAAGCCATTTAGATAAAAAAATTTTAACTTTAAAAATTATACATAAAACAGAATATGTATTTGGTTTAATGAAATTTTTATTAAAGATTTTAAAATGTTACTCTACTGGAAAGCAGCCCAAAAGAAAATAATGGTTAAAAGGAACCTGTATAAACAGAGGAAGGTTAAAAAAGTATGTCTCTACTAGAAAGAAGCCAGCCCACTAAAATAAAACAAATTTTATTACCGAGTATCTTCTGACAACACTGACTTTAGTAAATGACTCTCCATTCTTCTAGTTGTTCAGGCCAAAAAGTACAAAAGAGTCTGATTCCTCTTTCTCTGAACTCCATGGCCAATCCTTCAGCAAATTCTGTTAGTTCTATCCTTAAAAAAGATCTAGGGGCACCTAGGTGGCTCAGTCGTTAAGCACCTGCCTTTGACTCAGGTCATGATCCCAGGGACCTGGGACTGAGCCCCACACTGTGCTCCCTGCTTGGCAGGAAGCCTGCCTCTCCCTCTCCCACTATTCCTGCTTGTGTTTCCTCTCTCACTGTCTCTCTCTGTCAATAAAATCTTAAAAAAAAAAAAAAAAAGATCTAGGAAACTATCTCTTCTCACCATCACCATCTCCATTGCTACCCAATGGTACAAGCCACCAGCATTTCTCACTTGGACTGCTTTAATGGCCTCTTACTCTTGCCCTGGGGCTCCCTGAAGTCTATATTCAACCCAGCAACCACAAAATTTTTTTCAAAAGTTGAAAGCACTTCTGTCACTCCTCTGCTGGAGGCCCTTCAATGGCTTCCCATCTCTCTCAGTTAAGGCCTAAGTCCTTGGAATGAGGTACAAGGCCAAATATATCATCCACTCTGACTTTACCTTCCACTACTCCTCCCCTCCACCTATCTCCCCACTTCAGCCATGGAGTCTTTATGCTGGCTTTTAATTCTGCCCATGACACTCTTTATACAGTGCTGGAAAGATTTGCTCCCTTGCCTCCTTAAGGACTTGAATGTCACATTCTCAGCAAAACATTCAGTGGCAGAGACAGCCATTTGTCCTCCAGAGATTCACATTCGTATTCCATAGTAGAACTGTAGCTTTAGCAAGGTATACTTCCTAGATGCCACACATGAGAAGCGGTCAGGGGAATCTGAGTGGGTGAGATGTGAGCCAGTTCTAGGCCTACTCCATCATCCTCTACCCTCCCCTTTTATTCTGTCTGATGGCTGAAAGTCTCTACACAAGAGGACCCTGGGAGCTACATGTTGAAGATGGTGGTTTCTATCAGCCGGGTCCCTGAATGGCCACAAGGAGCAAAACTGCTCCAATACCTTGCCATTAACTGAGCTTTTACTGTGCAACAAAGAAAATTCTCTTGTATTAAGTCTCTGAGATTTTAGAGTTTATCTGTGACAGCAACTAATGTTATCCTAAATAATATATATTTCCAGAGCATTGTATTTAAAAATTATAAAACACCCCAACTCCTGCTTTGTTTCCCAGGGTACTTATCCCTATCTGACATACTTATATCATTACTTATTTACTTTTTAATTATCTGTCTCTTGCAGAACATAAATTTATGAGAACAGAGATTTTTATTCCTATTTCCCAGAGTTTAGAACAATGCCAGGAACACATTGGGTATTTAGTAAATATTTATTCTGTGTGTGTGTGTGTGTGTGTGTGTGTGTGTGTGTGTGATGACAAAGAGACTACATTTTGTGAAGAATTGTAAGAATATTAAAAACATGACAGCATAATGGGTCATTTCTCAAACTCTGGATTTCAAGATCTCTTTATAGTCATAAAAGTTATTCAGAAGCCCAAAGAACTTTTATTAATGAGGGTTATATCAACTGACTTACTGGATTTGAAATTAAAAATAACAAGTAAAATATATTTACTTAATGGAAAACAGTAGATATATTACATATTGAATACATAGTATTTTAATATCTTAATGAAAAACAAGAATAGTTTTAGAAGTTTACTGAGAAGACTGGCATGGTTTTATATATTTATAAATCTTTTTACTGTCTTAATAGTAGACAGCTGGATTATCTACCTGCCTCTCCATTCAACCTGTTGCAATCTGTCGTTTTGTTGAAGTAAAAAAAAGAAAATCCAACCTCATGCAGATAATATAACTGAAAGAGAAATGACTAGTTTAAAAGCCTTTTCAGAAAAATGTGAATATTCTACAAGTAGTAGGTCTTTAAAGGTTATATATTAGAATCTGAAACCATATCAATGCATTTTTTTATGCTCTACTAAACACTAAAATCCACTGGTCTATCTTAACAACTCCTGGTAGCAGATACTTTTTCCAAAATTTCAATTTTCACTTGAGAGTTTTAAATTGTATCTTTAGCAATAAATACTGTCAGTATTTTCCTGAAAGTGATGTGATCACTTTGTTCTTTAAAAAAAAAGCCCCAAACTTAAGCTTGGTTAGTTGTTCTTTGAAATAAATATGGCATTCTATGAAAAAGTTCAGTCTGCAACTCAAAGAAATGCACAAATACTTATCCTTGAAACACCATGGTACTTTAGAGTACTTTATCTGTACTTTCCATTTTGTCAACTAGAATATTAACAAAGACATGACTAATGGGTGTAGTAAAACTAATTTTTAATGCTTCTTTAAGAACATTATTATGGGGGCATCTGGGTGGCTCAGTGGGTTAAGCCTCTGCCTTCGGCTCAGGTCATGATCCCAGGGTCCTGGGATCGAGCCCCGCATCGGGCTCTCTGCTCAGCGGGGAGCCTGCTTCCCTCTCTCTCTGCCTGCCTCTCTGCCTACTTGTGATCTCTGTCTGTCAAATAAATAAATAAATAAATCTTTAAAAAAAAAAAAAAAAAAAAAAAAGAACATTATTATGGGCAAATGGTTTTTTTTAAATCCACCATTGCTTTTGAACCTTAAGTGCAAATGTTAACACAGTAGAAAAGTCAAATAACAGCTTAGTGTTATAAAATTAGTTTGACTTTGTGGACATCCTGAAAGAGTCTCAGAATTCCTAAGGGTCCGTGGATGAAGTTCTGAGAACTGCTATCATGGATCAGGCATATATCTAGATTTCATTTGAAATAACCACTGTCCTCTGATTTAAGCTCAAATTACCCCCAACTTGTTAAGCAGACATTGCTTTATTTGAACTCATTTTTATTTTTAGTCTATACAACCTCTCTCAGAGAATCCAATCAACCAAAAGGTGTTAAATGAGTGACTTCTGAGTACCTACTGTATATGAGCTAAGTATTAGGAGATTTATTTAAAACAAAAACAAGATTCCTATTTATGAGCAGTTTAGCTCAAAGTTTTTAAAACTGTGAGACAGAAGCAAGAATATGGTTTCTCACAGTGGTTAAGTATAACAGTACAAATTCTAAAAAAATCCCTGTCTGGCAATGGGGATAACACTCAATTACCAGCAAATCAACCTCTTTTTCCTTCTCATTCTAATTATTCCAAATGGCAAACATATATACACTGAAATATTTACCAGGTTCATTCAGATGTTCCCTCCCAGGAAGCTGCTCAGCATTAATGTCCCCTAAATCACCAGTTTTGGAATCAATGGTTGCCTGAGAGAGTTCTTTTTCAAAAGCCTTGATTTCCTCAGCACTTGCTGTCCGATCCTCTGATTCTGTAAACACTCTAATAATACCATCACTATAAAGAAAAAACAAATTGATTTGAAGTCACTTATGCTATAGTGCATGAACATTATCACACCTGAATGATTCAAAGCAAAAATAATCTGTATTTGTGAATATGAGAAATGTTACTATGTATTTATAGCTGAGGAGAGCACTATGCTGGTTTTACACACTATCCTCTGTTGCTTTCTAAAGCCATGTTTAGGGTAGGAAAAAGATAATTTAAGGGAAAAGTCACCGGCAAAGGACAGAGAAATATATATTTGACACAATTTTGAATTCCAAGTAAGTATTTACCATCATAAAAATCTAGAGGCATAACATAGACTTCAAGTCACTATTACATAAGAGAGTATAAAGAAGGGCAGTAAGTTGGTTTACTTTACAAAGGACTCAAATACACAACATAAAGCTTAAAAATAGCAGATGCTCATTATCTGTCCATTCAGGGAACATGGAGTCTGTCTTTATTCTGATTAACTAGCAATGTAATCCGAAGGAAGAAAAAACCAGTCTTGCATTGGACTAGATGGCAACCCCAACCTCTAGTTTTGGGTAGGAAAGGCAAGTTAGCTACTTTCAAATGCACTAATCCTGCCCAATTCTAGAGAGAACTTGGTTTCTTACTTAACCTTCCACTAACAGGAACTTCACCCTTTCAGTCTGTTTACTTCAACTTTAAATACGCTTAGGGCGGAAAAGAAACCAACAAATCTGCACTTGACCCAGACAAAAAGTAAATCACCTCCTTTATTAGGCCCTCCATCCCTTATGGCTGTTGCTTTCTTTTTATCTCTGCCTTCCATGCCAGATTCACTGGCATAAGTGTGGCTCATCCCACTCAGACCCCAGAAGTCTAAAACTGAGGGCCTCACCTTCTGTACCAAACCAATTCTCCCACTTCCCCAATTTTATTAATGCAATCACCAAAAATTAGAAGCTTTATGCTTTTCTTTCATCCTTCTTTTGATCATACTTCCTCTGCAACATTTCATATTTTGGCCTCTTATCTATTAGCATTGTGGGGATAACATTTCATAATGGCACAGGCACACTGTAACTGCTTTCTAAATTGCTTTTCCTGCTCACTGTCACCACTACTTATACCCAAACTATTATGTAATAAATTGCAAGTTATGCTTTAATTATGTCACTTCTTTAAAAGCTAGAACCCTTTATCTCAAGCACAGAATCTAAAAAAGGCCTGGCATTCACGGTTTCCCACAGTTATGCCCCGCTTTAATGTCTTACCACCTTACCAGCATTCCCCACTATTCCCCAGCATGAATCCTCTACCATTTTCCTTCATTTCTCACACATATCCCTCTCGTGTCCATGCCACATCTTTATTTATAACATTTGTTTTGCTAGAAACTATCATTTCCCTTCTTACTCATTATCCTTCAAATTTCAACTCAAATTTCTCCTTCTTCAGAAAGTTTTCCCACACTAATCTTGATCTTCTCCAATTTCTTTGCATTCAAAGTTTTGACTGTACAACCTGCAGTACAATACCAGTGTAATATATCACGTTTCATTAATGTAAAAGTTGTCATGTTTAGTACTGTTTTTTCACTCCAGAAATATACATATGGTCTCCCAATTCACTTGGTGTTTCCTTATGGGTCATCTCTACACAATACCAAAGGCCTAGACACATGATATATTGACTGACTAGAATATAAATACCTCGCACCAACCACAATGTCACCATTGTCTAGAACACAGCAGCACCAAATAGATTGAGCTGGAAGTCGGATTGTTTGAGCACATTCCCCATGTTTCCAGATTCTCAGCGATCTGTCTTCTGCCGTTGTTACAAAATCTAAAATTAATGAATATAGGAAAAATCAGTTTGAATAAATAAAATTAAATACATGTTTTACATATCACCTTCCCAGGTAGGCATAAGGATTTTTTTTAACCCTGAACTATTTTAAAATTAGTTTTACATTTTACGTATTTCTCACTTATACCATACACAACTTAAAAAATCACATTTTCTATATTTCATACCTTACATGCTGTACACTTAGCACCAACAAATTATAGTCTTTCCTGAAATACCCAAAACTTTTTGACATAACCATCAGATATGAATTAATATAATGATCACACAACCTTCTCCTTTACCAGAAGATCCTTAATGAGATAAAGCTACCAAATTACTCAAATCACAGTTAACAAACTGATAATTAGCACTCCTACCCCCACCTCACGAATGGAATGATACAGTGATTGATAGAAAATTAAAAAATTTTAATACATGCTAATCTTACCTTTACAATTTGGAAAGACAGATATGCTATAAATATAATTGGTATGTCCATAATATACTTCAAGACACTCGCCAGTGATCTGCCACCTTCTAATACTAGCATCATTTGCACAGGAAAGAAATTCTGTTTCACTCAAAATTGCTAAACCTCTTACACAGTCTTCATGCCCTGTATGAAAGAAGAATAATATAAACCAATAAGATGGATGATTTCATTGATGGATCTCTGTATTAACTACCATTATAAAACATGTAAGTGGGTAGTAATAACTGATTTTCAAAGCAGAGAAATTAATTTTTTTCTATAGAAAAGACTGGTAACCAAAATTTTATTTTAGGTTTGGTAGTATTTTTTATTACCTTTGGAAGTTATTTTACATTTACCTTATCTTCTCCAAACTATTTCCTAAAGCTCTCCAGAAATAAGATTCTGATCCCAACAATTCATTTTCACCTGACAATTCATTTTCAACTTTTTGTCTTCAATAACAAGAGTAATTCATAACATACAAAACATTCAAACATGACAAAGAGTAATAGCCCCTAAATTTCTCAAAACATAATACTGAAATTAATATTTATAAGGCACTAATGAGACAGTAATGAAGGGCACTAATGAAAATTAAGAAAAATTCAATTATAAAAAAGATTTTAATTATTTAAGAATTTGAAATAAAAACCATTATAGAAAAGTAATCTTTATTAAAGTATGAAGAATAGATTAAGAGAGACTGATTTATCTGAAACCACACAACAACTAGTGGAAAAGCTAAAACAGGAATTCAAGTTTCCTGCCTTATAATCCCACTTCCTTTGATACAACAAATCATAACTTCTCCCCTGATTTGACCAAAACACAAATATAAAACCAAACATCACTGCTTTATCAGCAGAAACATTTCATAACATATACAAATACAACCATTAAAATGATACAATAAGAACTAATAACCAATTTTTTATAAGACAAGATTTTGTGGAATAAACATTATTCTTAATTATATAACTAGAAATATACATATATTCCATTAATTAAAAATTTAAAATCCTTTTAAAAACTTCATAAAACTCAATTTCTTTCAATATTAACTGAGGCAACGCAGAAGATATTACTTTCTTTTCTTTTCTTTTTTTTTAAGACTTTGTTTATTTATTTATTTGACAGAGATACAAGGAGGCAGAGAGGCAGGCAGAGAGAGAAGGGGAAGCAGGCTCCCCACTGAGCAGAGAGCCTGATGTGGGGCTCAATCCCAAGACCCTGAGATCATGACCTGAGCCGAAGGAAGAGGCTTAACCCACTGAGCCACCCAGGTGCTCCTACTTTCTTTTTTTTAAGGACAGAACATTTTCTGAAGCTTATGATCTAATAAAGGAGATCAGGAATCAAAAAAATTTTTCAGGTTCAGTATTTGCTGCTTTAGATTAGCTATTGAAGATTAGTAACAACTTGATAACATGTATGTATGGAAGCAGGAACACAGTGATGCTTAATTATAACTTGACCATCTACAGATAGTTTTATCTGCACAAAGGGACTTCTGGAAGTATTATCCAGACTAGTGATCAAATTCGAAGAAAATAAAAGAGAAGAAAAACAACAAAAAAATTCATACCAAAATTTTAAGTGTTCCACAAATAAATCAGCAATACCAGTGTCAGTCAGCAGATGTCTCAGTGCAGGAGTTATTTAATAGGTAAGGTTCAAAAAGACCACTGATCTAAAATCCTAATATAAACCCAAAATTTGTTATTACTAAATAATGTACTTCAATATTCACAAGAGCACTAATGATGTCTTCCTGTATATATGAAATTAACAGTAGTGACACACCATTAATAATGCTTACGCTTGAAAGTTTCACTCTGAACTTGTTAAACCAAAAACAAACTGCATACCATATTACAAGCTCATTAAGAGCCATTTATTAGTCCACATCTAGTTATTTTAGGAGAGGTTTCATTTTATCTTTTAAAAGATTTTAAGTATTAGTTGTCAAAAAAGTTATATCTACCCAAATTAAATGGTTCAAATACACTGGTGTTTTTCAAATGTTGCTTCTAAGCTTTTGAGGATACACCAATGGAGTGAATATGAAGTGATGAGACTATAAATGTTGTCTACTCTGATCTTACCTGAAAAAGTCCTCTCACACCTTCCAGCTTTCCACAATTTAATAGTCTTGTCTGCTGATCCAGTTAACATTAAGCCCTGCTCAGGTAAGATCTTTACTGCCCATACTGCAGCTGTATGACCCTGTGAGTGAAATGGGAATTAACTTGAGTTGACACAAAGTCATCACATTTAATTATTATGTAGAACATTCACAGAGAACTACTACCATACCTGTAAGGTCATCATGCACTTGTCATTCAGCCAGACTTTAGCAGTGGTGTCCCATGAGCCACTAAGTAATGTCCCAAATTTTCCAGATGAAAGACTACAAACTAAAAGGGAAAAAGGTATTAGTTAATACAATGTCGTATAGAAAAATGTTCAACCTTGCTAGTTATTAAAGCATTGCAATTTTGTTTTTTTAATTTTTAAAAAAAGATTTATTTGACAGAGAGAGAGGAAGAGAGCAAGAGAGAGAGAATCTCAGGTAGACCACACTGAGCATGGAGCCCAACTCAGGCTCGATTTCACGACCCTGAAGATCATGACCTGAGCCTAAATCAAGAGTCAGACGCGTACCTGACTCTGCCACCCATGCATCCCTAAAGCACTGCAATTTTAAAAACACTTTCTGTACTGATAGTAACTCGGCCAGTTAAGGCTTAACTCAATGATCAACAGCAGACTCTGGGCTGGAATGTCTGGGTGCAAGTCCTGGCTGTGCTATGTATGGACTGTCAAACCAAGGAATAACCTCCAATTTCTCATCTGCAAAATGAGGGAGCAGGATCAAATGGGTTGCACAATCCCTTCTGGTTAAAAAAAAAACTATATAGAAAGATGGGCGCCTGGGTGGCTCAGTGGGTTAAGCCGCTGCCTTCGGCTCAGGTCATGATCTCAGGGTCCTGGGATCGAGTCCCACATCGGGCTCTGCTCAGCGGGGAGCCTGCTTCCCTCTCTCTCTCTCTGCCTGCCTCTCTGTCTGCTTGTGATCTCTCTGTCAAATAAATAAATAAAAATCTAAAAAAAAAAAAAAAAACCTATATAGAAAGATAATGCAAATGATTTTGAAATGCTGCTTATAAAAATATTTAATTAAAATGACAAATGGGGCTCAGTGGGTTAAGCCTCTGCCTTCGGCTCAGGTCATGATCTCAGGGTCCTGGGATCGAGCCCATCGGGCTCTCTGCTCAGCAGGGAGCCTGCCTCCCCCCCACTCTGCCTGCCTCTCTGCCTACTTGTGATCTCTCCCTCTGTCAAATAAATAAATAAAATCTTAAAAAATAAATAAATAAAATGACAAAAAAAACCCCAAACACTGGAGCCCAGCTAAATATTCAACAGCAATGGACGAGGTAATTAAATCTTATTATCTTTTTTTTAAATCTTTTTTTTTTTAAGATTTTATTTACTTATTTGAGAGAGAGACAGTGAGAGAGAGCATGATAGGGGAAGTCAGAGGGAGAAGCAGACTCCTCTTGGAGCTGGGAGCCCGATGTGGGACTTGATCCCGGGACTCTGGGATCATGACCTGAGCTGAAGGCAGTTGCTTTACCAACTGAGCCACCCAGGTGTCCTCTTTTTTTTTTTTTTTTTTAAGATTTTATTTATTTATTTGACAGATGGAGATCACAAGTAGGCAGAGAGGCAGGGAGAGAGCGAGAAAAGGAAGTAGGCTCCCCGTTGAGCAGAGAGCCCGATGCGGGGGCTCAATCCCAGAACCCTGAGATTATGACCTGAGCTGAAGGCAGAGGCTTAAACCAATGAGCCACCCAGGTGCCCCTAAATCTTATTATCTTAACATAAAATTATATAAGCTAAAAATTAAACATGTGAAAAATTATCTAAAAAAAACAGAAACAGAAAAAGAGAGCTCTGCTTAAAAATGGCAGACTGAAAAAAAAAATGGCAGACTGTTGGGGCACCTGGGTGGCTCAGTGGGTTAAAGCCTCTGCCTTTGGCCCAGGTCATGATCCCAGAGTCCTGGGATTGAGCCTGGCATCGGGCTCTCTGCTCAGCAGGGAGCCTGCTTCCTCCTCTCTCTCTGCCTGCCTCTCTGCCTACTTGTGATCTCTGTCAAGTAGATAAATAAAATCTTAAAAAAAAAAAAATGGCAGACTGTTGGGGTGCCTGGGTGGTGCAGTCAGTTGAGCATCTGACTCAATTTTGGCTCAAGCCATGATTTTAGGTTCCAGGGGTTAAGTCCTGTGTCAGGTTCTGTGCTCAGTGGGAGTTTGCTGGAGATTCTCACTCTCTGTCCCACCCCCAGTCTTTCCACTTGCTTACTTGTTCAATCTGTCTCTCAAATAAATAAATCTTTCCAAAAAAATTGACAGATTCTTCATAGTAAAGCTACCAATGGCATTAATCTACAAGGAGAAAGAAAACAGAAAATAACATAACTGATTCAGGAAAATGGAGGAGATTATAGTTTAAACACCCACAGAGAGAGATTAGAAATTAGTTAGGGCGGGGGAGGGGGCAGGAAACTCTCATGAGACTCCGTAGCCAGCTACTAGGTTCGATGGAGAATGGGGCTAGGCAGAGGACTTGAAATGCTAGATCTCTCCTTTCAACCTTCAGTGTCAGGAAAGCACATCCTCACCCACTGCAGGAAACTGGAATTTATTCTCTGGAGGAACTGAAGCACAGTTTGCAGATTCAGGCAGCTGAACAAAATAAAGGTCTGGAATAAGAAGCCCCATGGAGGGGTGCCTGGGTGGCTCAATGGGTTAAGCGTCTGCCTTTGGCTCAGGTCATGATCTCAGCGTCTTGGGATCAAGCCCCGCACCAGGCGCTCTGCTCCCCCTGCCCCCCCACCTCCGCCTACCTCTCTGAACTACTTGTGATCTCTGTCAAATAAATAAAATCTTAAAAAAAAAAAAAAGCCCCAGGAAACACAAGGGAAATAAATGGAAAATCTACATCCCCTTCTCTCACTGTACCAGCAGCCATGCATATATATTCCCCCCAACCCTGCTAAAGAACTTCAGATAATGACATGCAAGAGGGTGTCCCATCTAAAAGGATAGACTGCCACCAGTTTGCATTCTAATGAAGCCCACCAATCACCAAGCTCTATCTACACAAGCTGAAAAGTTTTCTATTTCTTTATACCTTATTCTTGAATATGAGCAGCCAATTTAGTATCAACAATCATTTAATCAAAGTCTCCAACATGAAACGGAAAAATCCAAAGAAACACAAAAATAAGGGAGGAAGGGCTAGGCAATCCAGAAGAGACAAATCCAACTTCAGGAAGCAGGGGGAAAAAAATAAGTGGGTGCCTAGGTAGAGCAGTTAGTTAAAGCATCCAACCCTCAGGTTGTGATCTCAGGGTCATGAGGTCAAGCCCCACACTCAGTGTGGAGTCTGCTTAAGACTCTCTCTTCCCTTTGCCACTCCTTCCTTCCCTGCACTCTCTAATAAATAAATAAACCTTTAAAACACACACACACACACACACACACACACTATAGTATACTATACTATACTGTGTAATATACTATATAGTTATATAAGTATATTACACAGTATAGTATACTACTAATATACTATATATATATAAAACTATATATATTACACAGTATAGTATACTATACTACAGCAAATACTATAATATTTGCAAATAGGTAGAATATTATATAAGAAAAATTTGTGACAGAATAAGAAAAATAAAAGCTAAAAGTAAAAGGCCCAAAAAGAAATAAATAAATAAAAATCTTAAAAAAAAAAAAAAAAAAGGCCCAAAAAGACCCAAACCAAAACTAAACAGCAGTCTCTCTGGAAAATTAGATGAAAAAGACAAAGACACAAAAAATGGACAAGGAAAGCTTAAAAAGTCAGAAAATAATTTCAGAATGTTCAATATCCAATGATAGGGATTGCAGAAAGAGATAACAGGGGACAGGGCAGAAAGGACAAAGAAATAATATAAGAAAGATTCTCAAACGTGAAGGATATGAATGTCTAGATTCAATGAACCCACAAAGGTGCCAAATGAAAGGCATTTTCAGAGAGATACACTGTGAAAATCTGTAACATCAGAAATAGAGGCGATCCTAAAAGCTTACAAGGGGAACAGAAATGTGTCTCACAGAGAAGATGGGAAATCAGAACAGAATCAAACTTTTCAGTTAACACCATACACTAAAAGGAAATAAAGCAATGTCTTCAAAATTCTACGAGTAAATGGTTTTAACACAGGATTTTACATCTAGCCAAAGTAACCATCAAATATAAGGACAGAATAAAGCCATTTTCTAATATACAAATATATTTAGCTCCTACATCACAGCTTTAAGAAGCTAAAAACGTTAAGTTAAAAAATGACAAAAATGTGGGAATTTTTTTCTAGGAAATACATTGGCAAAGAGGAATCCAGGGTTCTTGCCCCACATTGAGAGAGAGGCGGATATGTTCTGCCTACACAAGGGAGAGCAAGCTGAATAAATTATACAGTAGCTTGCCCTTTCTGGGCATGACATTAGGCGCAGCCAAATGATGCAGACGTGAGTCAACAGTATGAACGGTGGCTAACACTTTCAGGTATAGGCTTTTAAGAGTCAATGTATTATTAATTACATTGCCGTTTCACTGCTACAATAAACTCTTGAAGCATATATATAAAGAGAGAGCCCCCATCAGCCTGATTCCCTGAGAAACTCCAAGAACATATTCCCCTCCCTGATCCATGATGAATATGCATGGTGAGTGAGAAATACTCTCGTGTGATGACACCTGAGTTCAAGGAAGTGTTTGTTACTCTACCATAACTTAGCCTATTCTGACTCATTATGTATCTGATTCTTTGAAAAATGTAACAGGCACTTAGGAGACTTCCTGCAGCCCTTGTAAAATATCAACTACAGTTATGCAGAATTTCTATAGTTATGTAGAAAGGCATATGGAAATGAAAAAAAAGGGGTCAAGGGGTCACTATCTTTAGGAAAAAACAATTTTTTACCTGGATCGGAATATATTTAAGAACTATATATGCATTGATCATATTTAAATAAACATTCCCCGAATTTTACCTACTGTGCTCCAGAAAAATTTTAAGTGACTTTCATGAACATATACAGTGTAATAAAATTAAAAAGAAGTACAAAGTAGGACAAAAAGAAAATAGGATTTGTACGTAAAATATGAAGTTGTAAACAGGTGCTGGTGTTGGGTTTCTGCAAAGCAGCAGACACCTTTGCTTAGTGATAGAGACAGAGAGAGATACAGTCCTTACCACGTGCCAGACACCATAAAAACATTATATTCCACAAGAATCCCAGGAACTAAGGGCTGCTATTAGTCCCATTTAACAGATGAAGAAACCAAAGTTCATAGAAATGAAACGATTTTAATCTCTAAAATGAAAAAAATTAGATAGGAAGTAGTCTTGGTAATTGGAGAAGAAAATATCTTCTGTAGATCTGTAAAGTATTACCCATGCTTAGTCATAGGGACAAAGACTGAAACAGATTACTGTACACATAAAAATATGATTACTGGGGCGCCTGGGTGGCTCAGTAACCACTGAGCCTCTGCCTTTGGCTCAGGTCATGATCCCATGGTCCTGGGACTGAGCCCCGAATTGGGCTCTCTGCTCAGCGGGGAGCCTGCTTTCCCTTCTCTCTCTGCCTACTTGTGATCTCTCTCTCTGTCAAATAAATAAATAAAATCTTTGGGGCGCCTGGGTGACTCAGTGGGTTAAAGCCTCTGCCTTCGGCTCAGGTCATGATCTCAGGGTCCTGTGATAGATCCCCGCGATCTCCGCGTCTGGCTCTCTGCTCAGCAGAGAGTCTGCTTCTCTCTCTTTCTCTCTGCCTGCCTCTCTGCCTACTTGAGATCTCTGTCTGTCAAATAAATAAATAAAAATCTTTAAAAATAAATAAATAAATAAATAAATAAAATCTTTAAAAAAGATATGACTACTGTATCTGAATACTGAAATCAAAGTAAATTTTTGCACTTACATGAAGAATTGTTTTTCAAATAATTAAAAATTTTTAAAAATCAACTTAAAAGCCTATGCATCATCAGTCGTTCTTTAAACTCAAATGTCCTGAAGACTAGTAAATTAATCATTTGATTTTATATTAATACCATTCATGAACCAGTCTAAAAACAGAGAACCATAAGCTTTCAGGAAATGGTTAATTTTTAAAAACTTTTTTCTTTTGGATAAACTTATTTCTCAGATAGTAATAATTTACCTCCAAAAACTTGTACCATATATTTCCTAATGGAAAATAGTGAATCAAGCTGAATATACAAGATAAGTTTCAGTTTTTAAATCTGTGGGAACAGAAGGTTCTTTCATAAGAAGAATTAACTACCAATTCCAATTTTCTAAATGTCTCATCTTATAGTGTAATCGGGAATGCTTTTTATATTCTCTCAGAGATCAATGTAGCATACAATTCAAGAGAAACATTATTTTAGAAAGCTCAGAAAATTTCTTTCTTAAAATTTCTTTCAAGATCAGGCAGAAAGAATGAATAACAAAATAAATCTCTTTCAATATGTGTAAGGAAGATTCAGCTTTGAAAAGGTAGGGGAAAAAAACCTTTAGAGATCATATAATGCAACATGTAATTACTTAGAATCACAACTTGTAATGTAACTGGGAAGTGTTATACATATAATATCAACTAAAGGATAGTACTACTTTACTATATTTAGAATATAAAATTTGGGCTAGAAAACTGACCCAAAAAAATGACATAAAAATATCAATCATTAATTTCTTCAGCTATACTCGGTAGCATGGTATGGGGTGTCAAAAAAGGAAAAAAAGCGCAAATAACACTTGGCCCCTAAACCATCAAGCAAAATAACAAAATAACAAAAGATTACCTTATGATAAAGCAGAAATAAATCAGACTGGAAAAAATACCCTGCAGTATTTTTTACTGTACAGATCTCTATGAGATCTTCTAATACCTTAAAAGATCAAGACAAACATGATTACATAAAAATTGACTTTTGCATTACAAAAAAATGGGCAAAGTTAAAAAAGATAGCAAAATGGGAAAATATCCGTAATTTGTATTTAAGGGTTAATAAATATAATTAAGGATTTCAAAAATGGTCAGTAACCCTGTATTAAATGGGCAGGAGTTTTTAATACAGTTCACAGGAAAAAGAAAGGTAAAAATCCCTTCCATGGGGATGCCTGGGTGGCTCAGTTGGTTAAGCAACTGCCTTCGGCTCAGGTCATGATCCCAGCGTCCTGGGATCGAGTCCCACATCGGGCTCCTTGCTCATCAGGGAGCCTGCTTCTCCCTCTGCCTCTGCCTGCCATTCTGTCTGCCTGTGCTTGCTCTCTCTCCCTCTCTCTCTCTAACAAAAAAAAAAAAAAAAAAAAAAAAACCCCTTCCTATGTTGAAAATGCCCCCCCCCCCAATAAAAAGAGAGATGCAAATTTCACTTTTCACTTATTTTGGCAACAATCTAAAAATCTGACAACATACTCCATCAGCAAGGGAAACAGAGACTCATATGATGCTGCTGGAAATGCAGTAAAAGTTATAACATCTAAAGAAGGGGTTCCCCAATACCTAACAAAACTGCATGTGCACTTACCTTTTGATCCAGAAATGGATATTATACCTAAGTGACACTTCCAAAAGAAGGAAATGACATAGGCACAGAGCCATTTATCATGACACTATCTGTACTAGCAAAAGATTAAAAACTCAGATGTCCATTAGTAAGGGACTGGTTGAATAAGCTAGAATCACCACAGTACAGCTAGCTAAACAGTAAATAAAAATGCCACTGTAAAAACAAATGACGATTTCTATATAGTATAATAAAGAGATCTCTAAGTTGGTAATATTATCAAGCAAAAAGAGGAAGGGCAGACAATTTCATATAGTATGCTATCTGTTTATCTTTTATATATAAAGGAGCAATATAGATACACATACATACCTAACAAAGTTAATAAAAAGTATAAGGAAAGGAATAGTGTAAGAAGCAATACAGACTAAATCTAGACTTCTTTGAATATACCTTGAGTTGTTTTTCCTTTTAAACTGTTTATGTTTTACAGAATTATAAAACAAGATTACTTTTAAAAATTTCTGTTGAGCACCATTACAGCCCAAACTAAGGTTTCCAGCTGTTATTGCCTGCAAAAAAAAAAACAAAACCAAAAAACATAGGCTTCTTGGTGAAACAGGCAATTTCAGGTCTAGAATAAGAAAAGCATAAAGTGAACCTGCAGCATTCTGTAGTACCAAAAGCAAGAAAGACTGCTAAAGGTCTTATCAAAAGCCCACAGGGGTCAATTTAAAGAGGTTTCAAATTATGTCCCAAATACGGGACAACTTGAGAATTAAAAGAAAAAAAAAAGCTGCTAGGAAACCTACTCATTCTGAAACTCAGTAAAAGAGCATTTATCCCGCCTTTCCTGTATCAAAGTCTCCCACGTAACCAAAGAATTGGTATAAGAAAAATCTATATTAAAAAATTGCTAGCTATTAAAGGCAAAAATAATGGTAGAATTAAAGTACAACGATTTTGCAAATTTTTTTAAATATTTTATTTATTTATTTGACAGACAGAGATCACAAGCAGGCAGAGAGGCAGGCAGAGAGAGAGAGGAGGAAGCAGGCTCCCCACGGAGCAGAGAGCTGATACGGGGCTCGATCCCAGGACCCTGGGACCATGACCTGAGCCGAAGGCAGAGGCTTTAACCCACTAAGCAACCCAGGCACCCCAATGATTTTGCAAATCTTAATGAAACACTAGCTATGTGTGTGATCATGAATACAAGCTAAAAACCATTACATAAAAGACTGATAGGAATTTAAAATGAATGAATGATACAACACTTGAACCTACTAATTAATCTTAATATCACAGAGATATTAAGTGCCTCTTAATGTGCTACAACAAAAAGTACACAATATTACCTATAATGTGTATTTGCCAAGAATTTGAATCTGAATCTGATTAAGCTCCTAGATCTAATAGCTTATAAGACATACAAGGGATTGAGGAACATGTAAAAGGAAACAATAAGGCTTTAATCAGCAAAGTTCAGATTGTGGGAAATCCTACAGGATAAATAAGCTGATTTCAAATACAGAGCAGTAAAAAAGGGAAAGAGACCCATAGATTAAAAGACACGTGGACATTAGCTGGGTCACAGTTCAAACAAACTGTAAAAAAAAACTTTCATGAGACAACTGAGTATAATTTGAGCCTTCACTGGATACTTGATAATAAAAAATTAGGTTTTGTTTTAGGCATAATGATTATTTAAGAAAAAAAAAGATAATTTATATCTTTTAAAGGGCTCAAGGAACTATGGCCTGTGGGCCACCTGTTTTTGTACAGTGTACAAACTAGGAATGGTTTTTACATTTTTAAGTGATTGAGGGAAAAATATCGAAAGCTATTTCCTAGTATGTGAAAATTATGACATTCAAATTTCAGTGTCTATAAATAGAGTTTTACTGAAATACAGACATGCTCATTCATTTATTTATTGTCAGTGGCTGCTTCTGTACACAATGGCAGAGTTGAAAAGTTGTAAAAGCGACCACATGGCCTGCAAAGACTAAAATATTTACTATTTGGCCCTTTACAGAAAAAGTCTGCCAAACCCTATTTTAGAGCTACATATTAAAGTATTTACAAATGAAATAGGATATTGGAAATTTCCTTAAAATAATGTTGTGGAGGGGCGCCTGGGTGGCTCAGTGGGTTAAAGCCTCTGCCTTCAGCTCAGGTCATGGTCCCAGGGTCCTGGGATCGAGCCCCACATCAGGCTCCCTGCGGAGCAGAGAGCCTGTTTCCTCCCCTCTCTCTCTGCCTGCCTCTCTGCCTGCTTGCGATCTCTCTCTCTGTCAAATAAATAAATAAAAAATCTTAAAAAAAAAAATAATGTTGTGGAATAGGGGGTAGATGAAACAAGATAAGCCATATGTTGACAACACAAATAAAGCTAAGTAAATACATGGGTGGAAAAGAGCATTATCCTTTTATACATAACTCATAAAATAATATGTTTCTACTCTTACATACATTTTAAGACTTAATAAAGTTTAAAAAAGTCTGTATCATTCAAGATTTCACATACATACACAACATCTTACAAATTTTTTAAAGGAATTAAGTTTAACGTGTTGATGGGCCATCCTATTTGCTTACAGATACGGATATAAAGTAAGTACATATACTGCACTGATTAATAAGCTTATCGTTTTATAACAAAGAGCTATGAAGCTACACAGAAATCTAGGAACATCAGACAACCAGAAATGTACACAAATCATAGAAAACAATATTCAAAAGTATTAAATATTCTGCAGTTATGATACCAAGGCCCAAACACATTTGTTCTCAGTCTTCGATTTGCTTTATAAATACAGATGTAACAACCAAAAGATGAAGAAATACTTTTGGTCTTCCTGAGCATATTAATTCCTTGCACGAAGTAGTTGAAAAACCAAAACCACAAAGTGTATTAAAATTATACAGCTTCTTCCTTTTAAAATGGAACACTTTATTTTTACATATATAAGCATGTCAACCTTTACTGATGACAACAAAAAATCTGTAACACAGAATTTACAGAATGATGATGATCTAAAAAGGTTTTCACTACCAAGCCACAGCCATAAGTAAAACAAACATAGTAACAGTATGGAATACAGATATGTGAATTTTACTTTCAAAAGGATGAAACTTCTTCAAGTAGAAAAAAACCAAAGCATTACACTCACCAGTATTCTTGTGACCTTTCAGTATATAAAGTGGTGCTGGACTTTCCAGTGAGAAAATGCAAATATTGTGGTCATTTCCTCCAGTGGCAATTAGTCCATGAGGGTACATGTCACTTGAAGGTATGATGCATACACAAGATACAAAATTGGAGTGGCCACTCATACAGTGCATTTCCGTAAAGCCCCTGTTAGGACTAGAAAGATGTGGTAATTAACAAGACATACACCGTCCCCTTAATTGGCATAGGACATGAGATGAATTGCCAAAGTACTCGCTTCCTTTTAGTGTTTATTAGGTTGAACTTTATAGTACATATTACTTTAAGATATGATTTAAGTTAAATATTAAATATCTAATTTTATTAGCTACTATTGAGATTCACATCAAATTCAAAGTTTAATTTGTATTTCACTGAGAAAAGCATGTTAATTAACAGAAAGAATAAGGAATGAAAGGGAGGGAAACAAGTATCGTAAATGGCTTTTTCTCATATTCCATTTTTATTTCTATTCATTTGTGACTGTTACCCTTAGAAATCCCTAGTGAAGTGAAACATGCATGCAATTAGGATAATGGAATCTACTATCGATAAGCCTTAAACACAATGAGGGTATTTTCATACTATGAAACATTAACTTAGTACCCATTAGTATAGTATGTATATCTAAATAGCTAAACTATCAATCTTTTCAATATGCAAACTAAGGGAATAAAGGGATATAAAAACAAGTGCTCTAGGGACACAGCATATTAATAACTATCTTGGGATTAGAAAGATTATCAATTTCTGGGGTGCCTGGGTAGTTCAGTCATTTAAGTGTCCTACTCTGGGTCTCACCTCAGGTCTTGATCTCAGGGTCATGAGTTCAAGCCCTGTGTTGTGCTCCACACTGGGCATGGAGCCTACTAGAAGGAAGGAAGGAAAGAAGGAAGGTTGGTCATCAATTTGTTTTACTCTTCAGTCACTCAGCATCACTGCCTTAGCTACTATGTCAAACAACAGATTACAATATACTATGTGGAAGGCAGTAACTTAGCGGCTGAGAGCAATATAAATAATTATATCCCCGACTCAAGCTAAATCAAAAAGTCTGCAGTGTAGTGGAAGGAGAAAGGACAACAGCATATAAAAGACTCCCACATAAACATAAATACACACACATTTTAAAGAAAAGCATAAACCCACAAGGCCAGGAAGAATGAGAAGAAAAGAAACAGGAATAGTATTTTGAATAC
This sequence comes from Enhydra lutris kenyoni, assembly GCF_002288905.1. Lineage (NCBI taxonomy): Eukaryota > Metazoa > Chordata > Mammalia > Carnivora > Mustelidae > Enhydra > Enhydra lutris. The sequence goes on along the minus strand of NW_019154154.1, from coordinate 3,139,324 downwards.
TAAAAGCTGGTTGAAAAATAGTAAAGGCTATAGGAGACCTGAGAGAATTGAGTTCTAAGTAGGTATTAGGCGAAGTAGAGAACCAGTCTACCAATGAATCCCCAAAAACCTCAAGAATGTTAGCAGCACTATCTAGAAATAGGGACAAAAAAGGGTAGGAACTAGAATAAGGAAGACTACTGAAAATCTTCAGAATCAGTTGGAAGCTGAATCATATGAAAAAACCTTCAAAGGAAGGTATTTGGTAGTAGCTATTTTTAACTTATCCACTGCATTTTGAAAAAAGTGCCCTTAGAAAGCATTATCAATAGGCCTAATGAAATCCAAAAGACAGGACATGTTTAAAAATATGTATTATATAAACCACTAAATACACTTTGTGACTCTCAGCACTTCCCAGGATAGATGTTTATGTGCATCTTCTTTAGTGGTCTATGAAGTTCTGAAAGGCAAAATCCAGATCCAGTTCTTCTTTTTATCTCCCCAACCTCCTAACACGATGTTATATGTGGTCAGCATTAACTATTTCTTGAACTGATGAAAACAAACAAACAAACTTAATACCAGTGTTAAGGGAAAAACAACAACAACAACAACAAAAACAGCCAGATACACCAGCCAGACACTGCCCCTCTTGCACCCAGCAAAAGCCTGAACTTTTCTTCTTTAGAAAAGCTTAAAATCTTTGAGTGGAAGGACACAAGGCATATTTGAGCTCTGGGGTATGAGGAACATGTACATTCACAAGGGCAGTCATTCTCGAGGCAGGAGATCAGTCCAATGAAACGTTCCATCCAGATAACCTTACAGTGAAGCTCACAGCCAGCAAGTCTGAACCGTGAGCAGACCCATGAGCTTCTTTTTAGTTTTCCACTCTTTTTTTTTTTTTTTTTTTAATTTTTTTTTTTTTTTTTTTTTATTTGAGAGAGAGAGAGCGCATGAAAGGGGCGAGGGGCAGAGGGAGAAGCCAGCTCCCTGATGAGCAGAGGGCCTGATGTGGGACTTGATCCTGGGACTCCAGGATCATGACCTGAGCCGAAGGCAGTTGCTTAACCAACTGAGCCACCCAGGTTCCCTTAGTTTTCCACTCTTAACAATGAGTACAAAATAAGGATTAACAGACATCTAGGGAAAGCCCTTTTTACAATGAAATATAGTGATCAAAATATATGGGGAAGGGGAACCAATTTGAAGGAAACAGATCACTAAGAAAAAAAAAACTTAAAAATAAAAAAAATCATCACTATTATTCTTATAGGTGCCCCCCTTCACTATTATTCTTAGAGATAGAACATATTGCAACCATGGAAAAAGAACATAATTTCACAAAAAGTTAAGGCAATTTCTGAGAGAATACAGCAGAGAGAGAGAGAGAGAGAGAATAAATTCAGAAACAGGTTCAATATCTGAATTAAAAGTTCCAGAAAAGGGGTGCCTGGGTGGCTCAGTGGGTTAAAGCCCCTGCCTTCGGCTCAGGTCATGATCCCAGGGTCCTGGGATCGAGCCCCACATGGGGCTCTCTGTTCAGCAGGGAGCCTGCTTCCTCCTCTCTCTCTGCCTGTCTCTCTGCCTACTTACGATCTCTTTCTGTCAAGTAAATAAATAAAATCTTTTAAAAAAAGTTCCAGAAAATAGGACAGAGAAAATGACGAGGAAGAAACCTAAGAACTGAGTTAAGAAAATGTTCCAGAACTTACAGACACGAGTTTTCACATTTAAGGGCCCACTAATGGCCCTAAACAATGCATAAATATACCCTGCCTTCCAGAGAGAAAAAAATTGTAGCTCAAGAATCAGATTGGTTTCAGACTTCTCAATTGTAACATCAGAGGCTAAAATGCAATGGAGCAATTGCTCCTTAATTCTGAAGGAAAATTATCTGGGAATTAGAATGGTACAAACATTTAAATTATTATTCAAGCAGCAAGCAGAATAAAATAATTTTCAGACTTGCAAGGTCTTAATACACTTATCACCAGGGCACTGTATTTCAGGAAGCTCCTGAAAAATATGCTCCAAAAAGGCATCAGGAAAGAAAAGTAAGAAAGTAAAAGGATAGAGATAACAGAAATCCAATACAGGAGGCCCAAAAGAAGGAACTGTGGAGAGCACAATAAAGGGAGATTTCAGGATTTGTTGTGTACCGGGGTAGACAGACTAGGGTCAGAAAATTTTCATTGCCAGCAAGATAAAACTGAAATATCCAGAGTGTCTAAAAGGTCTTGAGAAGAGACTTGGACAACTAGCAAAGAATATGAAGTTAAATTGGTGATAAATACATAGAAAATGAAGCAAATGAAAACCTAAAACAGGGCACTTATTAGCTACAGGGAGATCATAAAATGATAGTTTATTCCACAGCTCCAGTGTAAATAGACTCTATACAGTCATAAGATACTGATTTTGTCTAAATTAAGGTTAACTATTAGAGTCAGAGCATAGAAAAGATGCATATGTGATGGGGGTTGGCAGGGTGCCGAAAGAGCTAAATTCTAATACTCTGCTGTAGGAATAGAAAATGCCTAAAATATTTAAAAAATAAAAAGAAACAGCATTAAGCACTTTATACATAGACACAGAAGTAAAACACAAAAAATAAGCGGTTAAAAAAGATAAAAATTTTGCCCCCAAGAAAGGGAAACTTGGGGCTAGGAAGAGAATGGCTCTGATTTCTCAATAAATCCCAGGGAACTACTGCACTTAGGTCCCAAAGTGCTGAGTGTTTACACAAGGGAGAAGTTATTTCAACCTCAGCATGGTCAGTGAAGATTTAAAACACAACCTTAAATCTGAAGTTGCTTCTTTCAAATACAGATAGTTTTCAAAAGGCAATGCAACAGTTGGTAACAGATTTGAGAAATCCAGTTTAATTTGAAGTGGGCTTATAGAGAGGCCTGAAGCAGTCAGGAATAATGGCATGTTGACTGGTTCAGTTCAATATACAATCAAAAAACAATGTCTCCATTCTGAAGAGATTTCAGAAGGCCCAGAGAGTTTTTTCAAGGGGCGAAAGACACAGTAAACCTGGTTTGGTGCATATAACTATTTTGCTTCCCTAAAACTAAATTAAATTCTCCCATCATGCCCAATCCATCTGTATACTAACCACCCTGATAGAGAACTCTATTAACAATGCACTTGGGAAAACAATTTTTATTTACTATTTGGCTGCAAAAATTTTAGCAGTTCATTTACTTTATTAACATACCATGAAATAGAAATTGTCAGGATGTCAGCCTTGAGGACACTTTTTCTATGGATGTAGAAAAGACTCATCACCCAGTGACTATGAGATGCCCTACTCTGAGCAGTTGGAAATGAGAGATAAAACAATCTTATCTCACTAATCACCCACTATGTACTGTGTGTGGCACAATGCAGGCTCTCAATCAGTGTTAGCTGAATACATTCATGAATGATTTTTAAACCAAAAACAAAAAAACAGGAGTTTAAAAAAATTTTTTTTGCTCGACTACTTTCCACATAGATGATTTCAACCTCAAATTCCTCAAGTTCATAAAAAATGCAAATGCTCCAGTGACTTAAGCTCTTATCCACCTAGCAGAGGCCTACCAAATGTGTGAAGTTTAATGACAGGACTCAACCATGACAGCAGGCATCCTTTAGTTACTCCTTGCTGCAATGTTTATATCCTACTGGGTATATGCTTCTAACTGAACTCAACTTTAAAGATATAAGCTTAATCTGTGGTCACACTCAAATACACAAAAGTAGTGTATTAGTGTTACTAAGTGATTTGGAATATCACAGAATCTTAGAGGTAAAAGAGACCTGTAGAGATCATCTCATTCAATTCAATATAGGAGGTTGCTCTGCAGTATTTCTAGTCTCTTTATCATCATGTATTGGCTGCACTACAGCAAAAGCCTCCAAACAGATCTATTTCCACATTTATCCCTTTGCAATCCAATCTCCACCAGCAGCTAGCAGAACTTCTCAACAAGTCAATCAAATCATGCTGCTCCCTGTATGAAACTCACTGAAGGCTTCTGCTTACTTTCTAGCAGCGCTCATACCACTGCATCTGGTTCCCTCCAAACTCATTCCCTCCCACACAAAGGGACTTGCCTCTTTCTTAATCCAGGGTCTCTGTGCTTGATCCTCCTACTGTCCACAGAGCTCTTTGAATTTATCCCTCCTCATTCCTTGCTCCCATGACCAGGTCCATCTTAGTGTCAGCTTTAAAAAACAAAACAAAACTGAAACCCTCCTCGAAGGGCCTTCCTTCTTTAACATCCCTCCACTCAATTCTCTATCTATATTTGCTTTTTTCATAGTACACATGCCAATGAACAATTATCTTTTTTTCTGATCCACCTTTCCTTCCAGACTATAAGAAAGCTCCATAAAAACAGGGAACTTGTCTCTTGTCTTACTCTTCCTCAGGATTGTAAACAAACAGGAGGCACTCAACCAACAGTTATGACCTGAATTTATGCATGGTTACCCAAACTGAGTGAAACCTATACCAATGGGGGACTTACTACATATCAAAGTAAATAACCAGAAGTTTTCTCTTTCTGAACTGAACTATGTCTCCCAGGTCGTAAACTTCTTGTAAGAACCAGACAAAAAAGAACTGACACCTTGAACAGGATTTGGACCTAAGCTTAACCTTTTGTTCCTTAATTTCTCTTTTTGGTTAAACTCTCCGACAATCTTTTGAAGGCAAATGGCTTTCGCTCAAGAAAATAGCACATCCCCAAACATCCATATAACATGTGAAAATCTTCTTCCCCTCCATCTAGGCCCACCCCAGACTACAGACTAAGAAACTCTGATTTCGACTATGAGTAGAGGAGCCAATGCAACCTCCTGTACGCAATTTTTGAGAACCGAAGTTCGCAAAAATTAAATTTGAAGAACAGAGCAAATTCTAGGGAAAGAACAGGATTTACTTCAATTACAAGTCAGACATTTCACAATATCTCATTTAGGGAGAATGCACCTAGCATCAGTAAATTTTCAAATCTAAAAGAAACATGGAAAATCATCGCCCAAAGGATAAGAGGTTCGTCCAAGGTCACCCATCCGTTAGTGATTAAGTTAGGACAAGAATGTACGTCTCTGTTAACCGAAAGCCGTGTTCTTTCTCCCTAAATCTTACAGGTTTCTTACAGTGTGAGCCCACAGTACTAGTGTCTCAGAACTGGGAGGGAGCGCGGACTGGAGTCAAGGCCGGGAAGAGTGCAGAACAACAGCGAGGAAGCGTCCCTCCCTTCCCATTAGCAGTAGGAAGCTTGCAACAGAGGCGGGGATGGGTGGTGGGAGTCCCCGGACTCGCAGCGCTCACCTGTCGGGGACCCAGAGGCGGGTAGTGCGGTCTCGGGACACGGACACAAAGGCCCCCGGCGGATAGAGACTGCATACCAGGCCCCGCACATCCAGCTCGTGGCCTGGGAGCGAGCAGCTCAGCCGGTACCTGGCGGCGCCGCTGGCCATGGCCCTCGTCGGTCCGGCGCCTGGGACCCAGGCACCGCGCGAGATCAGTTCGCAGGGGTGGCCGGGGGTGCGCCCGAGCGCGGCGGGCGAGAGGCCTGCAGGTGACGGGCCGCTGAGAACCGGAAGAGCCCGAGACCCGGCGCGGAAGGGCAACGGGAAAGGGGAGCGCCGAACGGGCCGAGTGACACAGCAACCCTGACATGCACACCGGAATTCATCATCTGTCTCAGCCCGCCATGACGCAAAGTGTGTGCGTCCCAGCTGCGGAGGCGACGCCGAGCTTAAGTTCGCTTCCCTTCCACTTCTCGGACGGCCAGCCAAGTTAGAGCTAACGTCCGGCTGTGTCCACCGATCGCCCTAATCCAGATCCTTTCCGAGTCCGAGTCGTCTCCGAGTCCTGGCTGAACTGTTTATTGCGGTAAAAGGTGTGGGCTGGGACTACAAATCCCACAATGCCACGCGCCAGCGGGACGTGAGCCGCAGGGGCGCCGAATCCGGATATTTTAAATCTTGAACCGAGGGGCTGCGCGCTCCCTTGTGGTTGAGAAAGACTGCTTCGGTCCTTGTGTCAGGGCCCCTTAGCCCTGAATTCCCCAAACCTACTCTGCAGTCTCCGGAGATTTTCACAAGCTAAACGTTGTTTTTAGTTAAAACGAGAGAGCTAGGGACAAGTTGTACTCAATCGTTTGCCTTAAATCCTGTGAACACTAAGCTGCGTTCTTGGTACACTAAAAAATGAAAATATTTCATGCGTTAAGCCATTCTAAGATTTAAGACGTTTTTCCCAACTGTGACATCTTCATACAAATGACAAATGCTGGGTCCCCCTCCCCTATGAAGGCACTCAGGGAGAAAGCTCCAGGTCAGTAGCTTCTTCCAGACAATTCTGTATATGGAGCACTTGGACAGAGGTTGTAGGGAAGGAAATTTTTTTTTTTTTCTACCCTTCTAGGCTTTCCGTGGGGGCACTGTAACAAAAGATTAACAAGAGAAAAACAAACATTAATATGTATATCACATTCATACAAGAGGAACTCAGAGGTGAGTACTCAAAGAGGTAGCTAGAGTCTGGGCTTATATAATATCTTAACGAAGGAACAGTATTTACAGAAGAAAAGAAAAGGACCTTAAGTCTCTAGACCTTAAGTCTTTCGAGGCAGCAAATTATGGAGAGGCAAATATATGGGGAGCTAAAGTTAGTAAAGTTTGTTACGCAGATTTCTCCATGTAGCCTCTAGGCTGACAAAAGGTCTGAAATCGTCTTCCATGACTTTTATCTTTCTTGGTAGAGAGACGCAAGAAGGGACACCGTTGAAATTTTATGTCCTGCTTTTAGGCAAATAGGGGAATGGTAGATTTTCTTGTATCTACTTTCCAATTGCATTGAGCTCAAAATAATCCTTATACGAAAGTGGCATATTTTGGAGTGGCAAATGCTACTACCATTCACTACAGTGACCAAAAGGATAATAAATGACCACTACAAATATGCTGGGCTCAAATGGGAGAATTACATAAAAATATCTAACAAACTTGAAGTGAGAAGTTAGCCACATGACATTATTTCATTTTCTGTTGGATTCATCTTAAATTACTTGAAGGCAGGCATATTAGAAAATAAATCTGGATATAAATAATATATGCAACTTCGAAATAATGTAAACAGTGTTAAAAGTCCAATATATACGTAGGTTGTGAGTACAGCAGCAATCACATTAACTTTATAGGAAGATGGGAAGAAAGCAAACTGCTAGTTACTTCACTAGAGAGGTGGGATTTGAGATGAAGTAGTTCTTACAATGTGTGGGTTTTTTTTTTTTTAAATGCTGACACTAAAATATTTCAAGAACACTATCCTTTTAATTCATCCTTTCTCACAAACTGATCAAAAGAACTCTGAAAGGAAGCTTAAAGATAGAAAACTTCCAACCATTTAAGAAATAGATGGTACGAGAAACACATCTATAATGTTGTATGCGTTGTGCAGTTCTAACAGGAAGAAAAACTGCTTCTAATAAAAAAGATCCTACAAGGCTGCCTACCACAAAAAAAAAAAAACTTTAGTTTTTACTAAAAATAATAGCGCATGTGAGGTAACATAGTGATATAATAAAACTCGCTAGGAGTGAATTCAGGTAGGGCACACTATCAGAGAGGTTGTTGTAACTATAAAGAACACTAAAGTTTTCCAATAAAATGTTCTTCCTCAGCTAAGTCGTGGTTTTCTGTGGCTTCCAGAAAAACACCGCAGTATTCCGCCACAGAAATTAGCCCTCCAATCTCGCGAGAGCAGTTTACTCTCACCTCGCCTGTGATTACCCCCAGAGGCTGAAGATTGGCCAATCAGGACGAGGGCTCTCTCCCTGCCCCGCCCCCGTTGCCGGGATACGCAGTCGCGCGGGGCTGGCGGTGGTTAGGTCCGAGGGTCCGGGAAAGCTGCGCGAGGGCGAGCTGAGGAGTCGCGAATGAGGTAACGGTTACGGAGGTAGATTAGTGGGATCCGCCGGGGCGGCGGCTTCGGAAAGTAGTTGGAACTCCCGTGACCGCTGCGATCTCCTTCCTGAGGTGACGGAGGAGGTGAGAAATTCCGGGTTTCATCTATCCCTCCCTCAGTCCCTCGGGAACCGGTTTTCTCACGTTGGAGAACCTGGTCCGCTCCAAAGAAGACCTACGCGAACTTTTCCACTCTTAGTTGTTCTCCCCAGCCTGTCGCCAGGCTAGGGAAGTCCGACTCCAGTCCCGCAAAACTTGTGGAGAAACCTCCTCAGACAGTCCCCTGAAGAAACCTGAGAAGGCGAGACCAGAGAGAAAAAATCCGGAACCTCAAAAAGAAAATTCACTGTGGGCCGAAGGATTTTACTTAAAGTAACAGATTTCTGTCTCGTATTAGCAACTTTCCACTTCTTCATATATTTTTAAATGGCTGGTTTAGGGAAGATAACGTAGCAAGAATTAGGAGGCGGATATTTTAGATCTAGTGTCTGTAATCTTCACAACAGCTCTGCAAGGTACAGGCTCAGAGGAAGGAAAAACATCCAGCGGGGATTATATAGCTGTAACAGAGCTAAAGTTTACGTCACTCGTTTTTCTGGAACCAAAGGCCAGGCTGCTTCTCTGTGTGAATAACGGTGGAGATGGCGTGAATGTTTGCGTGAATGACCCAGGAGTTAATGGCATGTTTGTTAAAAGTGACCTTTTTTATTTTACCTTCTGGGACTCATCTAATGCTAAGCTTTTTCCAAGACAGTAAGGCAGTGGCAATCAGGTGGAAGTGTTCTATATTGTACATTTTCTTGAAGTTATCGGGAAAGCTAGAGTCATAGACTTAAATTTTACATTGACGACGGTCATTCCTCATTTTTCTTGAGCTTCCCAGATACTGTGTTGTTTTTGTTTTTACAAATTGAATGTTTGTGGCAAACCTGCCTCAGGCAATGCTACTAGCACCACTTTCCCAACAGCATTTGCTCACTTCTTGTCTGTCACATTTTAGTAATTCTGGTGATACTTCAAACTGTTCTATTTGTTATAGTCGTCTGTGAATAGCGATTAGGACTTGCTTAAATGATGGCTAGCATTTTTTAGCAATATTTTTTCACTAAGGTGTAAATTTATGTAAAGATAACTGAAACAAAATTTAATGAAATAATACTCTTCCTTTATGCATTGAACTCATATTTTTTATTTCATGTTTGAAGTAATTGATCAGAACCTGCCAAATTGTTTTCACAACCCACTAATAGGTCGTGACCCATAATGTGAAAAATGCTATTCTAAATTATCAGCCAAACTTTAAATAGTATATTCTGATGAGCAAAGGAGGGGGCTGGTAAACTGGGAGAGAATGAGTGAATTAAAGAACTGATTTAAAGGGAGATGTAGTGAGAATAAAGATGAGACTGGTATAAAGAGGAGACTAAGATCAGAGAATGAAGTATTTCAGTTGATACTGAAGTGAAACAATTCCAGGTGATGACAAGCTCCAGGTCTACCCACAGCTACAGATGACTGAAATGGAGTGAAATGGTTACTGAAATTTAAGTCTGGAAACTGTGACCTTGAATGTTAGGTATTGAATCCAGTATCCCCGTGGAATTCATCCAGGACATAGGTTGGACTGAAAAAGAGAGACTGAGCTAGGTACAAAAGACTTTAGTGAAGATGGGGGCGGGGGGGGAAGGTGAGGTAGTCCCTAAGCAAAAGCAACCTGAAAAGATCCATGGCAATAAGGTTGCATTCCCTGGTCATCAAAAGAAGAGAGTCTTGTTAATTTTTTTTTTTTTTTTTTTTTTAAGATTTGAAAGAGTAATATTTTGAAAGCGACACTGGGGAGCAATGGAAGTGTTGTGCACTCCCTTTCCTTTGGATTTGCGGATTGAGAAGCTAAAACAGCCTTTACTACTGAAAGTGTTTTTGGGACAAGTTGGGATTCTGGTAAAGCAAAGAGTAAAATGAAGTATTTGATAATAGAATTGAGAATACAAGGCAGTGAATCATAGACCGAGAGCGCAGAGAAGAAATAGGGGAGAACAAAGCTGGATATGTTGGAAAAGAGAATTTTACTAGAATATGGGAAGAGCTCAAGACAGGGCCTTGCATTTTGGTAAGAAAATAGGGAACTGAGGAAGGCATATTATAGTAAATGATTTCATGGTTCCATTTTAAATGTAATAATGTCAAATTTGAACAAAATGAAGCAGGTTTAGCCTTGAAGTAGTACTTGGAATGGCAATTTGCAAGAAAAGTTACTGTGGATTAAATGTTCAAAGGAAAGCTATGTGGATTTCCATTGTCTTGCTATAGAAAATACAAAGGAGAATTGAACTGTTTCTTGTTTCCAAATAGTGGTTAAAGTGAACAAATGGCCAGTAATCACAAACCTTCAGCAGCTCGCCCTGTTTCTCGTGGTGGAATTGGGTTGCCTGGAAGACCTCCTTCTGGAATACGACCCCCATCAGGAAATATTCGAGTGGCAACTGGAGTAAGTTTCAAACAATTCTTGGGCGTATGTCCTGGTAGAAGTTGGAAAGCCTGTCTATAATAATTCTTATTTGTTCTTTCTTTATTCTGTCAGCATACTATTATACATGATTTTTTGGGGGGAAATACTTAGAAGTATAAATGTGGGAGGATGTCTGAAAGACATTATTGAGAGAAGATGTCTGCTAATACTGATACTCAGATTTATTTTAAAGGTACAATAATTTAAGTGGTATAGTTTATTGGTGCCTGGATCAAATGAAATGGAGTAGACAAATAAAATTAGACATACATTAGAACATAATGATTAAGGTGACATTTCAAAATAGTTGGAAAAACATGAAGCATTCAGTACTGCATTCAAATAATGGGTAAACCATTTATTTTTAAAAATTGAACCCTCCCTGGGACACCTGGGTGGCTCAGTTGGTTAAGCAGCTGCCTTCGGCTCAGGTCATGATCCCAGCGTTCTGGGATCGAGTCCCACATCGGGCTCCTTGCTCATCAGGGAGCCTGCTTCTCCCTCTGCCTCTGCCTGCCATTCTGTCTGCCTGTGCTTGCTCTCTCTCCCTCTCTCTCTCTCTGACAAATAAATAAATAAAATCTTAAAAAAAAAAAAATAAAAAAAAATAATAAAAATTGAACCCTCCCTCACACAGAATTCTAGATGTTTTAGAAACTTCATATTTGAAAAATGACACCATCAACATACTAGAGGAGAATATAGGCAAGTACTTCATATAAACTTGGTGTGGACTAGGCCTTTGTAAAACAGAAACACCAAATACTGATAAGGAAAGTATTTTATATTTACGTATTTGAATTTTTAAAAATTGAAAACACCATAAAAAGTTAAAAATGACAAATAGGTAAAAAATATTTGCAACATTTATGTCATAGAGTTCAGAATCTTAGAATGAGAAAGCAAACTTTACTAACTTGTAAGAGCTCTTTTTCTATATATATATATATAAGGCTATGAAACCTATGTTCCATCAAAATTACATGAGATATCATATAAAACTATTCTAAAATTCATCTAAAACAATAAAAAAGCAAAAATAAGGAAAAGTACCGTACTCTAATATAAAAATACATTATAAGTAATAAGACATATTTGGTTGCCACAGCAGCCTAGAAACAAACTAGAAAGTGTTAATAGCTTAATGTGAAATGGGGAGTGTCATAAATCAGTAAGGGAAATGTACACCACATTAGAAAAAATTAGATAAACATTATAAACTAATAATTCTAAGTAGAATAATACCCTGTAAAGATGATTATTACAGTTTCATTAGAATTATAATAGTGAAAATTTGAAAGCAACTTAAATTACATCACAACAGGTAAATCTTAAATAAATTATGACATATCTATCCCTATAATAGACTATTAAGTAGTCATTAAAAATTATTTTCAGGGGCACCTGGGTGGCTCAGTGGGTTAAAGCCTCTGCCTTCGGCTCAGGTCATGGTCTCAGGGTCCTGGGATCGAGCCCCGCATTGGGTTCTCTCTGCTCAGCAGGGAGCCTGCTTCCCCTTCTCTCTCTGCCTGCCTCTCTACTTGTGATCTCTCTCTGTCAAATAAATAACTAAAATCTTTTAAAAAAAAAAATTATTTTCAAAGAGTATTTGAGGAATTTATATGTCTTTATAATACAGTATTAAGTGTAAAAAGCAGTGTGGTGCCAATTGAATGTAAAAATATACATTTATACATACATAGAAAGAAATTAATATGCCAGAATATTCATATTAATTTTTCTGATGCTTGCAACACATGATTTCAACTCCTTGTATGTCAAGCTTACACAGTAGACTAACTGCAAACTAGAGATAATGCTGGGTCCTGTGTTGAATTCATAAGAAGAATAGTAATTTTTGGAGGGAAAAATTTTGGTAAAGTCAGGTTTTCTTAAACTTTTTGGATTTTTCTGGAGTTTCAGGTAATACTATCAACATCATCAGCTTATAGTGAAATGATTTTTCTAAAGTCTTCACATACATGGTACTGAGCTTCTAAGAATTTTTATTTTAGTAAGAATTTATGCTTGCTAATTAAGTATCCATAAAAGAATGCAGATACTTACTGGCCACCTACTCAGTGCCATGTGCTTTACCCATTTAATGTTTGTAGTTTTTTAAAATATTGATGCTTGCTATAAAACATACAACGGAGAAGTGTCAGAGTTCCTTCCTAAACCAGGTATAACTATTGTCAGCAGTGTACTGTGTATCCTTCCAGACTTTTTTCTATTCCTTTACAAATACTAACACACATGCATATGAGATTATATGATTCTAGTATTTTCTAAAATGACCATAATACTACATACATTATTAAGTATCTTATCCATTATTTTCAATAATATATTGTAAGTATATTTTCATATGAATACATATGTCTATTCATTCTTTTAAATGTGTGTAATGTTAATTTATACTTCTCTGTATTTTCATTTGGTAAAGTTTACCTGGGAAGAGATTTAGCATTATCTTCCAAAGATTACTCAGAATAACCCTGAACTAGTTTAGTTTGAATTTGTGGTAAACAGTGTTTCTGTGTCCAGCATATTCTTCGGAATGTTTTGTTTTACTGTTGTTTTACTGTTGCTGCCCCCTCCCCCCAGTAAATTACCAAGTAATTCTCAGAATCACTTAAGAATTATGTTAGCTGGGGCGCCTGGATGGCTCAGTGGGTTAAAGCCTCTGCCTTCGGCTCAGGTCATGATCCCAGGATCCTGGGATCGAGCCCTGCATCAGATTCTCTGCTCAGCAGGGAGCCTGCTTCCCCCTCTCTCTGCCTGCCTCTCTGTCTACTTGTGATCTGTCAAATAAATAAATAAAATCTTTAAAAAAAAATTGTGTTAGCTGATAGGATTAGGGAGTAGCAGCTAACAGTATTAAAGACAGTCAAAATGAATGACAATGGTTATATATAATCCCTATCTAAAATGTCTACTACATATTTAATCTACTACTACATTCTTTGGCAGAGAGTGGGGAAAAAAAGAAAGAAAGGATTGAAGATAAACAAAAGAAGGATAACTTGGAACAGGGTCGGGTGGTCTCATACTTTCCCAACCTGTCCATGTTGTAAGAACTGACAAGAAGGGAATTTTTTTTTCTCCAGCCGATTTTATTTATTTATTTGAGAGAGAGAAAGCACAAGGGGTAGGGGCAGAGAGGGAGAACCAGGGAGCTGGATGACATGGGGCTCAATCCCAGGACCCAAAGGCAGATGTTTAACTGACTGAGCCACCTAGATGCCCCAAGAAGGGAATCTTTTGTTCTTTCCTCAAAGTGTATAATGTTATATTGGATTTTGCAGACCTGACATAGAGAATCATGTGGAGTAATAATATGAATGCTTGTTGAATGATGTAACACTTTAACACTTACTTGGCTATCTTGTGACAGAATTATATATAGCTTCAATTTAAAAATGAAAACTTTTTCTTTTGTGATTTAAAGGTAATATACACTTATTGTAATAATGCTGAAAACATAAAATTGTGAAAAGGGTAACATAAAAATGAACTATAATATTATTTTATATGAGGATAACCATTGTTACTGCTTCTTATGTAATTCTCCATACTTTTTGTTTTACAAAGTGAAATTATGAATACTGTTTTATAAACTTTTTTTAATATATTACAACTTATTCAACCATTTCCTATGGTTAAATAAGGACAAATAGGTATATATTTAGTTCCTTTCCAATTTAGAGGTATTATAAATAATGTCTACACATAGAATTTTATTCATGTGTCCATTTAACTTATTTTTCTTGAAATATAGAATATAGTTGACTTGAAATTTATATTCTATAAATAGAATTTAAATTTTTTTAGAATTTTAAATTTTAAAGAAATGTGTTAATGTTCACAGAATTTTAAATGTTAAAGAAATTCAAAAAAAAGGAATGCTTTACAAATTAAATAGAATTTTAATTTTTAAAAAATATTATCTTTTCACTCTTAACAGTATTAGGAGGTATAGTATTTTTCTAGTTTACTAAAACTGCAATCATATTTTTCATGTAGATGCCACCTGGAACAGCAAGACCAGCCTCTCGCGGTGGTCCCATAGGGACAGGAGGAGTTCTTTCTTCTCAAATCAAAGTTGCTGACCGTCCTGTAACACAACAAGGTTTGAGTGGAATGAAAACTGGAATGAAAGGTATCTATTTTAAGAAGATGAGTATATTTTATTTAAGAAGTATTACAGGGGCACTTTGGTGGCTCAGTAAGTTGAGCATCTACCTTTGGCTCAGGTCATGATCTAGCAGGGGTCAGCGGGGAGTCTGTTTCTCCCTTTCCCTCTGCCACTCTTCCTGCTTGTGCTTGCTCTCTCAAATAAATAAATAAAATCTTTAAAAAAAAAAAAGAAGTGTTATTTTTCTTATAATTAATGCTTCATTATAATATGTAAGTCCTTAAGTAAGGGACTAAGGCTAATATATAAATTTTTACTGCATGTTTCCTTATGCCTCTGTATTTAAAAAGGCATAATAGTACACTACATGTTATGATTAAAAAATTGGTTTGTGATATATATAAATCAAAGCATGGTGAAGTGCTTTATAGTGAGTTTGTCTCAGAGATAAATTATGAAAAGTCATAATCTCTTGCATTGAGAAATTCAGTCTAAATCTGCACTGTCCATTATGATAATCAATAGCTACATTAGCTGTAATTAATTAAAATTAGGTAAAATAAATAATCAGCTGTCTAGTAGCATCAGCCACATTTCAAGTGCTCAATAATCCCAAGTAGCTACTTTATTGGACAGTACTGATATAGAATATTTCCACTGTTGCAGAAAGTTCTCTTGGATAAACCTGTTCTAGACTTTCTCAGTTTGCATTCGGTTAACCTGACCTATAGAGTCTGCTGTCTTAACAGCCCTAACTCTAGTCCCATTTTTCTGGTCTTAATTCAAGTTTCCATTATGACATGATTCTGAGATATTCTCTTTTCATTTTACCCTGAGATCAAGAGTCACATGCTCTACTGATTGGCCCAGCCAGGTGCCCCAGTGTTCTTTACGATTTTAATGATTCGTCTTGATTATCAACTTTATTGGGGCATAAATAAAGACTATCAGAATGGTGGAATATAACTATGGTTGTGCTTTGGTTTGCTATTTTGGTGGCATTTCCAAACTGAACAGTAATAATTAAAAACTTTTTTTTTTTAGGTCCCCAGAGGCAAATTTTAGACAAATCTTACTATCTTGGGCTTCTTCGGTATGTTTTTCCCTATGTATGGTTATGAAGTTTTAACTCTGGTATTAAGATAATTAGGTATCTTTTGATTTCTAAGAATTATTTTGTCTTCTGATATAATTTCTGGTTAATTTGGCTGTGTTACAAAATATATATGATAATACAGTTAGGCCGAGATTTTAAATTGTTAATGTATTTGCATGTAGATGAACTATTTATGTCAAGTTCACTATTGTTGTTATAATGATAAGAATAATCTTTCATGCTTCTTCTCACTAATTCTCTGGAATATGTTATTCATACCACTGACATGTCACTAGTTGCATCTAATAAGAAAAGGAAAATGTTTATACTTATTTATGATTTATTAACTAGTGTAGGTTTTTACATAAATGTATATTTGGTCAATTGCTACAAGTGTGACCTAATTTTAATTAATTCAGAAGGTTTATTATGTTGCTCTTAAGTATGAAGCTCTAAATTGAGAACTTTTTTCTTTTTTTCAATCTGCCTTTTTCTTGTTCAGATGTCCTACTCTATTTTCCCATTTTACTTTGTTTTCTTCTTGGCTCATCTAGATCTTCTTTTTCTCTTATTTCCATTTCATTTGATCCATACTTCTATCATGTCCTAAAAGTTCTGTTTTCTTTCTCAGTTCTTTGGATTCTTTCATTACTTCATTATCAGGATCGTTTATGATTCTCAAACTTCTAGAAGTCAATAAAGAGAAGTGTAGGTTTTCCCCATCAGTCCATTAGTTAGCATTAAGCTGAACTAACATCAGCAAAAAAAAAAAAAAAGGTAGTGAGACCGTCAGTTGTATAGCATCTCTTAATATCCAGCCACTTTTTAATTAAAAGAAGAAAAAGATATAGAACTATTTTTCATAGTTGCATTTCCTTGCTTCTCCAGGATTTGTGCTTCTGCATTAAAGAATAGTTCTAGCTATTCATGTAACTGTTCGATGCTATAGCAGTGGTTCTCACCTGGCAGTGATTTTGCCCCCTAGAGAATATTTGACAATTTTTAGGCACATATTTGGTTGTCACAACTGGGGTTGAGGGGTTGTGCTATCAATACCTCGACCAGGAATACTGTTAAATATCCTACAGTAGACAGGATAGCCCCTTCATAACTGCCAGACTGCCAGACTATTCTTTAATGACCTAAAATATAGTAGTGCTGCTTTTGAGAAGCCCTGTCCTAGAGGGTAGCAGGAGCTGTAAGGGTGACAATTAAGTATCTACTTCTGTCTAAAGATTATTAGTTTGACCAGGCTTACATTCTGGTCCTAATTCATCTTAATGATTAGAGAATCTCTTTCAGTTTCTTTTTCTTTCTTTCTTTTTTTTTTTTTTTTAATTTTTATTTATTTATTTAAGAGAGAGAGTGGGAGAGAGCATGAGAGGGGAGAAGGTCAGAGGGAGAAGCAAACTCCCCATGGAGCTGGGAGCCCGATGTGGGACTCAATCCTAGGACTCCAGGATCATGACCCGAGCTGAAGGCAGTTGCTTAACCAACTGAGCCACCCAGGCGCCCTCTCTTTCAGTTTCTTGTCAAAGTTGGGATATGCCTCATTCTTAGTTAAATAAGCCACATAAATTGTTTTTCTTTCTTTAGTGAAATTTCACAAAACCATTTATATTGTTACACATTTATGAGAAGTTTGTTTTGTTTGACTAGAAAGGCTCTTTTCTGTTTTAGAAGTATTGTTCACTTTCTTGTTTCTTTTCACTTAGAAGTAAAATAAGTGAACTTACAACAGAAATTAATAAACTTCAGAAAGAGATAGAAATGTACAATCAAGAGAATTCAGTATATTTGTCATATGAAAAGAGGTAAGTAATTTTGGAGTTAAAATTATACAAGAACTTTCTTATTAATAGGCAACATTTAATGTAATTTCAGAAGTTTAATAATGAATTTATAGTTATACATAATGTTTGTAGTGCTCTTATGTGTTTATGAATATTTGTTTTATGCTTGCAGAGCTGAAACTTTAGCTGTTGAAATCAAAGAGTTTCAAGGACAACTAGCAGACTACAACATGGTATTTTCTCTTTTCTTAGATTTTTTGAAGATTTTTATTGCTTTTTGCTACTTTAAAAATATATTATTTTAAATACCAAATACTATATGAATACATGCTTATGGTAAAAGATTGAAAGCAGGGTAAGTATGATTAAAGTATCACTTTTCTTTTTCCCTCATTTCCCTACCCAGAAATAATTTGGTTTAACAGATTGATATATATTCTGCCAGTCTCTTTTTTTAATGTTTCATATTTTTATTTAAATTCTAGTTAGTTAACATACAGTGTAATGTTAGTTTCAGGAATAGAATTTAGTGATTCATCACTCACGTATAACACCCAGTGCTCATCACAACTGCCTTCCTTGATATCCATCACCCGTCTAGCCCATTCCCACTCACCTCCCTCCATCAACCCACAGTTTGCTCTCTGTCATTAAGAGCCTCTTTTGTGGGGGCGCCTGGGTGGCTCAGTGGGTTAAAGCCTCTGCCTTCGGCTCAGGTCATGATCCCAGGGTCCTGGGATCAAGCCCCACACGGGGCTCTCTGCTCAGCGGGGAGCCTACTCCCCCCTCTCTCTGCCTGCCTCTCTGCCCACTTGTGATCTCTCTCTGTCAAATAAATAAATAAAATCTTTAAAAAAAATATATATATGTATATATATATTTTTTAAAAGAGTCTCTTTTTTGGTTTGCTTCCCTCTCTCTCTTTTTTTTTCTTTCCCCTGTTTGTTTGTTTAATTCCACATATGCGTGAAACCATGTGGTATTTGTCTTTATTGACTGACTTACTTCACATAGCATAATACACTCTAACTCCATACATGTCAGCCCAAATGGCAAGATTTCATTCTTTATTATGGTTGGGTAATATTTCAGGATGTGTGCGCGCGCGAGTGTGTGTGTATCACATCTTTATACATCAGGCAATATCCATTCCTCAGTCATTGGACATTTGTGCTCTTTCCATAATTTGGCTATTGTTGATAGTGCTGCCATAAAATCGGGGTCATATGTCCGTTCAAATCAGTGCTTTTGTATCCTTTGGGCAAGTATCTAGTAGTGCAATTGCTGGATCATAGAGTAATTCTATTTTTAACTCTGCGGAACCTCCATACTATTTTCCAGAGTGGCTACATCAGTTTGCTTTCCCATCAACAGTGCAAGAGCCTTCCATTTTCTCCACATCCTCACCAACCTCTGTTGTTTCCTATGTTGTTATTTTTAGCCATTCTGACAGGTGTGAGATGGTATCTCTTTGTAGTTTTGATATGTATTTCCCTGATGATAGGTAATGTTGAGCATGTTTTCATGTGTCTGTTAGCCATCTCTCTTCTTTAGAAAAATGTCTATTCATATATCCTGCCTTTTTCTTAACTGGATTCTTTGTTTTTTGGGGATTGAATTCATAAGTTCTTTTTTTTTTTTTTTTAAGATTTTATTTCTTTATTTGACAGAGAGAGAGAGAAAGTGTGAGTGCACAAGCAGGAGGAGTGGCAGGCAGAGGCAGAGGATGAGAGAGAAGCAGGCTTCCCAATGAGCAGGGAGCCTGATGACGGACTCGATCCCAGGACCCTGGGATCAAGACTTAAGCTGAAAGCAGATGCTTAACTAACTGAGCCACCCAGGCGCCCTCAATTCTTTTTTTTTTTTTTTTCTGAATTCATTTATTTATAGATTTTGGGATACTAACCTTCTGTATCATGTTGATTGATTTGCAAATATTGAACCATCCTGGTAACCCAGGAATAAATGCCACTTGGGATTTTCCATTATCCAATGGAAAAAAATGGTGGGATTCACATGGTGAATGATTCTTTCAGTGTACTCTTGGATTTGATTTGCTAGTATTTTGTTGAGAATTTTTGCATCCACATTCATTAGGGATATTGGCCTGTAGTTCTCTTTTTTAGTGGAATCTTTGTCTGGTTTTGAAATCAGGGTAATTCTGGCCTGATAGTTTGTAAGTATTGTAAGTATATTTGTAAGTATTCGTTCCATTTCCATTTTGGGGGAATAGTTTGAGAAGAATAGGTATTAACTCTTCTTTAAATGTTTGGTAGAGGGGCGCCTGGGTGGCTCAGTGGGTAAAGCCTCTGCCTTTGGCTCGGGTCATGGTCTCAGGGTCCTGGGATCGAGCCCCATGTCAGGCTTCCTGATTAGCGGGGAGCCTGCTTTCCCCTCTTCCTCTGTCCACTGCTCTGCCTACTTGTGATCTCTCTCTCTCTCTGTCAAATAAAAAAATCTTTAAATAAATAAATAAATAAATAAATAAATGTTTGGTAGAGGAGCATCTGGGTGGCTCCAGCATCTGCCTTCAGCTCAGGTCATGGTCCTGGGGTTCTGGGGTCCTGGGATTGAGCTCCACATCAGGTTCCCTTCTGAGTGGGTTGTCTGCTTCTCCGTCTCTACCTGCAGCTCCCCCTGCTTGTGCTTGCTCTCTCTGTCTCTCTGGCAAATAAATGAATAAAATCTTAAAAAAAAAGAACTAAGTGGATATAATAATATCCAGTAATTATAATAAAAAGAAAGGTTTGGTAGAATTCCCCTGGGAAGTTATCTGGCCCTGGGCTTTTGTTTGTTGGGAGAGTTTTGATTACTGCTTCATTTTCTTTGCTGCTTCAAACTGTTCCAATTTTCTGTTTGTTCCTGTTTCAGATTTGGTAGTTGATATGTTTCAGGGAATTTATCCATTTCTTCCAGATTGCCCAATTTGTTGGCATATAATTTTTCATATTATTATTATAATTGTTTGTATTACTGTGGGTTGGTTGTGATCTAGCCTCTCTCATTTGTGATTTTGTTTATTTGGGTCCTTTTCCTTTTCTTTTTGGTAAGTCTGGCTAGGGAGTTATCAATTTTATTAATTCCCGAAGAACCTGCTTCACTGATCTGTTCTACTGTTCCTTTTGTTTCTATTTCCTTCCCTCCTTCCTTCCTTTTTTAGAGAAAGAGACAGCATGAGTGGAGGGAGGGGCGGAGGGAGAGGCAGAGAGAGAATCCTAAGCAGATTCCACACCCAGCATGGAGCCCGACTCAGGGCTTAGTCTCAAGACCCTGAGATCAAGACTTGAGCTGAAATCAAAAGTCAGATGCTTAACCGACTGAGCCACCCAGACATCCCTATATCATTTATTTCTGCTCTAATCTTTATGCTTTTCTTTCTTCTGCTGGCTTTAGGGTTCACTGGCTGTTCTTTTTCTAACTCCTTTATGTGTGAAGTTAGGTTGTATATTTGAAATTTTTCTTGTTTTTTGAGGTAAGCCTATACTGCTATATACTTACCTCTTATGACCACTTTTGTTGCATCTCTAAGGTTTTGGACCATCGTGTTTTCATGTGTTTCCATGTATTTTCTTTTTTATTTCTTCTTTAATTTCCTGGTTAACCCATTCATTCTTTAGTAGGATGTTAATTTCCATGTATTATGGTTTTTACCAGTTTTTTCTTATGGTCTTATGGTTGACTTCTTCCAGTTCTATAGCACTGTGGTAAGATAATATACATGGTGTAATAGTTGCTTTGTACTTGTTGAGCTCTGATTTGTGACCCAGTATGTGATCTGTTTTGGAGAATATCTCATGCGCCCCTGGAAAGAATGTATATTCTGCTGCTATAGGATGGAATGTTCTGAATATATCTGTTAAGTCCATCTGGTTCGGTGTGTCATTTAAGCCGTTGTTTCCTTGTTTTCTGCTTAGATGATCTGTCCATTGCTATAAGTGGGGTGTTAAAGTCCCCTATTATTATTGTGTTATTATCAATGAGGGTTTTTTTTTTTTATGTTTGTTGTTAATTGTTTTATACATTTGGGTATTCCCAAGTTGGAAGCATAAATATTAACAATAGTTAGATGATCTTGTTGGATAAACCCCTTAATTATGATATAGTGCCCTTCTTCATCTCTTGTTATAGTCTTTGATTTAAAATCTAGTTGTCTAATATAAGTGTGGCTACTCTGGCTCTTTTTTTTAATTTTTTTATTTTTTATAAACATATATTTTATCCCCAGGGGTACAGGTTTGTGAATCGCCAGGTTTACACACTTCACAGCACTCACCATAGCACATACCCTCCCCAATGTCCATAACCCCACCCCCTTCAACCCCATTCTCCCTCTTTTCTTCTTCTGGGACTCCTATGATAGAATGTTATTGGGACTCCTGGGTGGCTCCATTGCTTAAGTGTCCACCTTCAGTTCAGGTCCTGATCCTAGGGTCCTGGGATTGAGTCCCATAATAGTCTTCTTGCTCAGCGGGGAGCCTGCTTCCCCCTCTGCCTGCCTCTCCCCCTGCTTATTCTTTTTCTGTCTCTGACAAATAAATAAAATCTTGGGATGCCTACATGTCTCAGTCAGCTAAGCATCTGCCTTTGGCTCAGGTCATGATTCCAGGGTCCTGGGATCGAGTCCTGAATCAGGCTCCTTCCTCAGTGGGGAGCCTGCTTCTCCCTCAGCCTGCTGCTCCCCTTGCTTGTGCTTGTGTGCACATGCTTTCTCTCCCTCTCTGTCACTTTCTAATAAATAAAATCTTAAAAAAAAAAGAATGTTATTACGCTTTATGGAATAGTTGAGTTCCCTAAGTCTGTATTTGTGATCAAATATTTTTCTCTTTCCCTCTTCTTTTCAGCTTGATTTTCCATAAGTTTATCTTTTTTTTAAAAATTTTATTTATTTGTTTATTTGACAAAGAGAGAGACAGAGCACAAGCAGGAGGAGTGACAGGAGAGGGAGAGAGAGAAGCAGGCTCCCCACTGAGCAGGGAGCTGGTTGTTGGTCTTGATCCCAGAACCCTGGGATCATGACCTGAGCTGAAGGCGGATGCTCAACTGACTGAGCCACCCAGGAACCCCTAATTTTATCTTCTTTATCACTTTTTCATTCCTCTGCTTCTTCCATCCTTGTGGTCATCATATCTGTTCGGTTTTGCATCTCAGTTTTAGCATTTATTATTTTAGCATGACTAGTTTTTTAGGTCTTTTATATCAATGTAAGGCACTCCCTGGTGTCTTCTATGTTTTTCTTAAACCTAGGTAGTATTCTTATGATTGTTGCTTTAAATTCTGGATCAGGTTTATTACTTATATCTGTTTTGATTAGATCCCTGGCCATGTCCTTTTCTTATTCTTTCTTTTGGGATGAATTCCTCCCATTTCAGTATTTTGTCTAGGTCTTTGTCTTCTTTTGTGTGTGTTATGTTTCCTGCTCCTGAGAGTAATGCTTTATTAAGAAGGGGTCATGTACTGTCCAGAGCTTAGGGGTTAAGCAAGTGTTTCTGGTGTATGCTGCGTGCACTCTGCTGCTATGTTTTGGTTGCTCTTTCCTTCAGGTCAGTCCTCTGCAGAGTTTCTTCTTCCCTGCAGTGGGGAGTGTTTGGACCTTGGCCAGAGTGGCAGGTTTTCACTAGGTGTGCTCTGGTCTGCTTGTTAAAATAGGCCTGATACTGTTACCACCAGAGCTGAAGCTTTGAGGCTCTCTTTGGTCATCAGACTAGGTGTGTCCTGGGGGGAGGGGTGTTCTGCTGGTCTTTTGGGGGAGGGGCCTGATGCTCTGGTTCTCAGGTACACTTGCCCTAGTAAAGAAGAACCTGCAGAGCACAGGGGGCGGGGCTTGGTGTAAGGCTCTCAGACCTCCACTCTTGGCCCTGTGCTGCTCACTGAAGTCAATCCGTGCTGATGGGTAGGGGAGAAAAATGGCACCAGCCCTCTCCCTCATTCATGGAGAGGGGAGTTCACCCCTGTTGCTGTCCGGGAAGCCCTCACAGAAGAACATTCTCCCCTTGTGTATCCCATGCATCCCTCAGATCTGTGCTATCACCCTGTCTGTCCAAGCCGCCGCCTCCTCGCAGTGCAGTACTCTTATGTTCTATCCCAGGCAGGCTGCCCAATTTTAAAAACTCTCACCTGTAGGGACCTGGTGTGGGTGGACCTGTCCTGGTCTTTTTGCCCGTGCTTGTACTGTTGCTGGTTTGTCCCAAAAGGGCAGTTGCACTAAAACATAGAGTGTGGAGTTTGGAGTAAAGCACTGTGAAGAGTGGGTGTCCAAGTTAGCCATCCTCATCAGGTGTCTCTGCCTCTGCTGAGGTGCAAGGAAAGGAGTTGGTGCTCACTAGCTCTTTTGTCCCAGAGAGGCAATGCCATCTCTCCCAAGTGCAGTCAAGGAGGGGGAAACATCTCTCCTAGTGCGTCTCGGGATCCTTGGATTGCACTGTCTGCTCCCAGGCCTCTCCCCTCCTTCTCCACAGGAGTACCACAGCACCCGCCAGGCTCCATACCAACCATAGTGCAGACTTCTAAAACTCCAGTCTTTGAGCTCTGCTGATTATAAAAACTCATGATAATCAGCCCCTCTCATTTTCCTGGTCAGTGGTTTTGGGGAAGTCTTTTTGTTATGTGATCCTCTGTTTGCTGCTCCCTCTCTCTCTTCTCTTTCTCTTCCTCTCTTAGTCTCTCCCTTTTCCCCATCCCCCTGTTTCCATGATCTGGGCTCCCTCCCCTCCACAGTACCCATGAATCTTTTCCCCTACAAATCATGTCCACGAGTCCTGCCTCCAGAGTGTGGTTTCCTCTCTCCCTCTAGTTGTGCAGTTTTTTCCTCTCAGTCCTCAGATCGATTTCTTGGGTGTTCAGAATGATTTGATATTTATCTAGGTGTGTTCAAGGGATGAGGCAAGCATAGGGACCTTCTACTGCTTCACCATCTTAACCCCTATTCTTCCAGTCTTAAAAAAATATATTTTCTTATAAGTACTGCAACACACCTATATTTTTTCCCTAACAATATTAAAATATTAATTTTAAAAGTAGCTAAAATTTATTGGGTACTGAAGTTTATTTCTTTGAAAAAACATTTTGCTTTTCTATGGAGAGCGGTTATCATGAAATTTTAAAAATTCAACTACTTAGTACACAGATTACCTCCATCCTTATGTTCCATTCAAAATACAGGGTAAGTTACCTTCTGCCAAAATAGAGTATGTAATATAAATATGGTTCCACCAAGAATTTTTCCCAGTGTGGACTTCCTGAAGAAGTAGTCTCTTTGGCATTCTTCATAACTGCCCCAGTCTTTGGGGTGATCTTAGCCCCATGAAAATATCTAGGGTCAGAATTTTCTTCCTTCTACCTCTAGGTTCTCTAGACAGCAATGGCATTTGGACTTAAATAGGGTAACTTTTATCTCACTTAGATTAAAAAATAGTGTTACATAAAATAAACATTCTAGCATAATGGCTAGGTAAATTATTCTATATCTACTTGATATTGTTATATTGTAGTCATACATTTTGCTGTTTATGGAATATTGTAATTCTCAGATATGTTGGACTATATAAAATCTATAAGGAACATTTTGTAGAGCCTAGTATTTAGCGCAATTTTTTCAGTAAATGTTCTGTTCTAAATATGAGAAAGTTTTTTTTTATAAAATATGAAATATATTAGATAAAAGCCGTTTTTAGTTGTAGTAGCATGTATTAGGTAAATTACTTAATATAATACTATTAATAATGTGTAAAACATGTTGTTTGTAGGATAATGAACTAACACCTAATGGAGGGAAAACATTTAGCCAATACCTAACATATAGTAAGATCTCAAATGTTAGGTCTTAGTGGCACTTATTCATATCAGAAGTGAAATATTGCATATACTAACACATAGTATGTTAGTAAAGCTTAGTCTTTTAGAAACAGTTATATCCAAATAGTTAGCTTTTAGTAGCCTTTCTGTTCAGTTTCTGGCTCCACAACTTGATGAATTTCTTTATCTGCAAAACGTGGGTAGTGTCTTCTTTGTGAAGTAATTGTTAAAAGTAAGTGAAGTGTGTAATACATTCAACGGGCCCAGAATAATGTTTGGCACAAGGTTAAATATGTTAGCTATTTCTGTCATTGTCAGATGTTTTGAAATAAGCTTACTGGTGTTCTGATGGTGCCTTACTTACGGTGTTGGGTTTTGTTTTTTTTTATTTTTTAGAAGACCAAGAAAATAATTTTGCATTTTCACTGATATAAATTTATAAATCTGTTAATACCCTCTCTGCCGGGGAAAAGAGACAGACAGACATAGGTTCCCCAAACTTTTGTCTTCTTCAGACACTTCTTTTAAGGTCAGACATCTTTTCAAAGCAGGCAAAGCTCTTCAGTGTATGATCTTTGGGAGAGTAGTTTATTACTGCTCACTTTGCCACCCTAAAAATGTGACTTATTTATTGGCCAAATGCTTAGTGTTCAATATTTGTTTTTATCTTAGAAGATACAATACTTGGAAATATTAACACTTAAAATGACTACGCATTGTTCGTAAGATTGAATACCAATTTATGAATTATAGAGAGAATTTATAAAGACTAAAGTGGTTTTTTTTTTTGTATCTTTGTTTTTAGTTGGTAGATAAACTTAATACCAATACTGAAATGGAAGAAGTAATGAATGATTACAACATGGTAAGAAAATTTACAAGTATAAGCAATAGACTTACATAGATCAAATCTTCCAATACAAAGCATATATCTAGAAATTACACACCTTACAGATAGGTATTATTCTGATTCTAAATACCATTATTACAGTTGAGGTTCCTCAGTTTCTTTCTTTTTTTTTATTAAAGATTTTGTTTTTAAGTAACCTCTACACCCAACGTGGGGCTTGAACTCACAAACCCAAGATTAAGAGTTGCATGCTATACTGAGCCAGCAAGGCATCCCTTCAGTTCCTTTTTAAATTTCTTCTTCTTGATCAGATCTCCCTAATATATGCTTCAGTCTCTTTCTGTAAGGCTGGGTTGAACTGGTCTCACACACAGCATTAGTTAGGGAGTCTCATCTATATTTCCTTGTATATAAATTAGTTTGGAATACTTTTGGTTTAATATTTGTACATATGGAGCTGAGTACTCACTGGAAATGCAATGTCATCTTTACAAAGTTCTATAAGTAAGAAAGAAAAGTAAATAGTTACCATAGGATGCCAGATATAATACTTTTTGATTGATAAACGAGAACTTGTGTTCAGTGTTCTTAGATTCTTTGGTAGAAAATGAAATATTAGTAGCTAACTTGTTTTGATTCAAACGTTTGGAAGAAAATAACATAAATAGAGGCTGTAGTTTATATAATTTATAATTTATACAGTTTTTATATAGCTTATGATATAGGTTAAAACTTACAGTCAGACTATTCTGTGAAAGTATAGAATTTATACAATGACTTTTTTTTCTAAATTGGGGTTCTAAAAACACAATTTGGTGAAATTAGTCTTAGGAACACAGCAGAATTCTCAATTAAAAATATATTTTTAATGCCACATGTAAAACGTGGAAACTTCTTTATGTGTTCTGTCAGTTGTTTGGGATAGAACCAAATTCTAGGCTGAATATGCACAGGTAGAGTCAATTAGTAATACTCAGGTAAAATTCTGTTTAAGGATGAAACTTGTATTTGGCCTAAAATCAACATACTACTAATCAACTATTGAACATCCAAAAATTTCAGAAATTCTATTTACATAAAAGAAGTTTATATTGGATTATTTGATAGATCACTAAAGAATAGTGAATATTTTTGGTGTGAGATTACATTGCCTGTGAAAAAGACTTCCTTTTTTGGGGGTTGTAGTTTGTTAAGTGAATTAAGTACTGTTTTTTTTTTTTTAACTTTGCATGTGGCGTTAGGATTATTATAATAACCTCTCAATTAGTTCATGACCAGAATAACTTTTAAAGAAGTAGTTCAGTTTAATAGTAATTTTTTATCACTAACTTCTCCATTAACTCTTCATTCAGCTTAAAGCTCAAAATGATCGAGAAACACAAAGTATGGATATCATATTTACTGAAAGACAAGCGTAAGTACAATCCATTTAGAAATCAAACACTTCTAAGAAGCTGAATTAGGCAGTTTAATGTTGAAGTCATTTATTTCCTTATAAATTCTCTTGCTTTTTTTTTCTTGCATTTTTCTTTTCTTAAGTAAGCTCCACACCCAATGTGGAGCCCAGTGCAGGCCCAAACTCATAACTGTGAGATCAAACCTTGAGCTGAGAGCAAGAGCTCAACCGAGTCACCGAGGTGCCCCTTCCCTTGCATTTTATTTTAAAAAGTTGAATATTTGCAGTACAAATTTTATTGTTTACACATCTGTTGTTTTCATTTACCATTAAGCACCCAAATCCTGGATAAATAAAATTACTATCATTTATCATTAAGTACCTAAATCTGGATAAATAAAATTAATTCATAGACTAGATAAATAAAATTCCTATTTCAAGTAAATTCAAAATCTAAGATGGATAAGAACATCTTCATCTCTACCATTTACAACTTTAACCTGGGCTTTTTAACTTATTTGAATTATGAGATTCAAGGTCCAGTCTAATAAAACACACATTATTAGTGAGCTATTTACATTATTTCATTATTCAGTTTTTAACTTCTAATTAAGTTATATTAATGCATATATGTGTATACATCTTTTTATATAACATGGTTAAAGATCCAATAGCAAATAATTTTGATTTTGGTAATAAGTGGAAGTGTGGGGGCACCTGGGTGGCTCAGTGGGTTAAAGCCTCTGCCTTCGGCTCAGGTCGTGATCCCAGGGTCCTGGGATTGAGCCTCACATCAGGCTCTCTGCTCGGCAGGGAGTCTGCTTCCCTTCCTCTCTCTCTGCCTGCCTCTCTGCCTACCTGTGATCTCTGTCTGTCAAATAAATAAATAAAATAAAATCTTTAAAAAAAAAAAAAAAGTAAGTGGAAGTGTGGCAGTGACAAAAGCCTGCAAAGGTAATAGGTAGATGTGATATACTTGTTTTAGTCCATTTGGGCTGTTATAACAATGTACCATAAACTAGGTAACTTATAAATAACAGGAATTTATTGCTCACAGTTCTGGAGGCTAGGCAGTCTAGGCTCAAGGCAGCAATGTGGTCCCGTTCTGGTGAGGTCCCTCTTCCTGTTCATACCAGACATCTTGCTATATACTGCTATGGTAGAAGGGGGTCTCTGGCATCTTTTTTTTCTTTTTCTTTTTTTAAAATTTATTTGACAGGAAGAGAGACAGTGAGAAGGAACACAAGCAGGGGAAGTGGGAGAGGGAGAAGCAGGCTTCCTGTCGAGCAGGGAGCCTGATACAGAGCTGGATCGCAGGACCCTGGGATCATGACGTGAGCCATGAGCAGAAGGCAGACACTTAATGACTTAATGACTGGGCCACCCAGGTGAGCCTGTGGGATCTCTTTTAATAAGGGCACTAATCCTATTTGTGAGGGCTCCACCCTAATTACCTAATCACTTCCCAAAGCTTGTACCTGCCAATACCATTACCTTTGCGGGCTGGGATTGCAACACACATTTTGGAGGGACATAAATATTCAGATAATTACAGTAGTTAACACAATTATTCTTCATTGATTTTTGGCTGTAATTAAATACTGTCTGAATCTATGCAAACATAAAACATAAGCTATTTTATATACTCCCACCCCATACACATTTAGTCTCAGAATTTTAATAGTCTTAATCTCTTTGAAAATAAGGGTAATAATTAATCAAAATTACTTAAATTCTGTGACACCAAATATACTGTCCTGTTACTTATGCATATAACATAAATATTTGATGAAGAATAAGATGTTAACATGTAATGGTAAAACATTTGAAAGATTAATATAATTTTTTTGTTGATTAAAAACAAAGGAACCTCTTTTTCCCTTATCTATCATTTAATACTGCTGTAAAGTGCTGCCTTAAAAATTATAAATACCGGAAGTCTCTTCCCATTTATGAAGAAAATTACATATTCATGGTGACCAAGCTCTTACTTGAAAACTTCTTTTTTACTGTTCTGGTTTTGAACCATTTAGGAAATATTTATCATTTACAATACATAAAATAACTCCTTTAGTTACCTAAAAAGTAAATAAGGGACTGTAGTCCGTTGAACACCTAACAGAGTTTAGAACATTAAGGTCCTCATTTATTTCATTACTTATCTGCAGTTATATGATATTCAGGTCAGATTTATAAATACTATATGTATATGTTTTATATATATTTCATCCAGAAAGATAACTCACAGATTATAAATTTAAGACTGTTTTAGGCTTTTATGTCTATTTGGTTCATTTAGTTAAGGAATAAGTTTTTAAAATATGGTGGTTTGTCCTGAAATGTCAGCAGTTTCTTAATATCTATAGTTTGTAATTGAGTCTGAGTGTAATTCGTTCTCCTGACCTTTTTAAGCAGAAATTTAAATTAAGAACAAAAAGTTATCTTCATGAAGTTTACTTTTATAGGCAGCAGGTGAATAGATTTATTTCATGCATTAATGAGATGACCAACATCTCAGTAACACAAAGGGTCTACCTTGACTACACATTCAAAAGGAGTTGGTAATGCTGTACCTTGAAAATGCAGGTCCAAAAAACTTCATTCTTTTTTAGTATGAGCAGTTAGTGTGGTATGACTAAACCATCTGGTTTATTATGGAACCATCTATTCATAATAAGTTAGTTATAGTATACAGCCTTTAGTATATTACTATAACATTATACTTAGCTTTAATTCAATTTCATATGCCAACATTCAGTTATTACAGGTTCAAGAGATTAGATGTAGTCTTTGCTCATTCGTAATTATATTACGTTTTACTACATTTTTCAAATATTAATATTTACCTCTTAAATTAGGAAATGATATTTTGGTAAAATGATAGATTATTTAGAGAAAGATGCATTTTGGTTCCATAATTATCTCTTATAATTATATTTCCAAAATTATAACCAAGATTTAAAACAATAAAGTAAAATTGATATTATCTAGTAGGAAATATTACTTGTACAACATTTCTGCCCTTTATTGAAAACGTGTTTCTATATATACAAGCAAATATGCATTATAAATAAGTGAGTCAGTTCTGTTTCATAGGGTATATATCATCCTAAACAGTTTTTATTTTCCTCAGTGGATATTTGAACTGAATTTACTATGGATATAACCTTTAAAATGACTACTCTGCAGAATATAATGTATATATACATTATTCTTTAGTCCCTTTTTTCTGAGGAACTATGAAGTACAGATGCATTTTAAAAACTTTATTATAGAAAGATTTGAACATACACAAAAATAAAAGTATTACTGTACTTATATCATCTCCCAGCTCCATCAGCTCCATCTCCCAGCTCCATCAGCTCATGTCCAATCCTGCTCCATATAGACATCTAGACACTACTCCCTTCCCTGTATAATGATGAAGAAAACCTAAAATATCATATTATTTCACTCGTAAACATATTTTATTATAGTGTTTTAGAGATATTCTTTTCTCTAACAGTTATACATACACTTAATTTTTTACCCCTATGGAAGGTAAAAATGATGGATTTTTATTACAATTCTTAACCACCTCTGTTTGCATTGTTAAAATTATGATTACAGCCAATTGGTTATAAGGAAATTAGTAAATAATTGGCTTTAGACTCTTTCTTTAATAGTCTCAAGGTCATTGTTGTCCAAACTATGTTTTTTGGACCATTATTGTATTATGAACTCATTATTGACATACCTGAAGGAAAGGGTTTTGTTGTCCAGTAAGTTTGGAAAATTCTTAATACTTGGTTCTTAAAGAGCAGAAAGCACTTTAGCTTTTTAGAGTCTTGAATTAAGTCCTATATTAAAGACTCTTGTTTCACTTTGTTTAAACTCAGTATTTCCTATAGTAATTTGACCATGTATTGTTTTTTCCCCCTATAAATATTTCTGAGCATTTCCCTGGAAATTAATATTCTAGAAAACAATTTGGGAAACATTGCTCTATCTACAGGATCCCAAACATTTGTCCATGGACCAACTGAAGATTCCTCTGCCCCAGCACAGACTCATATGAATAGGACTCTTCCAAAGAGAGGCAGAAATACAGATTTTGAAAAACAAGATTTGTGGAGACTTGTGATACTCACTTTGGAATTTATCATACTATTCAGTTATGATAATCATGCATTATGGTGATGGTCTTTATAACTGAAAGCAGTAGTACCTTTTTTTTTTTCAAGTCTGTAGTAACTTATTAGGAATTGTGCTTGGACATTGTACCTGTGCTTTAAGTTGGTACTAAATTTTTAGGAAATTTATTGTGCTAATTCAGAAAGCATTTAAAAAAGTATTTTCTAATTCCATGAATTCATTCTATGGGTATAAAATGAATCTTGGTGTGTTGCATGTTTAAGCATTTTCACTTTGACAAATCCAAAACCTTTAATTTTTAAAAAAATTTTTCTAAAGATTTTATTTATTTATTTGAGAGAGGCAGACTTTAAAAAAACTTTATTTTTTACTGATTCTACTCAATAAAAGTTTATTATAACTTAATATATATTATATCAAATATGTGGGCCAATATTAGAATCAGTTCATTTTAATAAATAATTTAATAAGTCTTTTCCTTATTAGGTTGTATGGTCTCCTGAATACTACTGAAAATAGTAATGCTAATATTGTCCCTGTAAGCTTACCAGAGGATACCATTTACTATGTTTGGACCTACTTGCTCAGTACCAATGAGAAAAACATGATTTTATGATATTCCTGTGTGTTGCAATTAATAGGAAAGTCTACTAGCCACAGTTTGGTATATCACATGCCTAATCTCCATTTATGTCTAAATTGTGAGTAAACCGATAACATTTATTAAAAAAACAAGCATTTAAGGGAATTAATTTTCTTCATGTAATTCATGAGTATCTATATATTTGTCTTCAATAAACCCATCGTCATCTACCACAAATGAATGTAGTTTTTCAAATATTACTATAGTTTCTTCAGAGTTTGTATCTGGGACCTGTGAAAGAGAACTTGAATTTCCAGTAAAACCATCTTCATAGGTTTCTGCTTCATGCTCTTCCAGGCGATGATGATTGTAACTAAGCAGAAAATTATACCATACTGGGCATTTGATAGCAGCAAAAATGAGGAATGAAGTCATCAGTACAGTGATCACCACACCAACCAGAAAAGCCCAGCTTTTTCCAAGAAGTTTACGTTCTTAATTGGAATAACGAGAGAGAGAGAAAGAGAGAGATTTTGTTAAATTGACAAAAATAATCATTAATCATATGTCCTAATAACTCCATAATATTGGTATTAGAAATAAACATAATTTTCTTTAAGCAAAAGTTACTAAAACCACAAGATATTTCATAGTGTGCTGAAAAAAATACCTTTATTCCAAAATAACTACTTGTCTTTGCAGGTATTGTTTATCAATTCACAAAAGAACATTGTTGATTTATACTTGTTAAGAATCATGACTTAAAAAAAAAAAAGAATCATGACTTAATTGGTCAAAACTAAGACTCAAAAGTTAAATAAATTGCATAATGGCATTTGAATGGTAACTAGCAGAGCCTAGTTTGGAAACTTAGTATTTTGTAAATCTTTTGTTTAGATGAGGAATTGTTCTTTTATATTGTTTCTAGAAATTTAAAATTTAGGAAAATGATAACTACTTCAGTTTATTTAGTATACTGCCTTCAGCAATATTAATATTCAAAACCAGTACATTACCTGAATTTTTTAAGTTGTTCAAAGAGCTATTAAATGTTGAGTTGCTAATGGACTGAAAGTGGTTATAAAGATCTTCATTTATAGGTGGAGGAAATTTCGAGTAGCACTCAGCATTATAAGGCACTGTTTTGATACTGTAGAACTTCAGGATATCTGGGTAGGTGCACGTGGTGATGTTCTCATTTTCTGGTAAATCAGAATAACATTTATTATGGAAATAGGATTATTATTGTTAATAAATTATTATGGCTTGCATTTTATAATTATTTTTACCTAGAATTTTTTGGTATACCTACCTGTCATTATTACGGATTATAAGAAACTTTTGTATTTGCCTAGCAACACAAGAAGGGAAAGATTCACCTTCTTATTTATTAAGTTATTTTATGATGTATACGGTTTAAATGCAGTATCTGTTTATGTTTAGTGTGTGTTAGTAAAGATGTTATGATTAAGATTGTGACAAAAATTGATCTCAGGCAGAGCATGGTTTGCAGTTAATAAAATAGGGCACCTGTTTTTACCTACTGTCTGGCAAGATATCTTAACAAAAGGAAATACTAAAAAAAAATTACTCTTATGTATTCATATTCAAACTATAAACTTAATACATGAAGTGACAGTATCATCTTGCATATATAAATCATTTAAATTTCTTTTCTTCTTTTTTTTTCCCTAAAAGGCAGAGGAAGAATATTTATTCAACAATTACTTTTCAGTGTTTCTTCCTGCTTCCCTTAAACAGGAATAGTTTCTTTTTCTTTAAAACATGAAGTGAGAGACTTTCCTGGGGTGGGACAATAAAAAATCAATCACAATTTGGTTTTGATTAAGTAATGGTAGCTTACCTAGTGTCACATTTGATGTGTTCAGCCAGTTCTGCAAATTCAGTAGACTGCAAGAACAGTTCCATGGATTTCCATATAAAATTATTAATTCCAGATGAAACAGTTGTGGTACATCAAAATAGCTAATGAAATTGCCTTGCAGATTCAGAAGTATCAGGTTTTTTAGAGGTACAAATACATCAGGATTCAGTTGAAATATTTTGTTTTGACAAAGATGTAATTGTTTTAGTTTATTTAAGCCCATGAACGCACCCTGTTCAATTACATGGATGGAGTTTCTACAGATATTTAAAATTTCTAGATTGGAGAGGTTACTAAAGCCATTATTATATAACATAATGACATTGTTCTCAGTCAAATAGAGTTCAGTGAGTAAAAAATATGTTTGTAGAACCCTAGTGTCTGTAATACTCAAAGTAATTTGGTTATAACCGAGATCAAGTATAGTAACATTTTTATTGATATCTGCTGGAATCAAAGAGTAATTCTTTTCAGTGAAATTACATTTGACTTCCTAAAAAAGAAAAAAATACAAATGCATTAGTTAGGAAAAATATTAACAATTTTCCAAATTTTTATATGCAGGCAATTAGACATTGGAAGGAGATAGTTTTGTTTTCTTTTTAGAGGGGGGAGGGGTAGAGGGAGAGGAAGATCTCACAATTCTGTGTTCATGACTTGAGCTAAAGTCAATAGTTGGATGCTTAACTGACTAAGCCACCAGACACTCCTGGAAGAAAATAGTTTTAGAAAAACATTTCCTCTCTAATATTTTGATGTTATAGTGTAAAAAAAAAAGTAAAGCAAATACTTTTATTTCTTCATTGGGATGAAATACTGAAGATTAAGGAAATTCTGATGCCTGTACCTGAGCAAAGAGATTCTAGTTAATCATATAGGTAATCTTTTCTTACTACATACTCATTACAGAAAAAATGTGGGTATAATTTCATTACATATGTGGAAATACATGACAAATAATTCTCTTAACTTATATAGTATTTCATTTGTATATGATTTATAATGAGGAAATTATTTTAAAATTTGTTTTTAAAAATCAGAGCTACCAACAGTAAATAAGAAGGAATACTCAGGGACGCCTGGGTGGCTCAATTGGTTAAGCAGCTGCCTTCGGCTCAGGTCATGATCCCAGCGTCCTGGGATCGAGTCCCACATCGGGCTCCTTGCTCATCAGGGAGCCTGCTTCTCCCTCTGCCTCTGCCTGCCATTCTGTCTGCCTGTGCTTGCTCTCTCTCCCTCTCTCTCTCTCTGACAAATAAATAAATAAAATCTTTAAAAAAAAATTAAAAAAAAAAAGAAGTAATACTCAATATATAACTGTATATAGGGTTAACAGCTCAAAGTTTGGCGTTTAAAAAGAAATATTAATTTTTTAAAAATAATCCCTATAGCCAGTGTGGGGCTTGAATTCATGACCCCAAGATCAAAAATCAGATGCTCTACTTGCTGAGCCAGCCAGGTGTCCCCAGGAAATATTTACTTTATAACGGAAATTGAACCATATGAATTTAAGAGCCAGCCAACATGAGTACTTTTCTTATGTGGCTGCAGATCCACAAAAATAGTTCTTATTTTGACTATAATAATAATAGTAATGCAATACTATATTCTTACTAGGACGTATGGTCTCCTGAATACTACTGAAAATAGTAATGTTATAATAATAATAATAGTAATAATAGTAATGCAACAACAATAATTTTCCCATAATAATAGTAATTCAACAATAATAATTTTCTTCATAAATATTTAATTTTTAAAAAACACTTCCTACATTTTATTTTTTTTAAACATTTTATTTATTAATTTTATGACAGAAATCACAAGCAGGCAAAGTCAGGCAGAGAGCTTCCTGCTGAGCAGGGAGCCTGATGCGGAGCTTGATCCCAGAAGCTTGATCCCAGGACCCTGAGACCATGACCCAAGCCAAGGGCAGAGGCTTAACCCACTGAGCCACCCAGGCATCCCAACTCCCTACATTTTAAAGAGTGGTGTTTAGGGGTGCCTGCCTGGCTTGGTCAGTAGAATGTATGACTCTTGGCCTCGGGGTACTGAGTTTGAGCCCCATTTTGGGCACAGAGATTACTTATAAAAATAAATAAAACATAAAAGACTGGTATTTATATCCTGAAACTAATCTCAGATTTTATAGTGAAAATTTACAGACTTCTTTAACCAACCATTAAAGAATTTAGTTTAAATAAAATGAAGACTGCGTTTGTCAAATTAGAATCTAGCTCACATACCACAGATTTTGAATATATATAGCTAACCAATTAGTTTTGATAGTTCAGGTATTTTTTTTTTTTTTGCTTTAATTGCCTTGGCATATTTTACTAAATGTACATAAAGTATACTTTTTTTTTTTTTTTTTTTTGGAAAAAAAGAGAGAACAAGTAGGCAGAGAGGCAGGCAGAGAGAGAGAGAGAGGGAGGAAGCAGGCTGAGCAGAGAGCCTGATGGGGGGCTCGATCCCAGGACCCCGGGATCAAGACCTGAGCCGAAGGCAGAGGCCTTAACCTACTGAACCACCCAGGCGCCCCAGTATACCTTTGAAAATATTTTCACCACCTTGATTGTAAAAACTTACTGGTTTAGAAGACTGGCTTTCATCTGATAATAATAGCATAGAGAGGGGCCAAAACAAGGTTGTGATGCATGTAGTTTTCATATCACAGGCCTGTTAGAAAACAGAGTATTTTCGTCTCAATAGAGAAGAACTTTATATTGAGAATATTTTAATTTCCTTTTTTCTTCTTGTAAATCCATTTTTTCTTAAAACATACGAAATGTGAAACAAGTACATATTCTATCACCCACCCCGCACTCTAATCTTAAACTGGAAAGTTCCTGGCAAATGAAAGTGTTTTTGAATGTCTCATTAGTTCCTGGATCGATTGAAATGAACTTTGAAACAAGTGAAGTGGTTATATATTTTAAAATTTTAATATATGTGTGTCAAAGAAAGTCAAGACTATATATTTATGTATATGTACATGTTTAAGTATATGCTTATATTGCTATTTTATGGTTTTTCATTTTTAGATATTGTCTATTGATATAATCTGTTGACTTAAAACTGTGGAGATGAGAGCCATCAGCTCTTTTTCAAACACTTCCTACCGTCATCTTCAATCATCAAGTGTACGCTTTCTATCTATCTCTTCATTCTCCAAACATAGTTACTTATAATTTTCATCTTTTTTCACCTTGTAAATTTGCTTTTATGTTAATGTCACTTTCAGAATGCTCTGTGATTAGCATATTTCAGAATAAAAAGATCTTATAAATTTGATTAGATTCCCCAAAAGAAAATTAATTATATTACATTATAAATTTATTTGGAAAAGATTTTTTGGCCACATCCCAGGTTTATATTTCTAAGGTAGATTATATGAAGATATAATTATGTTTTTTGCTCTTACACCCCATATTAAAGATTTTTGTAGATTAACAAGCTTAAATATGGTTTGTTTTTTTAAAACTCACCAGCAACCATCAAACCTGTAAATATATGGAATCTTACCTTTACCTGTTTCTTTTCTCTGAGACTTGTGTGCTAAGGAATCTATTCTGTTTCTTCTGCACCATTAAAAAAAA
Organism: Enhydra lutris kenyoni; assembly: GCF_002288905.1. Classification (NCBI taxonomy): domain Eukaryota; kingdom Metazoa; phylum Chordata; class Mammalia; order Carnivora; family Mustelidae; genus Enhydra; species Enhydra lutris. Next base: position 3,101,594 of record NW_019154154.1, on the reverse strand, counting down.
GAATGTCATATGGTTGCATTTCACTATGCTTTAACCTTTGTACCCAATGAACACGTGATGTAAAAAAAAGCTAGACTTCCTTAGCAAAAGATTGACTAGAAGAGTAATTTCTTAGTCATCTTTGACTTTTTTGGCATAACAAGTAAAGTGCTTTGCTTAACCTTTGTGTTTCTTAATTACTCTTGAAAAATGTAAATATTAGCAAATTTACTTTGCAAGTTGAAGTATATAATATTGAAAATGCGTACTTGGAAAGATACATGGTTAACGTGATTTAAGGTTAGTCCTAAAGGTATTTCGTATTTAAAAAGATTCAAGTTGAAAAGATACCGAGTTTTGTATTCCCATTTCAACTTTGTTTATTCATTTTTATGACCTGTCATTGGTGGTTTTATTGCCAAGTTGTAATAGGAGTAGAGTGCTCAAAGGATCAAAAGACCTAATGCTGGCCATATTGTGGCCTTCAAAAAATGAGTTACCTTCCTTGTGTTGCAGCTTCCCCTCTGTAAAATGGAATACTGTATAACAATAGCTCCCGTGTAACTACAGTAACCAGATGTATCAGGCAAAAACATGGTTAAGATTCATTGTTGATAGTAAATAATCATGGAGTTCAGAATGAGTTAGTTCCAAAAGATTAACTCCCTTGAGCCTCTATATCCTTAATTTATGAAACAAAGAGATTGAAATTGATGACCTTTCCTACTTGAAAGTTCTGAGCCCGTAAACCCATATAAATCCAGCAGCAAACACATTTGTTATATGATAATAATTTAAGTTCAAAGTGAAGATATTACTCCTTGTCCAATAGACAAAAATAAATAGAAATTTCATGTTGTTTGTTTGATTTTCTTCATCTTTTATTGGGTTATTAAGAGATGTTGTTTATAGAAAAATTTCTGAATGTAGATTACTTTATTCTGGCGGTGTAAAAAGTGTGTGGGGAATACGTGAACCTATAGGGCTTAGAGAGTGATTGTGAAACCTGTAGTAATTGATAACTACATGTGGAAGATTAAGTAGTAGAATACTCCTATTTTGAAACTCAAAATTTTGATATTGAGAATAAACATTTATCTTCAAGTAGTCTTTTTATATGTAAATCTTGAAATATTTATGTGATAACTAGCATCTTTTCCTTTTTTTCAAAATTCTAGAGAATTTTTTCATAATTTTAGAGAAAAATTCTATCCTATTGATAACTGACCTTGCTTAGGTAATAAGTGGCTTATCACTGGTATTTCTTGTGATTATATGATAAAGATGGTTATTATTTGTAATTAATTTACTGACTATTACTCTTATATGATTACACTTGTGATATTCCTGTTATATTTTCAGAGACACTAACATTATTTTGCACCACTAAAATATAGTTGATAGCTTTTGGAATACCCATTTTAATTAAATAGTAGGTAAGCAAGATATATTATTAATCTAAAGTTATGATTTTTTTAATCAAATTGCACTACTCTCAGATCAGTCAGAGCTGTGTTACTTTATATCATTTACATGGTTAACTACAATACAGGATTTCATTTGGTTAAAGAATTCTGTAGCTAAAAGATGTTTGAAAACCACTGTTCTAAAATTGTTTTGTCTTGTGGGTATGACAAAGTGTAAATACCTCCTCATGTGTACAAGGCTTTCAAGATTTTCTCTGATAATCTTTGAGTTTTCTTATAAGAAAGTAAAATGAATAGTAGGGAAATAGAAGGATTTGGGAACTGAGAAGAGAAAGATGTAAAATAAGTTTCTGTTGATGTGGACAATTCTTTTTTTGGAAGTATAAGGGATTTTCTTATTAATTTTTATTGAAGTATAGTTGGCACATAATGTTAACTTAAATTTCAGGTGTACAACGTAAGTGATTCAACAGTTCCATATGTTATGCAGCACTCACCACAAGTTACCATCATCATACAGCATTATTATAATACCGTTAACTGTATTACCTATGCTGTACTTTTCATCCCTGTGACTTCTTCATTCCGTAATTAGAAGCCTGTACCTCCTACTCCCCTTCACCCATTTTTGCCCATGCCTCACCCTCTTCCCTCTGGCAACCACCACTTTGTTCTCCAAATAGAATTTTTTGTACATCTATAAGAATTTACAAGCTATGTTAAATAACTTTACCCTATTTAGTTGAGACTGTGACCTGAGTAAAATTAATTGATGTTATTCCCCTCACTGTATTAAGAGGAATATTGAATACTTTTGATTTCAGGAAGGAAAAACAAATTAGAAGTGTAGAAGAAGAAGTTGAACAGGAAAAACAAGCAGCAGATGGCATTATCAGAAACATGTCTCCTGAAAAACAAGTCAAGTACATAGAAATGAAAACCACAAATGAGAAATTGTTGCAGGTAATACTAATCACTATCCTGCTCCTCAACAGGATATAGCAGTCTTGCTACTATATAGTCTGAAGATGAGCAGCATTGGCATCCCTGAGAACTTGACTAGACCTACTGATCAGCATCTTAATTTAACAAGGTCCCCAGATAATTTGTATAGATGGACATTTAAATTGGAGAAGTACAATATAGAAAATTCATTTTCTCATGCTGCACGATGACCAAATATTACTGTATTATTTGTTCATTTCTATGCATCTTTCACTTTTGCGTGTCATATAGATACATGAAAACACTTGTTTTTTTAATGAACTATTAATAGAAATAATAAAAAACCTCAGATACCAGTGCCATAGAGATAATTACTTCCTTTCTTCCCTGCCTAATAAACAATGCATCTTTTACTTCTCTGTCCTGAATTTGAATAGCTCTTGCCTCCTAATCGTGGTATTTAAATAAGCAATTTGGGAGCCTGCTGAGGGGTTATTGAGAATTCTCCCAACATTCAGTGATGGTGGTGACTCAGATTTGCAAGTTAGTGCCCTTATATACCAAGATAACCCTTAACTAAACAGTTAACAGAGAATTAGTCCCCATAAATGCCAAAATTGAATGTAGTTCTGGGTTCTCAGATATTACTTCATTGACAATTTAATATAACTTTCTATTTTAGTCAGGATTCATAAGATACAATGAAACACTGAAGAAAGAGTATTACAGAAATGCTGAAGTACCATCAAAATACAGTTAATCTTGCCCGTGGTTTTTGAATAAGTAAATAGCTTGAAAGTCTTGTCTGTAGGAATGAGCCATATACATTACTATATATCTTGGCTCTAAAAGAAATTAGGCAAAAGATATGGAAACATGGTTTTAAAAAATCAAAGTTAAAAATCATAACTTTAAACAATAACATCATTAATTTGAAGGCTCCTGATATTTAAATACTTTGAAAACGGCAGTGATGATTCATTGTGAAAAGATTTGGCTACCTTTGACAAGCTCATAAAGTATTTTTAAAGGTAGATCATGACAAGTTTTGTGGAATAATGAAAGAAACTGGCAGAAATAGAAATAATGTTAATAAATTCTAGTCAATAGCAAGTATTGGATGTGTTTATAAAATTTACTTTGTCACATCCGTATATGAAAAGCTAAGAAACAAACATATTATTCTATATATTACTCGTATGTGTATTTACTTTTTTCCTTTTTCTTAGGAGTTAGACACACTTCAGCAACAACTAGACTCATTGAACATGAAAAAAGAGAGCTTGGAAGCTGTAAGTATAAAATCAAATGAGGGTTTTTATATTACTCAGCTACAAAAGATAATTCCGCTGTATATATTAAAGGAACTCATTCAAGTATATATTTATTTAGTAGTTTACTAAGAGGAGTATAACTTTTTTCCCATTTAGCACCACAAATATCCTACTTTGGTAAGAAATTAGATTCAGTTACTGAGTACCTACTGTGTGCAAGATCATTCTACCTTGCTGAGGCATGCGAAATCTAATGGTAATTTAAAGACACGAATAAGAGATTAAAAAGAATTGAAGAGGGAGAAAGAAATTAGATTCAGTTACTGAGTACCTACTGTGTACAAAATCATTCTGCCCTGCTGAGGCATGTAAAATCTAATGGTAATTTAAAGACATGAACAAGAGATTAAAAAGAAGTGAAGAGGGAGAGAAATCAGTTAATCACTTTAAAGATAAAAATGCTTGCTATTTGTTATTTGTTCATTTAAAAGTTTTAATTTAAAAAAAAACATGTTTATGGTTAAAAAAATTAAGATGAAAGTGAAAATTTTCTTTTCCCTCTTTCCAGACAGAACTACTTTGTATTTTTTGAACGCTTATTCTTTACTTTTTTTGAGCTCTTTACATAGATCACCAGCATTGTCATTTAATCTTTACAACAGTTTTATTATCCTATCTTGGTTTTATTGTTGTGGAAAACCTCAAGTGGGATTCACATTTAATATGCTGTCTGCAGTTTGGTTTGTTTGTTTTCACCTAACATTCTCTCTTGAATGTCTATGTACATCAGCTCTCAGAGATCTCCTTCATTATTTTAAATTACTGTATTGTGTTACATTGCATGACTAGAACACAGCCTTGTAGATGAATAGGTTCTTTACAGGTCTTTTAGTTTTTTGGGATTATAAACAATGCTGCAGTGAAACAATGCATTTTATACAGAATTAAATGGCTGTGTCATCAGATACATTTGTTGTGGTGGGTCAAAAGATAAATACACACTTCTAAAATGTAAGGCTGCCAAATTCCCTTCCAAAGAGGTGGTTCCATTTACTACTTCTAGACTCAATGTATGAGAGTGCCTGTTTTCCCATGAACTCAATAGCAAGCATTATTCACTTTTTCCATTTTTACTAGTTTAATAAGTAAAAATTTCTATCTTGCTTTAATTTTCAGTTATGCATGAAATTATTTCTTTATATATTTGTTGGCCAATGTATATCTTTTTCTGTGAACTACCTTTTTCAAGTCCTTAACACTTCAGTATACTGTCTGTACCCCAAACCTTGCCTACCTTTCTTGATTTCCTCTGGATTCAGGTAGGTATCATGATTCTAGGATTAGTAACAATTGTAGATTGACAGGAGTGCTGTTACCCTTTCTTGCACAAGAAATAAGTGTGAGTATTTTGTAATTCTTTTGTAAATTTGCTGTTGAAAAAGTAGTTTGCTTAAAAATGCCAAGGGGCACCTGGGCGGCTCAGTCGCTTAAGCCTCTGCCTTCAGCTCAGGTCATGATCCCGAGGTTCTGGGATCAAGGCCCACGTTGGGCTTCCTGCTGAGCAAGGATCCTGCTTCTCCCTTTCCCCTTGCTCTTCCCCCCATTCATTCTCTCTCTCTGTCAAGTAAATAAATAAAATCCTTAAAAAACATTATTAAGATGGCTTTCTATACTGATAGTCTACATGTGAATATATATAATTTTTATTTTTTTTTATATCTCTGGTAATAGAAATATGCTTCAAAGAATAAGGACCACATTTAGTATTAACACAGCTGTGCTGCAGAATTCCTTACTATCTGTTTTAGGGTGTGTGGGGAATGTCAGGTCTTATTTCTCTTGGCATATTTAGTTTCTGCAGGAAGAGGTGTAAGCTATGTCCTTGGATTTAGTGTTTGTATCGATGCCACTGTATTGATGCCACTTTTTGGCATCAGTACAATAACGTGAAATTTAATAAAAATTTATCTCAAATCAAGAATATATAAGTAGTGGGGTGACAGGGTGGCTCAGTCACTTAAGCATCTGACTTCATTTCGGCTCAGGTCATGATTTCAGATCAAGCCCTTGTGTTGGGCTCTGCACTCAGCTCATAGTCTGCTTGTCCCTCTTCCTCTTCTCCTCTCCCTATTCTCTTTCTCTCTCAAATAAAATATTAAAAAAAAAAAATAGAAGTTACTAGTTCTGTTTAACTTTTGCCAGATTCCTTGTATTTTTTTTACCTCTTCTTCAAGAAAACATTGTTAAATATCACTCAGCTAGTATTTATTGAATATCTACTGTGTGCTAGCTCACTACTGTGCTTAGTATTACTCAGTTCATCATGGAGTGGAAAAAACAGGTGAAAGATCAGCACGAGTTTTATTGAGGAATAGTTTTATTGAGATGAAATTCGAACAAGTCTTAGGATGATTAAGCAAAAGGAAGGAGGAGATAACTATGAAAAGAGATACCCCATGGGGCACCTGGGTGGCTCAGTGGGTTAAGCCTCTGCCTTTGGCTCAGGTCATGATCTCAGGATCCTGGGATCGAGCCCCACATTGGGCTCTCTGCTCAGTGGGGAGCCTGCTTCCCCCTCTCTCTCTACCTGCCTCTCTGCCTACTTGTGATCTCTCTCTCTCTCTGTCAAGTAAATAAAATCTTAAAAAAAAAAAGGGATACCCCCAAATATCTGTATTTCATTATAACACTTTTTCACCTGAAGCTAATCCGTTACTTTGAGCTATGTATATGATGTGTTTTTTTTTAAGATTTTATTTTTAAGTAATCTCTACACCCAACATGGCGCCCAAACCTACAATTCTTGAGATCAAGAGTCCCATTTCTCCACCAACTGAGCCAGCCAGGTGCCACTATATTATGCTTTGTAATAGACTTTCAAAGATTTCCACTAATTTACTTTTTCCTTTTAAGATTCCTTCTCTTTGAAAGACAATTATCATATGAACTCCCTGATATGAAGAATTTGAGAGACAACGTGGGGGGTTTGGGAGGTAGGGAAGGAAAAAATGAAACAAGATGGGATCGGGAGGGAGACAAATCATAAGAGACTCTTCATCTCACAGAACAAATTGAGGGTTGCTGGGGGAGGGGGATAGGGAGAGGGTAGTTAGGTTATGGACATTGGGGAGGGTATGTGCTATGGTGAGTGCTGTGAAGTGTGTAAACCTGGCAATTCACAGACCTGTACCCCTGGGGCTAATAATATATTATATGTTAATAAAAAATTAAAAGATTCCTTCTCTTTGGCTTTCAAAAAAGAGGTCTTGCCTTTTAAAAATTTGGTCTTATTCATGCTGCGGACCTAGTTTCAGATATCATCATTCACTTTTTTGTTGGTTAATATAGAAAATTACTTAGATCTGAGATCCTCAGTTTCTTTATGTGTAAAACAGAGATGATGATATTATCTGATAGAATTGTTTTGAGGATTAGATATAGTATATAAAGAACATGGAATATAGTGCTCGGCACAGAACAAGTTATTAATAAATAACAGCTTCAAATGCCATTTTCTCCCTCTTCCTCATCGCTATCAACAACCCTAGCTTTTTTGGTTGTCTAATAAAGTTACCACAGCCCTTATTTTCTCTTTGTGAACAGTAGAATAGTGGTGAATATACAATAACTATTCTACTCTTGTGTATTAATTTCCTAGTGCTGCTGTAATAAAGAACAAGAAATTTCCTAACAGATCTAGAGGCTAGAAGTCTAAAGTCAAGGTGTCAACAGAGCCATTTCCTCTGAGACTCTGTTAGAATCTTCCCTGACCTCTTCCTAGCTTCTGGTGGTGCCTGTTGATCCTAGGCATTCATTCTTTATTTTAGCTGCATCACACCATTTCTGCGTGTGTCATTGCATGGCATTCTCCTGTGTCTCTATCTGTATGTCTTCTCTTACAAGGACACCAGTCGTTCCAGATTAGGGTATTAGGGTCTACCCTAATTACCTCGTCTTAACTTGACTAAATTGGCAAAGACCCCAATTCCAAGTTAGGTCATATTCATCGGTATCAGAGATTACCAAGACTTCATCATATCTTTTTGAGTGATACAGTTCAACCTATATAACATTGTATTAGAGTATGTATATGACTATATGTGTGTGTATATGAAATATATATATATATATAATATATATTAAATGAAATATATATGACTATAACATATATTATATGAAATATATGAAAATATATTCCCTCTAGAGATCAGTTCTTTAGACTTTAATATTGTGGTTAAAGTTGTACATACATTGTGACATTTTCTTTATTATCTTTCCATTGGTAAAGATGTGTTATCTTTGTTCAGGTCTTATATTTGGAAGAAAAAATAAATTAACCATCTTCTTAGGAATCTTAGACTGAAAATAACTTATGAAGGAAAAGGGGTATATTTTAATTCCAATTTACAAGTGCTGTTTGTAGCATCATTGAGTACTATAGATATTTGATATCTCTATTTAAAAATGCTGATGGTTTAAATTTTCCTTTTTCTTATAAACTGAAACCTATATGATAATAGTTTCTGATAAAATATTAATTAAATTTTTCTTCTTTTTGTGCCCTTCAGGAAATAGCACACTCTCAGGTAAAACAGGAGGCTGTCTTGCTGCATGAAAAACTTTATGAATTGGAGTCCCATCGAGACCAAATGATTGCTGAAGACAAAAGCATGGGGTCTCCAATGGAAGAAAGAGAGAGATTACTTAAGCAGGTAGAAAAAACAAAAATACTTATTTTACTATATTAAGGTGTGGTAAATGTATTGATTTCTTTTATTTAAGGCATATGAATTGAACAGAATGTCAGTAAGTTGATTGTCTTAAAAAAAGAGTAAAAAGTGAGTTTTATCTAAATTGAGATAAACTATTTGACCAAAAAAAGCTGGGTGAAAGTCATTTCTCATATAAACTGTTTCTTGATTTAAGTCCTAATTTTATGTGGTCTTTATGCACATTTTGGCCATTTTTTCATCTTTTGGATCCATTAAGGAAATTGAAAGCCCTTTTTTTGCTTAGTAAACAATTACATGATCTTATTGAAGTTCTGTTCCATTATTTGATTGGGGCTTCATATTTAGAAAATGAAGTGCTCCAAGGCTAATGAATTTTTTTTTTAATTTTATTTTTAAAGATTTTTATTTATTTATTTGACAGAGATCACAAGTAGGCAGAGAGAGAGAGGAAGGGAAGCAGGCTCCCCGCTGAACAGAGAGCCCAATGCGGGGCTTGATCCCAGGGCCCTGGGATCATGACCCGAGCCGAAGGCAGAGGCTTTGAACCCACTGAGCCACCCAGGCGCCCCGTAATGAATTTTTGTGGTTATTATTATCAGCGTCTTCATGAAGTGATTGAAATTAAAATGTCCTATGAAATCACAGTATGTCACCAAGTTGTGTTACATGTATTCAGTAGCTTTATTACCACCCAAGCCTAGTTTTAGTTTAGCACCAAGTTATAATTACCCTGTTTTTTAGAATGAGACACCCTAACTATAGGGCCCTTAGGAGAAATGCATATATATTTGGGAACAGCACCTATTGGAAATTTACAAATGAGACTCCTTTGTGGTCTTAGGTTGAACCCAAATGGTTTGGAAGAATATAGGATCAACTTGGGAGCTATTTAGTATTAGAATCATTCCAGGAAGGTATTAAAATCTAAAATCTCTGAAGTTCCTTGGAAAGAGATCATTGGAGGCAGGGGACAGAGAGTGTGATCTTGGGATAGGACTGTCAAATGAAATGCAGAGTAGCTATTTAAATTTTAATTTCAGAAAGCAGTGAATAATGTTTTGAATAAGAGTGTGTGTGTGTGTGTGTGTGTGTGTGTGTGTGTGTGTGTGTGTATGCATGGTATATTAGGGATGGTATATACCTGCCCTAAAAGTTATTCCTTGTTTACCTGAAATTCAGTTGTAATGGGTATTGCTAAATCTGGCAATTTCTGCCTTGTGTGTGGGGATTGAGAGGATGAGGGGAGACAGTCTCAGAAATCCTGAAAATCCTGGGTATTTATGTAAACTGTTCCAGGCCTAAAGACATGTTAACCTCATGGTGCTATGTGGAGGGTATAGCTCTATCAGTCATCACTCTTCCTTTAAGGATGAGGGAAGAATCTGTGAATAGTTCCTTAATGATGTGTTTTTTAACTTCAAAGGTTGAATTTTAAGAAATAGGTTTCAAGAAAAAGACTACATTTGGCATTTTAGTACAGCATACCTTCAAAGGAAATTATGTTTAAGGTATTCTAACAATGAGTAATTCTTTAAGTACTGTTTTCTTTTTATGCCTTTTTAGGTTAAAGAAGATAATCAGGAAATAGCCAGCATGGAGCGACAGTAAGTACATTTATAATAGGACATATTCCATCCATTTCACATCTTTTAAATTACATTCTAAACCTGCAGTAGGTACATATTGTTACAGTTATTTTTTCCTATAGTTCATACTGGTACTATTGATGCAGCTTTTAATCTTATTTGCATCTTTAAACATTTCTTTTAATGTTTAGTTAAGAGCCACAGTGTAGTATAATTATTATTATTATTTTTGAGAGAGAGAGCATGAGGTGAGTATGGGGAAGGGCAGAGGGAAAGAGAGAATCTTAAGCAGACTCCACATCCAGTGCCGAGCCCGATGTGGAGTTTGATCTCACGACCCTGAAATCATGACCTGAACTTAAATCAAGAGCTAGAAGCTTAACCAACTGAGCTACCCAGGTGCCCCTATTCTTAAAAAATAGCTTTATTAAGATATACAAACCATACAATTCATGTATTTAAAGTACACAATTCAGAGGTATTTAATGTATTCAGAAATGTGCAGCCATTACCCACTGAGCCACCCAGGCACCCAATAAATAAAATCTTTAAAAAATAAATACCTGGAGAGGAGAAGGGAGTTGAGGGAAATTGGAAGGGGAGGTGAGCCATGAGAGACTATGGACTCTGAAAAACAATCTGAGGGTTTTGAAGGGGCGGGGGGTGGAAGGTTGGGGGAACAAGGTGGTGGGTATTAGAGAGGGCACGGATTGCATGGAGCACTGGGTGTGGTGCAAAAACAATGAATACTGTTACGCTGAAAAGAAATAAAAATTAAAAAAAAATACATGGAAACAAATCAAGAGAGAGAAGTATATAACAAATACAGGCCTTTCTTAAGAAGCAAGAAAAGTCTCTCAAATACACAACCAAACCTTACACCTAAAGGAGCTGAAAAAAGAATAGCAAATAAAGCCTAAAGCCAGCAGGAGAAAAGAAACATTAAAGACTAAAGCAGAAATTAATGATATAGAAATAAAAGAAAAACAGTAGAGGGGCCACCTGGGTTGCTCAGTGGGTTAAGCCTCTGCCTTCAGCTCAGGTCACGATCTCAGGATCCTGGGATCGAGCCCTGCATCGGGCTCTCTGCTCAGCAGGAAGCCTGCTTCCCTCTCTTTCTCTCTCTCTGCCTGCCTCTCTGCCTACTTATGATCTCTCTCTCTGTCAAATAAATAAATAAAATCTTAAAAAAAAAAAACAGTAGAACAGGTCAACAAAACTGGGCATGGGTTCTTTGAAAGAATTTATAAGATCTATAAACCCCTACTAGCCAGACTTATCAAAATGAAAAGAGAAAGGACCAAATAAATAAAATCATAAATGAGAGAGGAGAGATCACAATGAACACCAAAGAAATACAAACAATTATAAGAGCACATGAGGAACAATTATATGCCAACAAATTATGCAATCTGGAAGAAACAGATGCATTCCTAGAAACATATAAACTACCAAAACTGAAACAGGAAGAAACAGAAAACCTGAACAGACCCATCATTTAACAAACGAGCAGTTATAAAAATTCTGCCAACAAACAAGAGTCCAGGGCTGGATGGCCTCCCAGAGGAATTCTACCAAACATTTTAAGAAGAATTAATACCTATTTTTCTGAAGCTTTTTCAAAAAATAGAAATGAAAGGAAAACTTCCAAATTCATTCTATGAGGCCAGACTTACCTTGATCCCAAAACCAGTCAAAGACCCCACCAGAAAGGAGAATTACAGACCAATATCCCTGATGAACATGGATGCAAAAACTCGCATCAAGATGCTAACTAATAGGATCCAAGAGTACATTAAAAGGATTATTCACTACAACCAAGTAGGATTTATTCCTAGAATGCAAGGGTGGTTCAACATCCTCAAATCAATCCACGTGATACACCACATTAATAAAAGAAAGGACAACCATATGATGCTTTCTTTGCTATTCTTTTATTTAGGCTTTATTTGCTTTTATTTTTTCAGCTCCGTTTGGTGTAAGGTTAGGTTGTGTATTTGAAATTTTCTTGCTTCTTAAAGTCCTGTATTGCTATATACTTTTCTCTCTTCATTTGTTTCCATGTATTTCTTTTTTAAAGATTTTATTTATTGGGCACCTGGGTGGCTCAGTGGGTTATAAGCCTCTGCCTTTGGCTCAGGTCATGATCTCAGGGTCCTGGGATCGAGCCCCACATTGGGCTCTCTGCTCAGCGGGGAACCTGCTCCCCCCACCCCTGCCTGCCTCTCTGCCTAAATGTGATCTCTCTCTCTCTCTCTGCAAATAAATAAATAAAGATCTTTAAAAAAAAGATTTTGTTTATTTCCATGGAGGGAGAGAGAGAGTGGGCACAAGCAGGGAGAGAGGCAGAGAAAGAAGGAGAAGCAGGCTCCCCGCTAAGCAGGGAGCCCATCACAGGGCTCAATCCAAGGACCCTGGGATCATGACCTAAGCCAAAGGCTGATGCTTAACCAACGTAGCCACCAAGGCACCTCTATTTCCATGTACTTTAAAAATTTTTCTTTAATTTCCTGGTTACTAGGATGCTCTTTAACCTCCATGTGTTTGTTTTCCTTCCAAATTTTCTCTTGTGATTGAGTTCAAGTTTTAAAGCATTGTAGTCTGAAAATATGCATGGTATAATCTCAGTCTTTGGTACCAGTTGAGGCCTGATTTATGACCCAGTTTGTGATCTGTTCTGGAGAATGTCCTGTGAGCTCTCAAGAAGAATGTGTATTCTGTTGCTTTAGGATGAAATGTTCTGAATATATTTATGAAGTCCATCTGGTCCATTGTGGCATTCAAAGCCCTTGTTTCCTTGTTTTCCTTGTTGATCTTCTGCTTAGATGATCTGTCCATTGCAGTGAGTGGGGTGTCCCTTACTATTATAGAGGTATTATCAATGTTTTTCTTTAATTTTGTTATTAATTGGTTTGCATAATTGTCTGTTCCTAACTTAGGGGCATAGATATTTATAATTGTTAGATCTTGTTGTTGGATAGACCCTTTTATTATGATATAATGTACTTCCTCGTCTCTTTTTCCAGTCTTTGGTTTAAAATCTAGTTTGTCTGATATAAGAATTGCCACCCCAGCTTTCTTTTGATGTCCCATTAGCATGATACATAGTTTTCCACCCCTCACTTTAAATTTGGAGGGGTCTTTGGGTCTAAAATGAGTCTCTTGTAGACTGCATATCCATGAGTCTTTTTTTTTTTTAAATCCAATCCAATACCCTTTGTCTTTTTATTGGAGTTTAGTCCATTTACTTTCAGAGTAATTATTGTAAGATATGAATTTAGTGCCATTGTATTAACTGTAGAGTCACTGTTTCTGTATATTGTTTTTGTTCCTTTCTGGTTCTTATTACTTTTTGGCTCTCTCTTCGCTCAGAGGATCCCCTTTAATATTTCTTGCAGAGCTAGTTTAGTGTCTACAAATTCCTTTAGTTTTTGTTTGTCCTGGAAACTCTTTATCTTTCTTTCTATTCTGAATGACAGCCTTGCTGGATAAAGTATTCTTGGCTGCATATTTTTCCCATTTAGCACATTGAATATATCATGCCAGTCCTTTCTGGTCTGCCAGGTCTCTGTAAACGGATCTGCTTTCATTCATATGTTTCTACCCTTTTAGGTTAAGGACCTCTTGTCCTGAGCTGCTTTCAGGATTTTCTCTTTCTTTTTTTTTTTTTTTTCTTTTTTAAAGATTTTATATATTTATTTGACAGAGATCACAAGTAGGCAGAGAAGCAGGCAGAGAGTGGGAGGGAAGCAGGTTGCCCGCTGAGCAGAGAGCCTGATGCGGGGCTCGATTCCAGGACCCTGGGATAATGTCCTGAGATGAAGGCAGAGGCTTTAACCCACTGAGCCACCCAGGTGCCCCTTCTCTTTATCTTTGAAATTTGCAGGTTTCACTATTATATGTCAGGGTGTCACCTATTTTTATTGATTTTGAGGGGGTTCTCTGTGCATCCTGGATTTAAAGGCCTGTTTCCTTCCCCAGATTAGGGAAGTACTCACCTATAATTTGTCCAATAAACTTTCTTGCCCCTCTCTCTGTCTCTTCGTCTTCTGGGACTCCTATTATTCAGACACTATTTTGCTTTATAGTATCATAGATTTCTTGAAATCTCCTTTGGTGATCCAGCAGTTTTTATCTCTTTTTCTCACCTTCCTTATTTTCCATCATTTTGTCTTCTATATGACTGAACTCTCTTCTGCCTCATTTATCCTAGCTGTTAGAGCCTCCATTTGTTACTGCAGCTCATTAATAGCATTTTTGTTTTTGGCCTGATTAGATTTTATTTCTTCTGTTTCTACAGTAAGGGATTCTCCATTGTTTTCTGTGCTTTTTTTTTCAAGCCCAGCTAACGTCTTTATAATCGTTATTTTGAATTCTAGTTCCAACATCTTACTTATATCCATATTGACTAATTCCCTGACAGTTAGTACTTCCTCCTGTTCTTTCTTTCGGGGTGAGTTTCTCTGTCTTGTTATGTCCAGAAAAGAATAGAAAAGAGTGTGAGAGAAGACAAAAATAACAACAACAACACCAGAAAAAGAGCAAACAAAACTAACCATAAGAAAGCAGAAACAAAACAAAATAAGAAAAAAAATCAAACAAGAAGTAAAACAGAACAAAACAACGAACTAGATCCTGGGTGTGTTTGTTCTGTTTGTTAAAAGAAACTAGATCCCAAAATAGGAAAGAAAAAAAACTTATGCATATAGAAAAATAAAATACAATGAAAGGAAACCAAAAATAAATAAATTTTAAAAAAGAATTAAAAAGAGAAATGAAAAAATAAGAAAATCGCTGGAAAAAATAAAACTGAAAAACTAAAGAATAATAATAAAAAAAAAGAACCACAAATGCTATATACTCTTTTCCCCAAGAGCTGAAGTTTTGCAACTTATCTGTGATTAGTAAACTTTGTGCTAGCCAGTTATTCCTGCTATTCTTCTGGGGTAGGGGCCTGTGAGCTGATTCTCAGGTGTCTTTGCCCTGTTGGAATTGCACCCCCATTGCCAGGGGGTAGGGCTCAGTGTAAGCGGCTCCAGATTGCCTATGTGGTGCTGTTTTGCTCCCTGAAGTCTTTCAGCATCAAAGAAGGGGGATGAAAATGGTGGTGCCCCATTTTCTAGCCCTGGTGCTGAAGTTTGTGGCCCTGACTCTTCAGTGAGCCCCCAGAGGAAAGCAGTTAGTCACTCTTGTCTTGGTCTCCATTTGAATTGTGTGTTCACCCAGTCTGTGACTGAGGTTGTTTTTTTTTTTTTTTTTTTTAAGATTTTGTTTATTTATTTGACAGACAGAGATCACAAGTAGGCAGAGAGGCAGGCAGTGAGAAAGGAGGGAGGAGGAAGCAGGCTCCTTGCTGAGCAGAGAGCCCGATGCGGGTCTCAATCCCAGAACCCTGGGATCATAACCTGAGCTGAAGGCAGAGGCTTTAACCCACTGAGCCACCCAGGCGCCCCTATGACTGAGTTTTTATCTCAGGCATGCAACCCAGTTTTGAGTCTCTGGATGTTTTGGATTCCTGTGGTACAGATCCATACTGTTTCTTCTGGGGTGGGGAGGGGGCAATCTTCCTGCACTTCTGGCTTTTGCTGGGTCCCTGTCCAGAAAGCAATTGTGTGACTGTGTAGTGATTCTCAGTTTATGGCAACACCGAGCAGAAAGCTGGCACCTAGATTCACTGTTTTCAGTCAGCTTCCCCACTCTGATGCCTGGGAACTCTGCTATACTCAGGAACCCCTATTCTTTTTGTGAACCCAGGGTTCCTGAGACCTTGCTTTCCCACCTGGAGTTCTGCCCTGCTTCATCACTAAGCACCTTTAAGCCAGGGACTTCCCCCACCATAGCAGACTTCTATAAGTTCCAATTTTGCACTCCTTTGCTCTAATACTTTGCAGTAGCCTCCTTAAGAAAGCTCCCTCCCCTTGCTCTATCCTCCAGTGTATCGCCCAGGATTCATGTCTCCATATCTCCTACCTCCCAAAAAGTAGTCACTTTTCTGTTTGTAGAATTGCAGCATTTCTTTTCTCAGATCTCCAGTTGATTTCATAGGTGTTCAGACTGATTGATAACCATCTAGCTGAATTCTAGGGACCAGATGAACTTAGGGTCCCCTACTCCTCTGCCATCTTTACTCCTCCCTGATTTATTTATTTATTTTAAAGAGAGAGAGAGAGAGAGAGAGAGAAAAGGCAAGTGCATGCATGAGTGGGGGAAGATGGAGAGGGAGAGAAAGAATTTCAAGCAGTCTCTGTGCTGAGCAGGGAGTCAATGTGGGGCTCAATCTGATGACGTTAACTGACTGACCCACCCAGGTGTCCCTCCTTTGCCCAATTTTTAATTTGGTTATTTATCTTTTTATTATTGTGAGAAATCCTTATATGTTCCAGAGACAAGTCTCATATAATGTATTTGTTTCAGGGGTACAGGTCTGTGAATCATCAGTATTATATAACTCACGGCACTCACAATAGCACATACCCTCCCCAGTGTCCATAACCCAGTCATCCTATCTCTCCTCTGCTGCTCCAGCAGCCTTCAGTTTCTTTCCTGAGATTAAGAATTTAAGAGACAAGTTTCTTATCAGATAAATGATTTGCAAAGTTTCTCTCCCATTCTCTGGGTTCTTCTTATTTTCTTAGTCATGTCTTTTGAAGCACAGAAGTTTTAAATTTTGATACTGTCTAGTTTATTTTTTCTTTTGTTGTTTATGGTTTTGGTGACCTATCTAAGAAACCGTTTCCTAATCCAAAATCAGGAAGATTTATGCCTGTGATTTATTCTTAGAATTTTGTAGTTTTGCCCTTATGTTTAGAGCTATGATCCATTTTAAGTAAACTTTTGTATATGGTGTGAGATGGGAGTTCAGTTTTATTCTTTTCTTTTTGCTTATCCAGTTGTCTCAGCAACATTTGTTGAAATATTCTTTCAACAAATACCATTTAATATTCTTTCCCTGCTTAATTATTTTGACACCTTTGTCAAAAATCAGTTGTATATAGATACAGGGTCTCATTTCTTATTTTGTTGCTGTATATATCTTCCTTTATTTCAATACAACACTATGTTAATTACTGTAGCTTTGTAACAAGTACAAATGCTGTTTGTTAAAATTTTAACCTATATAATCTTCAATCAATGGTAAATTTTCTCTTATTTTCTAATTTTTGAGACTAATTTGCCATTTTAGTTCAGTTTGTACAAACCAACAAAAAAGAAGGTTGCTAAAGATTTTTCACTTTAATACCACAAATTAAGCTCAAAAGAATGTTGGGGAAAGGTTTGCTTTTGAAATCAGGCAACCCAACATGCTCAGAATATACTTGCACTCTGAATATGAATCCTAAAGAAAGATCTAGAAAAGACTTTTCTCTCTAAATTTATATATTGTCTTCAGAATAGGGCATATTATATACAGATACTATTTTTGCAACTTAGAAAAGATTTCCTAATGTCATCATTAAATGTTTCTGTTGAATTTCTAAATTATCTGTCATAAATTTATTAAATAATATTTTCAACAGGTTAACAGATATAAAAGAAAAAATTAATCAGTTCAATGAAGAAATTAGACAACTGGACATGGATTTAGAGGAACACCAAGGTAATTTTTCTGGAATTTTTATAATGTATAATAACAGATATATAGCAATATTGACTTAGTATTAACTTGGGTCTCAGGGACTATTTCCTTGAGATTTATTATTTAATTCTTAATGAGTTCCCTAACTTTAACTACTAAAATGCTTAACTATACTATAATAGTAAATATTTTAATTACTGTTAAATTATTTAAGCAGACTAAAAACTTGAAATAACTTAAAATGGTTTTATGGTGACAAGAATTTATTTTGTTTTACAAATCAATTTGTTATGAAATGAACTAAAACAGTTGAAAGTTATTACAGATTTCTAATTTATACCTCCTTAATATGTCAGCTATCAATCGATTGGGGTAAGAATTGAGATGGGAGAGAGGATCATGTCATCAACAGAAAGAATTAATTCTTTAGGGGGTCTCAGTAATGAGGTAGCAAGCACTGATAATTCTGATCCTTTTCCAACTTTCCCCAGCTGTGGGATTGAAGAGCCAAAGGGACTAGAACACCTGTGGGAGCCTGGGGTCTGAACTAAGTGGAAATGCTTTTGGTGGCTGTTTGGGAGTTATACTGTATTTGTGGTTGAGGGAGAAGAGATTGGGTGTTGTACTTTCCTTACCAGCTTCTTTGTAATAAGGATGAGAAAGGTGGGTTCCTCATGACACTTTAATCACAGATTAACTGCAAACTGGTATATATGTGCTCTTGGATTAGCAAGAATTGACTATATATTCTTATGAGTTACATATGATAATTGTAAATAGTATGCATTTTTGTATATATCTATTATGGCTAAAGAAACACTCATAGCAGGGAAAAGGGTGTTCAATTCCTAAATAAATTTTTTACTTCAGTTTTAAATGTAGTATATTAATTAAATGTATATTAGTTTTATTTATATTTTTTCTTGATGTATGAATAATAGCATTAGCTATTAATTAATAGCTATTGATTAATTACGTACCTCTACTGGGCACTATGTGATCTTTGCAAGAACTTTTTGAAGTCTTATAAGCCCTTTCATATTTGTTGAAGCTCAGAAAAGTTACTCAAATTCCCACAGCTAGTAGGATTGTCTTGATTTTAGACACTTTATAGGACACTTTCTAAACAATTTTCCTCTTCCTCAATTTAAATTTTTAACAACATTCAATTTGTGTTTCCAGTAAAGTAGCTTGGTTTAAGCACAATGATTTATTATTAATTGCCAGTTCTAAGATAAGTAGAATGTTTTGAATTTTAGCTTCTGTTTTCCTTTTTGATTTCTAATCTTCTTTGTCCTTTTTGATTAATGTGGAAAAAATCTATAATATAATAGTACATATTAAAAAAATATATATATCTCAACACATTCCTTTTTTTAATTCTTCTGCTATAATGTGAACATCCTGAATTATGGATATAAAAGCACAGGAGGTTTTGTTAGAAGGTTATGTAATAGTTCAGGACTTCATTATTTCTTACCTGACCTATTACAGTAGATTTCCAACTGGTTGTCCCACCTCCAATCTTGTCCCCTCTCAGATTCATCTACCACTATGTTGCTAGAGTAACTTAATGTAAAATTGATTCTGTGTCATTCTCCTGCTTAACAGTGGCTCCCAATGACCTATGAGATAAAGTTTAAGAATCTTTGCATGGCATTATAGTTCCTCTGCAGCCTGATCTGTATGTTGTCCATCTCCTCTCCTACTCCTCATCATCTTTATCCTTACAGTCTAATAATAATCTTCTTGTGGTACTCTACACCTCACCCCCTTTATGATAAATCAAACTGTGTCATGCTCAATCCTTTGCTCCTACTGTTTATTCCTTTGTCTTGAATGTTCATTCCCCTGTTATTTACTTTGTAACTTCTCATCTTTTAAAATCTACTTCAGGTGTCCTTTAATCCACCATAATAAGCCTAACTTCCCTCCCTGACCTATTCTGGGCTGAGCTAAGTGAGTGAATTACTCCATTATCAGAGCACACTGCGTATATCACTATATTGACTACATGATATTACCAGCACCTACTTGGATGTTTGTCTACCTCCGAGGCTATACATCCTCAAAGGATCTGGACTGTGTCTTATTCATTCTGGTAACCTCTTTCATCAACACAGAGTCTAAGAAAATAAACACTCAATAAATGTTTGTGGAATGAATGAAATGGTACTATACTTTAGTGGGGAAAGATTTGTAGAATGAACAAAAGATGAAAGTTGGGCTCTATCACTTCTTTGTGCCCTCTAGTTCTTAGGATGTACATATGCACTCTTCTCCAGAGATAGATGGAGAAGGTTAGATGGTTAGCAAAGGTTTTGTTATTTTCTAGAGGATTTCTACCTTGGATTAATAATTTCCAGTAAAGTGGTGGGTTCTCACCTACATCTGCGTTCTCAGCAGTTCCTTGACACAAGACTGTAGATCATCCAGTCCTTAAGATATGGAGGATAATCAAGTTATTTTGACTTTCCAATTCATACTTCTTCCTGCCTCAGGCTTTATCCCTTCTGGCCTATTTTACTAATTTTGTAGATGCTATCTTAGCTTCTGCTATTTATGATACCTTTGTATGATCCACCTAAGACTACCTTTTGCCTTGTAGTGGTTCTGGTTAAGATAACTTATAAACTATGAATGATTTATATATGTCTCACTTTGTTAGTAGTTGCTTCGTCTTTCAGTATTGTGTAATTCATTTTAAATTCAGAGACATCCTTGGATATGGGGCTACATACAGTTTTATTCTCTGCTAGGTATTAATGGTGTCTGTGTAGTCCAATATCTTCCTTAAGTGCATTATATGTATTCATTTTGGCAAGTCTCTAAAGTTATAATTTGCCACAAGTTTCAGTGAGTAACTATTTCTTAAAGCTAAACTAAGTAAATTCAATGAGTAGTTATTTGACTGTTCCATGAAAATCTTCATTGTGCAGATGCTAAGTTATCCTCATAATACACTTGGACTTTTGACCAATTCTAGATAGACTTCTTAGATCTAAAATCTTTACTTTGTCTTTAAGTGACTGAAAAAAGTAATAATTTCATTGCAAAAATTTCAATATAATAAGATAGCATTACTCTTTTCAAACTGCTGAAGGATTTAATTTTATCATCTTAAATATTTGCTAAGCTTCATCCAGATAGTGGTTTTGCCTTATTAATGGATAAAGTCATTTTTTAATATGGGTTCTAAAAAGATTAATACATACACTGTTCTGTAAATAATTATTATTGTTTATGCTAACTAGAAGCAATGAGAAGTAGTTCTATTGAAAGTTACTAAAATGGCCAGAATATGAGTATAAACTACATCATTGCTAAAGCAGAGCATTATCGGCTGATGCTGTACTATTTTTCAGAAAAGGCAGAACCCATCCAGAGTTCTCTTTTCTCAGCTAAATGCCAGCCATTAAATATTTTCTTAATTGTTGCCTTTTAAAATATTGCTGCTTCTTAAAGTCAGCAGAAGGGGGAAATTATAAAGATTAGAGCAGAAATAAATAATACAGAAACAAAAAACCAGGAGGCACCTGGGTGGGTCAGTCAATTAAGCATCTGCCTTCAGCTCAGGTCATGATCCCAGGGTCCTGGGATCAAGCCCTACATTGGGCTCCCTGCTTAGTGGGGAGTCTGCTTCTCCCTCTCACTCTCCCTCTGTGCTCACTCTCTCTAAAATAAATAAATAAAATTTTTTTTTAAAAGTAGAAACAGAAAAACCAGTAGAACAGATCAATGAAACCAGGAGCTGGTTCTTTGAAGGAATTAATCAAATTGAAAACCCCCTAGTCACTCTTACCAAAAAGAAGAGAGAAAGGACCCAAATAAATAAAATCACAAATGAGAGAGGAGAAATAACCGTCAGCACAGAAAGGCAAACAATTGTAAGAAAACATTATGAAAAATTATATGCTAACAATTTGGGTAATCTGGAAGAAATGGGTAGATTCCTAGAAACATATAAATTACCAAATCTGAAACAGGAAGAAATAGAAAACTTAGGAGACCCGTAACCAGCAAAGAAATTGAAGCAGTAATCAAAAATCTCCCAACAAAAGTCCAGGATCAGATGGATTCCCAGGGGAGTTCTACCTATTCTTCTCAAACTGTTCCAAAAAATAGAAATGGAATGAAAACTTTCAGACTCATTCTGTGAGGCCAGAATTACCCTGATTTCAAAACAAGACAAAGACTCCGCTAAAAAAGAGAACTATAGGCCAATATCCCTGATGAATGTGGATGCAAAAATTCTCAACAAAATACTAGCAAGTCAAATCCAACAGTACATTAAAAGAATCATTCACCATGATCAAGAGGAATTTATTCCTGGGCTGCAAGGGTGGTTCAATATTTGCAAATCAATCAACATGATACACCACATTAATAAAAGAAACATATGATCCTCTCAATTGATGCAGAAAAAGCATTTGACAAAGTACAGCATCCATTCTTAATAAAAACTCTCAACAAGGTAGAGATAGAGAGAACATACTTTGACATCCTAAAAGCCATATACGAAAGGCCAACAGCTAATATTGCCCTCAATGGGGGAAAACTGAGAGCTTTTCCTCTACAGTCAGGAACAAGACAGGGATGTCTACTGTCACCATTGTTATTTAACGTTAGTGCTAGAAGTCCCAGCCTCAACAATCAGAAAATAAAAGCATCCAAATTGGCAAGGAAGATGACATGATACTCTATACAGGAAACCCAAAAGGAGGGCCTGTCTGGCTCAGTCAGAAGAACATAGGTCTTTTGATTTTGGGGTTGTGAGTTTGAGCCCCTGTTTACTTAAAAAAATAAGATCTTAAAAAAACAACCAAGAAAACCCCAAAAGACTCCACTGAAAAAATTGCTATACCTGATACATGAATTCAGTAAAGTAACAAGATGCAAAATCACCATACAGAAATTTGTTGCCTTTCTGTACACCAGTAATGAAGCGGCAGAAAGTCTAAACCAAGGCATCGCTCCCATTTATAATTGCACCAAAACCCGTGATACCTAGGAATAAACCTAACCAAAGAGGTAGGAAATCTGTACTCTGAAAACTATAACACACATAGGAAAGAAATTGAAGATGACACAAAGAAATGAAGGAACATTCCATGCTCATGGATTGGAAGAACAAATATTGTTAAAAGGTCTATACTACCCAAAGCAATCTACACTTATAAAGCAATCCCTCTCAAAATACCACCTGCTTTTTTCACAGAGCTAGAATAAACAATCCTAAAACTTGTATGGAACCAGAAAAGACCCTGAATAGCCAAAGCAGTCTTGAAAAAGAAAAGCAAAGCTGGAGGCATCACAGTTCTGGACTTCAAGTGATATTACAAAGCTGTAGTGATCAAGACAGTATGGTACTGGCAGAAAAACTGACAGATATATCAGTGGAACAAAACAGAGAACCCAGAAATGGACCCATAACTATATGGTTCAACTAATCTTCAACAAAGCAATAAAGACTATCCAATGGGAAAAAACACAGTCTCTTCGAATGGTGTTGGGAAAACTGGACAGGAATATGCAGAAGAATGAAACTGGACTGCTTTCCTACACCCTACACAAAAATAAATTCAAAATAGATGAAAAGACTTATATGTGAGACAGGAAACAATCAAAATCCTAGAGGGGAACATAGGCAGTAACCTCTTGGACACTGGCTATAGTAACGTCTTACTAGATATGTCTCCTGAGGCAAGGAAAACAAAAGCAAAAATGAATTATTGGGATTTCACAAGATAAAAAGCTTCTGCACAGTGAAGGAAACAATCAACAAAACTAAAAGGCAGCTTTCAGAATGGGAGAAGATATTTCCAAATGATATATCTGATAAAAGGTTAGTATCCAAGTTTGTAAAGAACTTAATCAACTCAACAACCCTAAAAATAAGTAATCCAGTTAAGATACGGACAGAAGAAATGAATAGACATTTTTCCAAAGATGATACAAAGCTGGCTAACAAACACATGAAAAGATTCTCAACATCACTCATCATCAGGGAAATACATATCAAAACTAACATGAGATACCACCTCACAACTGTTAGAATGGCTAAAATTAACAACACAGGAGACAATAGATTGGCAAAGATGCAGAGAAAGGGGAACTCTTTTGCACCATTGATAGGAATGCAGACTGGTGCAGCTACTCTGGAAAATAGTATCGAGGTTCCTCAGAAAGTTAAAAATAGAACTACTCTATGATTCAGCAATTGCACTACTAGGTATTTACCCAAAAGATTCCAAAACATTGATTCAAATGGGCACATGACTCCCAATGTTTAGAGCAGCATTATCAACAGTAGCCAAATTATGGAAAGAGCCCAAAAATGTGTCAAATGGGTGATGGGTATTAAGGAGTTGACTTGTTCAGATGAGCACTGGGTGCTGTATATAAATGATGAATCCCCAAATTGTATACCTGAAACTAATACTACAATGTATGCTAACTGGAATTTAAATAAAAACTTGAAAAAATATTGCTCTGAATGAGAAAGAGTAAGTAATGGAAAAAAACACTATTGTTCTGGGTAAAGAAAAAAAATAATAGTAGTCTGTATTATAACACAGGATATCATTTAAATAAGGATCCTTTTACCTCAAGGTTTATTTGTATATAGCTAAGTAATTTGTTTTTGTGATTGTTGACTTAGAATTTTTTTATTCTCACCTACATATTAAATCTTGACTTTATATAGTCTCATACTGAAGCTTCCTCAAAGTAGGTATTGTTTCTTGGTCCACTTATATCAGATCCTTTATTTATTCTTCACTATATTACATTAAATAGAAGAGTGTTACTGTGTTAAGATATGACAAAACCTTTCATGGAGTAGGAACACAAAATAAGTGATTGGTCTTCTATGCAAAATTCTAAAACCTTTTGAAACTGGCTTGGTTCTCAGCTTTACCCAGTGCTGGCTTAGGTTTAGGCTTTCTCTAGTCTGCTCAATTAGTTGCTACTTGTCCATCTACTTACAGCTTTTGAAATTTTATTTCTGTTATTTTCTTTTTTAATTTTCATTTTTCCTGGGAATTTTACCTTTAAAAATTCTTTTTACTATAGTTTTAATTGAGTTTGGTGAGGATTAGAATTAATTGTGTATATTCAATTTGCCATCTTTTAAGAAATTATCAATTTCATAAACCTAACTTACTCAGAATTTCTAGAGTTTTAATCACCTGAATATGCTTTATTTTATAGGTGGGGTGCGTGTGTGTGTGTGTGTGTGTGTGTGTGTGTGTGTGACTTTGACCATTCTCATGCTTTCATTAACTGTGCAATTAACCTTACCAGGTAGGAGGTTATCCCTTCCTGTTTTTAACCTGTTTTTAAAAATCTTTTTCCTTGAACTAGTTATGTTAAAGACTAGTTAATTTATTTTTTAAAATTTGTGCTTTTGATATAAAAATCTGGTATGTACTTAATTTGAAAATTTCAAGCGAACAAAAGTGTATAAAGTAAAAAGTCATCTCCTTTCTCCTCATAGTCATCCCAGTGTTTAGAGTCATCCCAGCCTTTCAAATTATTTACAATTTGATGTCTTTATAGACTTTTAGATTTTTTCTGTACATTTTTAAGCATATGTATTTTAAGATGGAGTAATCTATAATTCCTCTGAGATTGAATCTTTCATTTAACTCCATATTTAATGTACCTTCTTCCATATGAGGATGTATACTTCATTCTAGGAAGTATAGCATAATGGTCAGTATCAGGGTTTTAAAGCCAGACCAAGAATGATGCCTGGCACGTATTTATTACTCCCAACAACTGTTAGCTGCCATCATCATCTTTGTTAGTGTTATGGTTCAATAGTATATTCACTGTATCCACATTGACATTTAAGTGGTTTCTAATTTTTTTATATTTAATTCCTCTAAGTTTTTTTTTTTTTTTTTAATTTTATTTTTTATAAACATATATTTTTATCCCCAGGGGTACAGGTCTGTGAATCGCCAGATTTACACTCTTCACAGCACTCGCCATAGCACATACCCTCCCCAATGTCCATAACCCCACCCCCTCTCTCCCAACCCCCCTCCCCCCATCAACCCTCAGTTTGTTTTGTGAGATTAAGAGTCACTTATGGTTTGTCTCCCTCCCAATCTCATCTTGTTTCATTTACTCTTCTCCTACCCCCTTAATCCCCCATGTTGCATCTCCTCTCCCTCATATCAGGGAGATCATATGATAGTTGTCTTTCTCCGATTGACTTATTTCGCTAAGCATGATACCCTCTAGTTCCATCCACTTTGTCGCAAATGGCAAGATTTCATTTCTTTTGATGGCTGCATAGTATTCCATTGTGTATATATACCACATCTTCTTTATCCATTCATCTGCTGATGGACATCTACATTCTTTCCATAGTTTGGCTATTGTAGACATTGCTGCTATAAACATTCGGGTGCACGTGCCCCTTCGGATCACTACGTTTGTATCTCTAGGGTAAATACCCAGTAGTGCAATTGCTGGGTCATAGGGTAGTTCTATTTTTAACATTTTGAGGAACCTCCAGGCTGTTTTCCAGAGTGGTTGCACCAGCTTGCATTCCCACCAACAGTGTAGGAGGGTTCCCCTTTCTCCGCACCCTTGCCAGCATCTGTCCTTTCCTGACTTGTTAATTTTAGCCATTCTGACTGGTGTGAGGTGATATCTCATTGTGGTTTTGATTTGTATTTCCCTGATGCCGAGTGATATGGAGCACTTTTTCATGTGTCTGTTGGCCCTCTGGATGTCTTCTTTGCAGAAATGTCTGTTCATGTCCTCTGCCCATTTCTTGATTGGATTATTTGTTCTTTGGGTGTTGAGTTTGATAAGTTCTTTATAGATTTTGGACACTAGCCCTTTATCTGATATGTCGTTTGCAAATATCTTCTCCCATTCTGTCAGTTGTCTTTTGGTTTTGTGAACTGTTTCCTTTGCTGTGCAAAAGCTTTTGATCTTGATGAAATCCCAATAGTTCATTTTTGCCCTTGCTTCCCTTGCCTTTGGCGATGTTCCTAGGAAGATGTTGCTGCGGCTGAGGTCGAAGAGGTTGCTGCCTGTGTTCTCCTCAAGGATTTTGATGGATTCCTTTCTCACATTGAGGTCCTTCATCCATTTTGAGTCTATTTTCGTGTGTGGTGTAAGGAAATGATCCAATTTCATTTTTCTGCATGTGGCTGTCCAATTTTCCCAACACCATTTGTTGAAGAGGCTGTCTTTTTTCCATTGGATATTCTTTCCTGCTTTGTCGAAGATTAGTTGACCATAGAGTTGAGGGTCTATTTCTGGGCTCTCTATTCTGTTCCATTGATCTATGTGTCTGTTTTTGTGCCAGTACCATGCTGTCTTGATGATGACAGCTTTGTAATAGAGCTTGAAGTCCGGAATTGTGATGCCACCGACTTTGGCTTTCTTTTTCAATATTGCTTTGGCTATTCGAGGTCTTTTCTGGTTCCATATAAATTTTAGGATTATTTGTTCCATTTCTTTGAAAAAAATGGATGGTACTTTGATAGGAATTGCATTAAATGTGTAGATTGCTTTAGGTAGCATAGACATTTTCACAATATTTATTCTTCCAATCCAGGAGCATGGAACATTTTTCCATTTCTTTGTGTCTTCCTCARTTTCTTTCATGAGTACTTTATAGTTTTCTGTGTATAGATTCTTAGTCTCTTTGGTTAGATTTATTCCTAGGTATCTTATAGTTTTGGGTGCAATTGTAAATGGGATTGACTCCTTAATTTCTCTTTCTTCTGTCTTGTTGTTGGTGTAGAGAAATGCAACTGATTTCTGTGCATTGATTTTATATCCTGACACTTTACTGAATTCCTGTACAAGTTCTAGCAGTTTTGGAGTGGAGTCTTTTGGGTTTTCCACATATAGTATCATATCATCTGCGAAGAGTGATAGTTTGACTTCTTCTTTGCCAATTTGGATGCCTTTAATTTCCTTTTGTTGTCTGATTGCTGAGGCTAGGACTTCTAGTACTATGTTGAATAGCAGTGGTGATAACGGACATCCCTGCCGTGTTCCTGACCTTAGCGGAAAAGCTTTCAGTTTTTCTCCATTGAGAATGATATTTGCGGTGGGTTTTTCATAGATGGCTTTGATAATATTGAGGTATGTGCCCTCTATCCCTACACTTTGAAGAGTTTTGATCAGGAAGGGATGCTGTACTTTGTCAAATGCTTTTTCAGCATCTATGGAGAGTATCATATGGTTCTTGTTCTTTCTTTTATTAATGTGTTGTATCACATTGATTGATTTGCGGATGTTGAACCAACCTTGCAGCCCTGGAATAAATCCCACTTGGTCGTGGTGAATAATCCTTTTAATGTACTGTTGAATCCTATTGGCTAGTATTTTGGCGAGAATTTTTGCATCTGTGTTCATCAAGGATATTGGTCTGTAGTTCTCTTTTTTGATGGGATCCTTGTCTGGTTTTGGGATCAAGGTGATGCTGGCCTCATAAAATGAGTTTGGAAGTTTTCCTTCCATTTCTATTTTTTGGAACAGTTTCAGGAGAATAGGAATTAGTTCTTCTTTAAATGTTTGGTAGAATTCCCCCGGGAAGCCGTCTGGCCCTGGGCTTTTGTTTGTTTGGAGATTTTTGATGACTGTTTCAATCTCCTTACTGGTTATGGGTCTGTTCAGGCTTTCTATTTCTTCCTGGTTCAGTTGTGGTAGTTTATATGTCTCTAGGAATGCATCCATTTCTTCCAGATTGTCAAATTTGTTGGCGTAGAGTTGCTCATAGTATGTTCTTATAATTGTCTGTATTTCTTTGGTGTTCGTTGTGATCTCTCCTCTTTCATTCATGATTTTATTTATTTGGGTCCTTTCTCTTTTCTTTTTGATAAGTCTGGCCAGGGGTTTATCAATCTTATTAATTCTTTCAAAGAACCAGCTCCTAGTTTCGTTGATTTGTTCTATTGTTTTTTTGGTTTCTATTTCATTGATTTCTGCTCTGATCTTTATGATTTCTCTTCTCCTGCTGGGTTTAGGGTTTCTTTCTTGTTCTTTCTCCAGCTCCTTTAGGTGTAGGGTTAGGTTGTATACCTGAGACCTTTCTTGTTTCTTGAGAAAGGCTTGTACCGCTATATATTTTCCTCTCAGGACTGCCTTTGTTGTGTCCCACAGATTTTGAACTGTTGTGTTTTCATTATCATTTGTTTCCATGAATTTTTTCAATTCTTTAATTTCCTGGTTGACCCATTCATTCTTTAGAAGGATGCTGTTTAGTCTCCATGTATTTGGGTTCTTTCCAAATTTCCTCTTGTGATTGAATTCTAGCTTCAGAGTATTGTGGTCTGAAAATATGCAGGGAATGATTCCAATCTTTTGATAACGGTTGAGACCTGATTTAGGACCGAGGATGTGATCTATTCTGGAGAATGTTCCATGTGCACTAGAGAAGAATGTGTATTCTGTTGCTTTGGGATGAAATGTTCTGAATATATCTGTGATGTCCATCTGGTCCAGTGTGTCATTTAAGGCCTTTATTTCCTTGTTGATCTTTTGCTTGGATGATCTGTCCATTTCAGTGAGGGGAGTGTTAAAGTCCCCTACTATTATTGTATTATTGTTGATGTGTTTCTTTGATTTTGTTATTAATTGGTTTATATAGTTTGCTGCTCCCACGTTAGGGGCATAGATATTTAAAATTGTTAGATCTTCTTGTTGGACAGATCCTTTGAGTATGATATAGTGTCCTTCCTCATCTCTTATTATAGTCTTTGGCTTAAAATCTAATTGATCTGATATAAGGATTGCCACTCCTGCTTTCTTCTGATGTCCATTAGCATGGTAAATTCTTTTCCACCCACTCACTTTAAATCTGGAGGTGTCTTCGGGTTTAAAATGAGTTTCTTGTAGGCAACATATAGATGGGTTTTGGTTTTTTATCCATTCTGATATCCTGTGTCTTTTGTTTGGGGCATTTAGCCCATTCAGAATCATTCAGGGTAAGTATTGAGAGATATGAATTTAGTGCCATTGTATTGCCTGTAAGGTCACTGTTATTGTATATTGTCTCTGTTGCTTTCTGATCTACTACTTTTAGGGTCTCTCTTTGCTTAGAGAACCCCTTTCAATATTTCCTGTAGAGCTGGTTTGGTGTTTGCAAATTCTTTCAGTTTTTGTTTGTCCTGGAAGCTTTTGATCTCTCCTTCTATTTTCGATGCTAGCCTAGCTGAATATAGTATTCTTGGCTGCATGTTTTTCTCGTTTAGTGCTCTGAATATATCATGCCAGCTCTTTCTGGCCTGCCAGGTCTCTGTGGATAAGTCTGCTGCCAATCTAATATTTTTACCATTGTATGTTACAGACTTCTTTTCCCAGGCTGCTTTCAGGATTTTCTCTTTGTCACTAAGACTTGTAAATTTTACTATTTGGTGACGGGGTGTGGACCTATTCTTATTGATTTTGAGGGGGGTTCTCTGAGACTCCTGGATTTTGATGCTTGTTCCCTTTACCATATTGGGGAAATTCTCTCTAATAATTCTCTCCAATATACCTTCTGCTCTCCTCTCTCTTTCTTCTTCTTCTGGAATCCCAATTATTCTAATGTTTCGTCTTATGGTGTCACTTATCTCTCGAATTCTGCCCTCGTGGTCCAGTAGCTGTTTGTCCCTCTTTTGCTTAGCTTCTTTGTTCTCTGTCATTTTGTCTTCTATATTGCTAATTCTTTCTTCTGCCTCATTTATCCTAGCAGTGAGAGCCTCCATTTTTTTATTGCACCTCATTAATAGCTTTTTTGATTTCAACTTGGTTAGATTTTAGTTCTTTTATTTCTCCAGAAAGGGCTTTTATATCTCCCGAGAGGGTTTCTCTAATATCTTCCATGCCTTTTTCGAGCCCAGCTAGAACCTTGAGAATCGTCATTCTGAACTTTAGATCTGACATATTACCAATGTCTGTATTGATTAGGTCCCTAGCCTTTGGTACTGCCTCTTGTTCTTTTTTTTTTGTGTGGTGAATTTTTCCGCCTTGTCATTTTGTCCAGATAAGAGTATATAAGGGGGCAAGTAAAATACTAAAAGGGTGGCAAAGACCCCAGGAAAATGCGCTTTAACCAAATCAGAAGAGATCCCAAATCCTTTCAGAAAGTGGTTGATTTTCTGTTTCTAGAATTGCTGTTCTTCTTCTCTTTGATCTCCTGTTGGATTTGTAGGTGTTTGCAATCTTTAGATAAGCTATCTAGCTGATCTCCCGCTACCTGAAGTAGTCTCAGCCTGCTACTTCTCCGCCATCTTGACTGGTTTCTAATTTTTCACTACCAAGAATACTGGTGCAGTAAATAACCTTGTTGCATACATGTTTTTTAACTTGGATATTTCTATAGGTAAATTTCTAGAAATGAAATTATGAATAGAATGTTACTAGTTTATAATTTTTATTATTTTTGCAAATTTCTTCCAGAAAAAGTTGTGCCATTTTGTACAACCAACAGCAGTATGTGAAAGTTCTTCCTCACCAGTTATTTATAAATTTATTAGTTTTTGTCAGTCAAGAGAATACACACTTTTTAAAATTTAAATTCAATTAACATATAATGTTACTGGTTTCAGAGGTAGGGATCAGAGAATATACACTTCGACTGTTCACTGTTCCTTAAGGCCTGCATTTGTAGTACTACTATGATCCACAAGGTGGGGCTAATTTTCTGAATGTCTACTTAGACTAGGCTTAACCAAAACAGTTGAGAAAGTAGTCACATTATTTAAAAAAAAATCTTTTATTTTTAAGCACTTGTCTCTCAAGATTTTGGGGCATTATTGCACACTACAAATTATTCCTTCATTTTTAGAGTACAGTATCTTTCCAAAGATGGATAAGATTGTAAAACCAAATATGTTATTAGTGGTATAGCATATCAGACATCTAAAAATCTAACTGCTACAATGTGATAAATATGTATCATGATAGAAATATATGTGAAGCGCTATAGAATAATTGTATTACTGTTCTAAACTCTGTATAAAGTCATTGCAATTTACTCTATAATTTATATGCTTCCTTGAAGGGTAATAAAAATATAAAAATTTTTCTTTGGTTTGTCTATAGACTAATTTTTTCGTAGTCAGGGTTCTATGGCCTAGTTTAGAAGCTCTCATTCTCTGCATATGTCAGGTAATGCGGAATTTATAAAGACGGGATAGTTTTATTTAAGAGTACAGGTCTGCAACCAGAATGTCTGGATTCAGATCTGAGCTGTGCTATTTTACTGGCTGATTTTGGAAAACTATTTGACTTTTTTATATACCTTAGTTTCCTCATTTTTATTTTCTATTTTTTAGTTAATTCATTTTTATTTGTTTTTATTTTGTAAAGATTTATTTATTTATTAGAGAGCGAGAACACACATGTGTGAGTAGGGGAGGGGCAGAGGGAGAGAAAGAATCTCAAGCAGGCTCCATGCTTAGTGCAGAGCCGGACTTGGGGCTCTAACTCACGACCCTGAGATGATGACCTGAGCCAAAATAAGAGACAGCTGCTCAACTGACTGAGCCACTGCGGTGCCACTAGTTTTTTCATTTTTGAAATGGAGATGATAACAGTACCTTCTTTCTACTTAGGGTCACTGTGCAGATTAGATTAAAGGGGTTTTGTGTGTGAGAGAGAGACTGAGAATAGCATACCATTATAATAGTGCATATAGTTTTAGTTATTAGCTGTTATTATTAGTGGTTTTAATTTATAAACTGAAACTTGAATAACTTACCTGGGGATTTTCCCAAAACATATTTTGAAAAGTATTTTCCCCAGGATATTTAAGATAATCAATTTAGTTTCCAAGTGATTTATATTCTGCTATCTGAGATGTCAAATGGCATTTACACATTGTCATTCTATAGAGATTCAATATACATTCAATGAAGAAGAGGGAATCATTGCTTATTGTTCAATTTGAAGATTTGTTAAACTACATTTTGTTTTTTCATTAGAATGATGGTATTATTTCCAGATCAAGTGCATAAGCACCATCTGTAACAAATTCTGGGGCTCCACTTCAGACCTACTGAGTGTGAAATGCTAGGGATAGGGTTTAGCAATTTGTGTTTCAGCAACCCCTCCTGATGATTCTGATACATGCAAAGTTTATAACCACTGCTTTAGGAAATAATCAAGAAGTTATGTTGTATTTAGTACATTCCAAGGACTATTTATTTTACCATCCAGTTTCATTGACATTACTTTGTTAAAACAAATGTTTTTTTTTAATATATGTAATTTTATTTATTTATTTATTAAAGATTTTACTTATTTATTTGGCAGAAAGAGATCACAAGTAGGCAGAGAGGCAGGCAAGGGGAGGGGGGAAGCAGGCTCTCCGCTGAGCAGAGAGCCCCATGCTGGGCTCAGTCCCAGGACCCTGGGATCATGACCTGAGACGAAGGCAGAGGCTTTAACCCACTGAGCCACCCAGGCGCCCCTATTTATTTATTTTACAGAGAGAGCACAAACAGGTGAAGTAGCGGGTAGAGGGATTGGGAAAAGCAGGCTCCCTGCTAAGCAAGGAGCCCAGTGGGGACTTGATCCCAGGACCCTGGGAGCATGACCTGAACCGAAAGCAGTTCCTTAACCAACTAAGCCACCCAGTTGCCCCAAATCAAATGTCTTCATGGTCCTTTTTCTTTTGTTTATATGGTGAGGCTTTTAGCAATAATTTAACTTTAGCATATTTGGGGAATTTTTATTATATATTTTTAAAGTACCTCTAGTGTGTAGAAATAGAATTATCAGACTTGGTCTGCATAAAGAAAGTCACCTGCCAAAATTTAAAACGTTTTGCAGAGAATGTATGGTTGATAAGTTGGAAGAAGTCTGAAGCCAAAAGTTAGTTTAAAACATTAAACTTAGGGACACCTGGGTGGCTCAGTCAGTTAAGCGTCTGCCTTCAGCTCAGGTCATGATCCCAGGATCCTGAGATTGAGTCCTGCATCTGGCTCCTTACTTAGCAGGGAGCTTGCTTCCCGTCTGCCTGCTGCTCCCCCTGCATGTGTGCGCATTCTCTCTCTCTGACAAATAAATAAATAATCTTAAAAAAAAAAAAAAAACATTAAACTTATATGGACTCATTTTAACATAGCAGTTTGGTGGTATTTGATATGCTAGTTTATTACTTACTGCTCTAATGACAGGTGGAAAGTAGGTGGGAGAGAGAAACTGAATATAAAAAGATGGAATATAATAGGAACCCTAAACTAATTAAAATTGAAGTAAGAAAGGGGAGGAGAAAGTATCCTGGCTTACTGAAATATGTGAAAATGTTAGCAGAGATTTAAACAACAACTCGGTATAAATTAATGTGATATAGCCTCCAAAACAGCTGAAATTCTAGATTGCATTAACAGAAGGATGAATATATAGACTGTGGGAAGTGATAGTTTTGAATCCTTAATTTCTTGGCATCTTTCTTTCTTTCCCTTTCCCTTTTCCTTTTCCTTTCCTCTTTCTTTCTTTCTTTCTTTCTTTCTTTTCTTTCTCTTTCTTTCTTTCTTTCCCTTATCTCTCTTCCTCCATCACTCCCTCCCTCCCCCTTCCTCAAGCTCGCTCTTTCTTTCTTTCTTTCTCTTTCTCTTTATCTTATTCTCTTTCTCTTTCTCTTTCTCTTGTTCCAGTAGGGGGAGAGGGCAGAGGGAGGGAGAGAATCTTAAAAGACTCCATGGCCAGCACAGAGCCCAGTCTCATGACCCTGAGATCATGACCTGAGCGGAAATCAAGAGTTGGATGCTTAACTGACTGAGCCACCCAGGCAGCCCTTGGCATTATATTTCAAAAGGGATAACGAAGAACTGGAACTCACTAAGAGCAGATTGAGCAGAATGGCAGAGACTAAAAAAACCATGCCACATAAGGAACATTCAAAAGTATTAAACACTCAAAGGTCCTGGGGAGACTTAGCTTGCCTCAGAAGGACCCCAAGTGCTAGAGAGGAAGGAATTTGGACATGCAGAAGTCCTATGGGGTTTTATTCTTGGCCCACCTCTCTGAATTTTCTTTTTGCTGCTCTTTCACCTCCAAAATCAGTGGACTGGTCAATTTGGGGGGCTTGAGGGCAAAAGAGTCATTAGCTTACAGCTTGTTACATATTAATCAAGATAGAAGGTGGGAGAAAATGGTACTCAGACCTTCTCGAGTGGCAGAACTTCTTCTCAGAATATAAAATTCAAGATAGCTCTGTAAGGCTAGAATCAAGGAAACATTGGATGGGAGAGAAGTAAGAGTCAGATGAGCTGTGAGGACAGAGGAGGCTGTGGTGCTACTCAGCCCCATGGGAGTGCAAGAAGAACGTATCTCCCTTACTCCACTAGCTTTCTATGGCAGAGAGCATCAGAAAACAATGATAATCCTCTGTACAGTATTCCAAGTCTTTTGTAATAGTCCATACCCATTTCTTAATTTGGGGTACTTGTAGTATAAATGTCTTGAAGGCAAAGGTCTTCCTCGTCTCTGTAATTCCTTCGTTACCTGTTAGAGTGCCTTGCTACAGTATTTTCTACATAGGAACCTTTTGAAGTCTTTCACCTATCTGCTTATTATAGGACTTCATACATACCTCATTTAGAACACTTACGTTCCATTGTAGCTTTTGGTTTTGTACATCTAATAATTTGTAAGCCCTTCTAGCATAGAGTTATAACTATCTTTTTTTTTTAAGATTTTATTTATTTATTTGACAGAGATCACAAGTAGGCAGAAAGGGAGGCAGAGATGGGGGGGAAGCAGGCTCCCCACTGAGCAGAGAGCCCGATGTGGGGCTCAATCCCAGGACCCTGGGATCATGACCTGAGACGAAGGCAGAGGCTTTAACCCACCCAGGCGCCCCGAGTTATAAATATCTTGCTCTGATTTTTATGTCCCCAGCACCTGCTACAGTATCTGGCATGTAGTAGGCATTCAGTAAATTTGGAATAAATAAATAAATAAATGTAGAACTATAATTACATCAAATATTAAGAATTTGAGGACAGCCCTAAAATAACCCTTATTTGTCAAAGTGCCCTTTTCCTTCTCCTTTGGTCTCTTTACTCTTACTACTTTGGACCCTATTGCTTGCCTGCTTTTGTACCTCCAGTGTGACATACTGATTCACTTCCCCAATATATGATCTTGTCCTCTCCTATGATAGTAGGATGTTATTAGTCTTAGACTTGGTAATAACTCCTTTATTTTACCCTGTCTTAGGACTGTCTATATCTGTACATTGCTTCTCATGGGCAGCTCAGTTAGGAATCCTCCAACTGAGAAATCACAAAATAGAGGAGTTCACTAGTTGCCTGATCTCCTTTCTTCTTAGCAGCAGTGATATGGGAAGAGGTTTTATGAAGCTTGGGAATCTATAAAGATACATGGGATCTCTGTCCTGTCTAATCCAGCTGGCCAGCTGTGTAACTGGAGACACTGAACAGATATGTCCTCTAGCTCAGTCTGATGACAGTTAAGAACATGGATTTGAGAAGAGAAGAAGGTTTCTGACTTGGATGATAAGTGTGTGGCCAAGGACTTCCAAACATAATAGGGAATGCAGAGGGGTGCAGACTTTGAGAGGGAAGACTGATGAGTTTAATTATGAATATACTATTAGGATATCCTGAGAGATACCAACACGAATGTATCTAGTAAGCAGTTGGATAAAATAATC
Source organism: Enhydra lutris kenyoni (assembly GCF_002288905.1). Lineage (NCBI taxonomy): Eukaryota > Metazoa > Chordata > Mammalia > Carnivora > Mustelidae > Enhydra > Enhydra lutris. The sequence goes on along the minus strand of NW_019154154.1, from coordinate 3,065,425 downwards.
AGAAAATTAGGGAAAAGGTCAATTTGAGAGTTTTTAAACCACAAGAATGAGTGGAATTTTCTTGGATGTAAGGTAGTATTAGAAGTCAAGTAAAAGCAGAAGCCAGAATTTAAATGTTAAATAAAGGGAAAGCCATTAGGGGAAGACCTAAAGAATGATCTGAGGGTAAGAAAAACCAAAGAAGTTCCCGCCCCAAAGACAGAAAAACATAAGGAAAAAAACTGAAAAGAAAGAAGAATGTATCAATAGTGTCAGATATTGCAGACTGAAGTAAGAACTGGGAATTGCCTCCTTGGATTTGGTAAGTAAGGAGTCTTATAATCTTATTGAGAGAAATTGCTTTGGGATTGCAGAATGAGAACCTCACTACAGTGTCTTGACGTCTGATAGCAAGATGAGGAACTTTAAAAAGCATGTATAGAAGATTTTTTAAGTTTATAAGAAAAAAGATAAGATGGTAGCTAAATTTTTCTAAAGCCTACGATGCAGGCCTTGCTCCTAATCCCTTAATGCCTAACCAATCTCTGAAGAGTGGGACTTCTCAGACAACCATGACTTTTTTTAGAAACCTAGGATATTAAAAAAGAAGAAAGAAACCCGGGATATGGCAGGTTCAGTAGAAACTAGCTTTTCTGCTACTTCACTTATGTTGTATAACATTTCCATGCATATTACCCTCCTCTGGAGGGTAATCCAGCTCTAATTCTTTGTTTCCCTCTCAAAAACCATTGCCATAAAGTGAGTGAACAGTGACATAGTTTTAATTGGTCTGTAATCTATTTTTTAAAAAACTTAATCATATACAAATTTGTTATTAGTAATAAAGTCCATGTCTCCATGTAATTTGAGGCTCTACCCTATCTCCCCTTAACCTTCCTAACTTTACTCTAGCCAGTGTTTGAAAAAACTGCATAGGAGTTTATACAGAACATGAGCTGACCATTGCGTTTTAACCTCTGCCCTGTAACTTCTGGTTTGTTTTTGTTTTTTTGTTTTTAACCCTTAAATCTCTTCTAAATGCCATTTTCTTATCAGGAACCGCCTTAGGAATCTCAACTCTATTGTTCTCTCCATCCTTACGGGGCATCATCTTAATAAGTTTCCTTAATTTTTCCCAGAATGCTAAAAATTGACTGATTTGGATAAATTACAGATTGGTGCAAGCACAAATTTATTCTGCTTTCTCTACCTGGACCCTGAGAACACAGGGCTGCAGCTGTCTCACTAGTCTAGGGAAGTAGTAGTGTCCTTCCAAAACTCAGTTTTTGTTACACTGAAAATCCTTTTGTTGTAAAATTATCATGATCCACCTCTGTTAATGGCTCCTTTATGCTGCTAAAGTGCCCAGTTTCATCCATTTGTCAGGATCTTGGGTTTTTGCCCTTTTAAACATGTCTTTCACATATATTAAAGGCAACATGTCCAAACCTGTTGTAAGCAATTTGTTCCTAAACTTGCTTCTCTTTTCACTTAATAATACCACCATGTCTTCAGTTGCCCAAGCCAGAAACCTGTGAGTTATACAAAATCTATTTACTCTGGTTCTTAAATGGCTGGATTGAAAATATAATTTCCATCCTGTTTGCCATTGCTCTACTCCAGGAAACCTTCATCTTTTACCTGCATTACTGTAACAGCCTCCTAACAGATCATATTGCCTCCAATATTACTTGCCTTTTATTCACTCAACCAGAAATATTTTTCAGAAATGCAAATTGATCATTTTATTCCCCTGCTTTAAGTTCTTTGGTAGTTTTACCATTTTCCTTAGATGGAAGTGCAAACTTTTATGTGTCTTACAAGGTCTCATCATTTGCCTCCTCTTTGTGCCACTTGTTCACTTCACATTCTCTGACTCAGCCATACCACTTTCATTTCTTTGTGCTACCATATTCATCCTCACTTTTGGGTTTCTCTACTTGAATTGCTTTGACTTTGAACCTCTTCTTCTCTGTTTCAACCAGGTAACTCCTATTCATTTATTCTTTATAATGCAGCTTAAGTATTACTTCATTAGAGAAAATTTCTGGAAATTCCTTAACTAGATAAATTGTCTTTGCTCTGCTTTTATAGCACCCTTTTTCATATGGTAGCACTTAGGCCATTATAATTGCTTATTCAGTCTTTATAGACTTTAAGGTCTGTGAGGGAGGTTACTTAGCTATTTTGCCTGCCCTTGTGAGTTATTCAAAGATGGAATGAACACTTAGGGGTGCTTATGTTTCCCATTACCAGTAGTGTTCATGTGCAGGTTGAGTATGTCCAAGTTAGGACTGAAATAGAGAACCATTGGGAAGTCTTTAAGTCCTTTCCAGTCAGGAGATTGTTTTTTCTGAATTATCAAATATACATATATAGTTGTTTTAAAAGATTCTATGTTAATTAAAAAATTTTCACCGAATTAAAAATTTTGAATATTCAATAACTACTGGTATATAGAAAACCTAAGAAATATTTTACATTTAGAGCTCTGTGTCTGGAGTTTTTGAAATTGATGTTATATTTTGTATCTCTTGTAGGCGAAATGAATCAGAAGTACAAGGAACTAAAAAAACGAGAGGAAAATATGGACAGTAAGTGACCTTACTGATACGAAAATATTCTGATATCTGTTCATGTATACAAAATCAGAGATTTCATTTTGGGAAGATACAATGGCTGATAATAAGTGCAGAAGTGTGCACATTCAAAGTATTTGCCTTGAAGAATTAATAAATATCTAGCATAGTTTAGGGATGGGTAGAAAATTTTAAAAAGGTTTTGTACATTTGTGTGTGTATGAGTATTTTTGTTCTACAGATGGGTTCTAAAGCTAGTACTTATATTTATTGTTTGTACAGAGACCACTTACTAATTGAGTGTTGAATGTCCTCTTTTAACTGCTTCACTGTATTCATCCTTAGTATCTTTTGCCCTTTTATGTTTAGCTTTTCATAATACTTCCCTCTCATTATTTATCAGCCTTCACCTCAGATCTTGCTACTTGGTTCTGTTACTGACTGTAACTTGAGAAGCCTTTTGCAGCTGCTCATTTACTTTTTAAAAATCTTAACTTTCTAAGTAGATCTTCACTTAATTGCATTGTATCTATAATATAGATAAATTTTTAAAAATTTATTATTATATTATCTGTTACTGGTTTTCTTTGCTAATAATCATTTTGGTAGAATCTGAAGTTTTATTGGTCCGATGTCAATTGTTACCTTCATGGAAGCATGCCATAAAGTAGAAATTGCCAACTCTGATTTAACAATATCCTAAGATTTCTTTAAATCTCAGCAAGTACCAAAAATTATCTCAAAGTTAATTAGTTGTTTTGTGCTAATAGTAAAGTTATTGTAACTGTAAGTTTTATTTTTTGAAAGAGCCATAGAAATACCTTAAGAATATAAAAAAGTAAATTACATACTGATTCTATATTAGACAAGAGAAAGGAAGATTTCTTAGAATATTTATAATGTGAATAAATTATTTAGTCGAGATTAATACAACATTTTAAGGAAAATACTCATTTTCAGATGAAATAAGTAATTAGCAACTATTTTCCATATTAAAATTTGTGGCTAGTTATAAGTATGAATAATTATATCAAGGAGAGCCTATGTAAAAACGGATTTTTTTATGTTCTTCTATATATCAGCTGTTACCTCTGAGCCTGAATTTATACCTTTTAGTTTATTTGTATTAAGATCATAACTGTTAAGCTTTAGAAGCTTGAAAATATGTAGAAATATTCTTATTGAGTAATTTAATTACCTGTGGGTTAATAAAAGATTAAATATAGTCATAATGTAAAATTTGCTTTGAATTTCTAAAAAGTACCATTAAGACCTATAGATCAGAATTTATATAGTGTTAACTATATTAACAGTAGCTTATCATATTTTGAATCTGCAGCTTTTATTGAGACGTTTGATGAAACTAAGAATCAGGAGCTGGAAAGGAAGGCACAGATAGAAGCCAACATTGTTGCACTTCTGGAGCACTGTAGTAGAGTGAGTACCATGTGCCTGTCTTAGTGTCCTCATTATTTTTGCTGTGATTACCTTTCCAAATATAGCTCAAAAAATGCAGTGGTGTACTATTACATCTGTTAATTTAATGTTTCCTTTACACTCCCTTGCTTATTTTTTTTTAAGCTATTAATTTGTGTATTTCTAGCAAAATTCAGCTAAGGATGATAGGGGAAAGGATGACATATGTATAATGTCAATTTTTAGCAGTAAGCAAGGGACCAATTCAAAGTAATTATTATGATTTTCTTCTATTGTTAATGTATCTGAACTTGGAGAAGTAATGTTTGCACAGAAACTTCAAAATCTAAATGTTATAATGGAAAATGATACATTTTTACATAGTCATTTGTATTATGAATAGAAGTGATTCTTGTAAGAATCTATAAGAGTATAGTTTATCAAGGATTATCTTGATTCATAAAAAATGTTTATTGAACAGTTACTAATGAGTGGTTGAACAGAAGGAAAAATGCACAATCTCTTAAATATTCTGTGTCTGGGGGGCGCCTGGGTGGCTCAGTGGGTTAAGCCACTGCCTTTGGCTCAGGTCATGATCTCGGGGTCCTGGGATAGAGTCCCGCATCGGGCTCTCTGCTCAGCCGGGAGCCTGCTTCCCTCTCTCTCTCTCTCTCTGTCTGCCTCTCCGTCTACTTGTGATCTCTCTCTGTCAAATAAATAAATAAAATCTTAAAAAAAAAAAATATTCTGTGTCTGAAGACTCCAAGCAGTCCTTAAAATAGTGTATTTGGATTTCTTCTACAGTGAGATCAAATTCAGAATTATTTCTTTTACATTAGCTTTAATTTAGTCTCTCCTTATTGCAAAAACCTGACTTTGAATCTCACTATATTCCTCTAAGCAGACATAAAACATACATGATAAATGATGTATTTCAAAAAAGGATACTGATTCAGAACATGTAGTTGTTTAGCAGTGTTTTCCAAGAGTTTTCTTGGAGAAGCAAATCAGTGGAATTTTTTCCCATTTTTATTTCTCTACAAATATAGAATATAAATCGTATGAAACAGATCTCTTCTATCACCAATCAAGAGCTGAAAATGATGCAGGATGATCTCAATTTTAAATCTACTGAAGTGCAGAAATCACAAAGTACAGCTAGGAATTTGACTTCAGGTGAGAAAACATAGATTTTAATATCTGTTTTTTTCTGTAACAAATTGAAACTTTAAAAATTTAATGTCGGGGCGCCTGGGTGGTTCAGTGGGTTAAAGCCTCTGCCTTCAGCTCGGGTCATGATCTCAGGGTCCTGGGATCAAACCCCACATCGGGCTCTCTGCTTAGCAGGGAGCCTGCTTCCTCCTCTCTCTCTCTCTGCCTGCCTTTCTGCCTACTTGTGATTTCTGTCAAATACATAAATAAAATCTTTAAAAAAAAAATTTAATGTCATTTTATTTGATATTTTGGAAAGGCTGAGAAAGTAATTTATGATTGCTTATTTATAGCCTCAGAATTTTGTGTGACTTTTCACATCAACTTAATAGTATTTCATTGGGATATTCTGATCCATTTTTAACATTTACTGAATGCTTGCTCTATGCCTTTGCTATAATGTAGGTACACAGAGATTTAAAAAAAAAATCCAGTCTCTTTCCTCAAGGAACTTTCAGCTTGGTGGAATAATGACAAGCAAATAACTAAAATATAATGAAACAGTACATGATAGAAAGATAAGGAGCAACAGAATTATATTGTGTTCATATCCACCCCAGTCTTGGGTAGTTAGGAGAGGAATCCTCGAGGAAGTAATATTTTAGTATATGTGCTACCAAAGTGAGCACGAGGAAGTAATATTTTAATTATAATTAGTTTTAGCCATTATAACTGACATGATACTAGAATGCCCAGCTACATATATAATTTAAATTTCTTAGTAGGTAGGTTATAAAAGTAAACAGGTGAATTTTAATATTTTATTCAATCAGTTTATCCAAAAGATTATTGTTTAATCATGTAATCAGTACAAAAATAATCAATGAGATTTTGCAGTTACGGGTCATCTGGGTGGCTCAGTTGGTTAAGCATCTGCCTTCAGCTCAGGTCATGATCCCAGAGTCCTGGGATTGAATGTCACGTCAGGCTCCCTGCTCAGTGAAAAGTCTGCTTCTCCCTCTGCCTCTGTTCTTCCCCCTCTTCCTCTGCTTCTGCATTCTCCCTCACTCTCTCTCTCTGTCAAATAAATAAATAAATAAATAAATAAAATCTTTAAAAAAAAAAAGTTACAGCCCATCTCATCTTGGGAGTAGACATAGTCAAGTGTTCAAAAACCGTATGTGGCTAATGGCTGTCATTTCGTCCTTGCAGATAGAGATTAAAAACAAATACACAAAATAGAGCTTAAAGAGTTCAAGATAGTGTGTCAGCTACACTCAAAAGAAAAAAAGAGTTTAGGATAAAGTCAGAATTTGTGTAGAATCTTTGTTTCTTGAACTGATGGTTTCTAACTATGAGTGTTTTTTTATGCTGGTATGTGGTGATTTTGAATTAGCCATTTTTTTTTCCCTACTTGGAATTACACTGGCAGTTAGTGAAATTTTAAGGAACAAGGAATTAATATTTGCTAACTTAAAAATGTTGAGATTCTTGAATTGGAATAATGAATCCACAATGTTTATTTATTTGGAATCCCAAAATCTAAAATGCTCCTGGCAGCAAAACCTGTCCTGACCTGAACTGACATGAGGCTACTTATAGTCCTAATTATCCAACCTAATGTGACTGTTCATCATTTTTGCTGCAGAAATAGTTAAGTACTTGATGACAGGGTGGTGCCTTAAACCCTGCTGTGGGAGTTACAATATATGTGCTATATTATTTTTCTAAAATCTGAAAAATTCTGCATTCTAAAATGCAGTTACCTGGGAGTTTTATATAAAGATTATAGACCTACAAATATATGCTGAATGTTATTAATATACAGTTGAATTTAGATTGATGATATAGGTAGACAATAGTTCTTTTACACATTTAAGTATATTTTATCTGCCCAGATTTTCTTGTATCTAGAAATCACCATAAGAAGTCTATACTAGTCTTGTTCACCTTTCAGAGAAGATGAATTTTACATTCCCACTTGTGAATTGCCTCCCTTTTGGCTCTTGCATTTATAATTGGAAATCACCTGATTTTCTTAGTGTACTGTTTCTTAATAGGGCAATATTATTCCCAAAGGGACAAAATTATTTCTTGGGGGGAGAGTAAAAAATATCTTGGTTATAATGGTTTGTGAACCCCCAAAAGGGTCACTGTACATAAACAGATATATATCTGTAACATATCTGTAATATTAAAGTTTCATGGGAGGGTGGTGATTAGGAAAAAATAGTCTACAAAAGACTCCTTTGGGGGGACAATGATGGGGTAAAAGATTGTGAAACACTGGTGTATTGCATGAGTAAAGAGGCAAGGAATCTGTCAGCAATAGTTTTTATTTATATTTTTGGAAAGGAAACTCCAGGGAATAAACAAATGCACTGATGGCAGAATATTTCAGAAACATTTCCCCATGTCAAAGTGGTTCCTTCTGAGATTTTGCTACTATGTACACACTGCTTAGTAAACTTTGCAACTTCATAGCATATCAGAAGGAACTAGTCTGCATCCTCTTCCTGTCTCTTCCCTTGGAGAAGTTTTTAACTTTTCAAGGGGACCTGCTGTTAAAGGAAGATAAACTTTACCCTATACCAACCTACCATTTTCTCTCTTTCTCTGGAAAAGCAGTTTGTATAACTCCTAAATGCATGTCCCTAATATATCTTCAAATTAAACTTTTAGTTAGAGTTCAATAATATTTTCACTGAACAGTCAAAATATGTAAGCTATATACATTTTCTTTTTAGAGCATTGAAATACCATAAGCTTCAGTGACTTCGATTTAGCACTTTGATTTTCATTTTAACTGTTTTCAACACTAGTTGAGATACGAATCCAACAAAACAAAACCCACTCAACAACATTTAAGTCCATATATCTGTATGAATTTTAAGACTCTTAAGGGGACAAAAGGAAATGCTCAAGTTTAATTATACCGATTTCAATTTTGTTGGGAAAAACTTCCTTTCTTAAACCACTGTCTTTTGAAGCCTTAAACAATTTGATATTTTATGCTCTATGATAATTGTTATACCTGGAGAATCATTCAGTTTTGAACATGATATTTTTACTATATTACCTTCCACCTATATTTTAATCCATAATCTTTCTGGTTTCAGAGTTTGAAGAAGAAGGTTTAATAGCAGCTTTGTATTTGATTTTCTCATTAGGGAGTCTATATAGATAATAAACCTCAATTCCAAGTAGAGTTTGCTAAATTTTATGAGAAGAAGCCAACTTAATGCCTCCCACATAGAGGGAGACATCATGGTAAAAGTGCAACAAAGTGCCAAAATCCACACACAAACTCTATTCAGATCCTAATCTGACCAGTGAACTGTGTAAGCATTTGGGTAAACTTCAGGGGACCTAGGAAAAAGCAGCAGTTAGAAGTTGAAAGAATTGAGTACAGAGATTTTATATACTGCCTGCTACAAAGGAGAAGAGTTTAGGGTTTAAGTTCAGCAAAGTTTATTACTTGTTTAGTATAAATAAACACTTTTCAAAGGAGCACAGTTTAATCCAGAATCTCTACTACCTATCATTTAAGGTTTCAATTATACTATAAAAATTTATAGGAAAATGTGAGTCAAGGGGAAAAACAGTTAATAAACATTGAACCTAAGATAATCCAGGTGTTCAAATGAACAGAAGAAGACTTTAAACGTTTAGGAACATTTTTAAGGGTTTAAAGGAAAATAAAATCATAATAAGTGAACCAATGGAGAACCCCACAGAAAGAGAAAAATTATAAAAAAGAACCAAGTGGAAATTTTAGCATTGGAAATATACCTAAAATGAGTGAAAAATTCACTGAATGACCTTATATGAAGATTGAAGACAGCAGAAAAAGAGTCAGTGAACTTGAGGATCAATAGAATAATATAATCTGGAGAAGAAATAAGAATGTTCAAGAACCTAAGTGATCTGTGGGACAGTTTCAGGCCATCTGACGTGTATATAATTGGAGTCCCAGAAGGAGTGGAGGGACAGAGAATGGGGGAGAAAAGATAGTTGAAGAAATAATAATGGCTGAAAATTTCCCAAATGTGATGAAAAACCAAGTTTTACAGATCAAAGAAGCTCATTGAACCCCAAACATGATTGGTATAAAAATCCTTTACCTAAGCCCATCGTAGTTTAACTGCAAAAATGCAACATAAAGAAAAAAACAATGAAAAATGCCAGAAAAAAATAATACATATATACAGGGAATAATACATCCCACTATAAGATTAAATTTTATGTTATTTTATTATAAAAATCTTTCACCCCTAAATCTCTAAGTAATAAAAGGAAGATATTCACATTTGTCTTAATACTCTGAAATAACCACCATATTTTTCTGAGGCTATTCATATCTCTACTTTAAAATAGAGGTAAAATGAAAGCAAAGTGCTCAGAGAAGAAAATGTTTCACTACATGCCTCTATATACAAACAACTCTGTGGGATGTTAGGATTATTGTCGTACCTAGCCCAGGGAACATAGAGAGGAAACTAATTTAGGCAGGTTTGAATTCAGATATCTTCATATGGATGTGCATTATATATATGTATTTCAGTTCCATTTTAGTTTGCTAAAATTACATTTTACTTTGATAGCTGTAAGAAAAGCAAAACAAAGAATGATGCCCGGGGAAGCATGAATAGCAAAATTGAGCAAGTGTTACTGTTCCTCTTCTCATAGCTCACTGTTACTCTTTGAAGCATCTTTCTGGATCATTAACATTTGCTGTTTTAAAAATAAACCTTTCATAAACATGATAATATCACTCAGCACCAACGCCTGACTGGCTGTGTGACCTTGGGCAAATTACCTTTCTAATGGGGCGCCTGGGTGGCTCAGTCAATTAAGCATCTGCCTTCAGCTCAGGTCATGATGCCAGGGTCCTGGGATCAAACCTCACATCAGGCTCTCTGCTCAGTGAGGAGCCTGCTTCTCCCTCTTCCTCTGCCTGACTTTCTCTTCTCTCTTTCTATCAAATAAACGAATAAAATCTTTTTAAAAAATACCTTTCTAGGGGCGCCTGGGTGGCTCAGTGGGTTAAGCCTCTGCCTTCGGCTCAGGTCATGATCCCAGGGTCCTGGGATCGAGCCCCACATCGGGCTCTCTGCTCAGCAGGGAGCCTGCTTCCTCCTCTCTCTGCCTGCCTCTCTGCCTACTTGTAATCTCTGTCTGTCAAATAAATAAATAAAATCTTTAAAAAAAAAAATACCTTTCTAAGCTTCAGTTTCATCATAAAACATTTACCTCCTAAGGCTGTTAAGAAAAGTAGAAGAGATAACATAAAACCCATCATCTTCCAGGTATTCAATAATATTAGTTCCCTCCATTACTTTTCTTTCACCTTAAAAAAGAACTTTTGGGGGGCACCTGGGCGGCTCTGCCTGTTAAACATCTGCCTTAGGCTTGGGTCGTGATCCCAGGGTTCTGGGATCAAGCCCTGTGTTGGGCTGTCTGCTCAGCAGGGAGTCTACTTCTCCTTCTCCCTCTGTGCTGTCATTCTTTTGCTCTCTCTCAAGTAAATAAATAAAATCTTTTTGAAAAATTAAAAAATTAAAAAATAAAGTCAGTACCACAATATTAAGAAGTCTCTGAAATAGAGAAGGTAGATATTTTATAATTCTATCAGAACAGAATATTTTTTAAAATACTGTTTTCTTGTTATTTGTACTCATTGTAGAGGATTTAGGAGATACAGAAAAAGATAAATAAGAAAATTTAAAATACAGTCTCACTATCAAGAGTTTGTGATTATTAATTTTGGTATTTACAGTCCTTTTTTTCTTTTTATTAAGCTTTTTAATTCCGGTATAGTTAACATACAGTGTTATATTAGTTTCAGGTGTGGAATATAGTGATTCATCAATTCTGTAGATTATTCAGTGCTCATCACAGGAAGTGTACTCTTTAATCTCCCATCATGTATTTAACCCATCCCCCAACCCACATCCCCCCTGGTAACCATCAGTTTGTTCTCTATAGTTAAGAGTCTATTTCTTGCTTTGTCTCTTTCTTTCTTCTTTTTTCCCCTTGCTCATTTGTTTCCTTTCTTAAATTTCACATATGAGTGAAATCATATTGTATCTGTCTTTCTCTGACTGACTGATTTCACTTAGCTGTATGCTCTGTAGATGCATACATGTTGTTGCAAATGATGAGATTTCATTCTTTTTTATAGCTGGATAACATTCCACATATATATATGTATATATATATATGTATATATATATATGTATATGTATATGTATATATATATACATATACATACATACACCATATCTTTATCCATTCATCTACCTATGGACACTTGGGCTGATTCCATTTTTTGGCTATTGTAAATGCTGCAGTAAACATAGGGATGCATGTATCTCTTTGAATTAATGTTTTTGTATTGGGGGGGTGAATACCTAGTAGTGTGATTACTGGATTATAGGGTAGTTCTGTTTTTAACTTTTTGAGGACCCTCCATGCTGTTTGCTACAGTGGCTGCACCAGTTTTTTTCCACCCATAGTGCACAAGGGTTCCTTTTTCTCCACATCCTCACCAATACTTGTTTCTTACATTTTTTATTTTAACCATTCTAACAGGTGTGAGGTGATATCTCATTGTAGTTTTTGCATTTCTCTGATGATGAGTGATGTTGAATATCTTTTCATGTGTCTGTTGATCGCCTGTATGTCTTTGCAGAAATGTCTGTTCATGTCGTTTGCCCATTTTTAATTAGATTATTTGAGTGGTTTTGGTGTTGAGTTGTATCAGTTCTTTATTTATTTTGGATACTAATCCTTTAGCAGATATGTCATTTGCCAATATCTTCTCTAGTCTTTTTTTTAATCTTTTTTCCCATCTTGGAAAAAAAAAGAAAATGCCTCTCCAGAGTATTCTCTGCCCAACTATCATCCTTCCTTACAAAGGTTTCACATCCAGATTTTTAAAAGCCTTCCTCTCCCTCTTGGTCCCATTTTTTTCTATGAAATCTTTTCTCAGGAAATATGTCAAGGTTTTCCTGGACAGTAAATACAACTTGTATTTTGCAGTCTTTTTGTTTGTTTGAAATCTCTAAGTAGTAGTCTTCATTACAAATCACTCCTTTATTCTTGAAATGTCTTTTCATTATCATTTGTGATTTTGCTTTTATTTCTTTGGTCATTTCTTATTCTCCTTTATGGGATCTTTCATGTAAATTTATTCTTCAAAAATATTTTATTCTTATAGGTTCTGTCATGAATCCTTTTCTCTTGATGATTTCAGCCATTCCCATAGCTTCAGGTGCTTTCTCTATGTTGATGATTTCAAAATCTCTATCTTCAAATTTCTCTCAGGGCTTCAGACCCATATATATCTATACATGGGCATGTTTACTGTTTGGTTGCTTCTGAGGTAACTCGAACAGCATATCCTAAGTTGACTTGAATCCTTCATCTCTTTCTCTCCTACAAACAAAAGTTGATACCTCCCTCTGGCTTTCCTACTATCTACACCTTTACTCAAGTTGGAAATGGGACTCTGCAATGACTCCTCTTCTCAACCACTGTATTCAGTCAGTTTCCCTAATATCTCTTGAGTCCCTCTGCATCTCTCCTTCATTTTTTTCCTCATTTATGTCCATGTGAGGTAACTTGAGATTTCACATATATAGTTGTCTTCCATTGGAATATAAGTTCTATCAAGATAGGGATTCTCGGGGCACCTGGGTGGCTCAGTGGGTTAAAGCCTCTGCCTTCGGCTCAGGTCATGATCCCAGGGTTCTGGGATCGAGCCCCGCATCTGGCTCCCTGCTCAGCGGAGAGCCTGCTTCCTCCTCTCTCTCTGCCTGCCTCTCTGCCTACTTGTGATCTCTGTCAAATAAATAAACAAAAATTTAAAAAAAAAAAGTTTGTTTAAAAAAAAAAAAAGATAGGGATTCTCATATGTTTTGTTCCTTGCTATATCCCCTATTCCTAGAAGTTTGCCTGGCACATAGAAAGCACTTAATCAATATTGCCTAATGAAAAAATAATCCCCTAAGTAACTATACTAGTCTAAGATTTATTATGTAGATCACTGAATCAACATTTAACTGGTCTTCTTGGACCAGTTAATGCTCTTCCAATTAATTGCCCACATTGAAACCAGAGTGAACTTTCTAAAATTTAATTATGCCATACTCTGATTTAAAATCCATCAATTACTTTTCATACCCCTCAGGATAAAGTTCCAACTCCCTATTTTCATTTAAAAAGCCCTTCATGAACTGAAATCCATCCCACTTTGAACTTTGGGTTCTAGTCATATTGAACTTCTGTTATTTGCACATATGTACCATGCTTTTTTACCTCTAGACTTTGCACATTTTGATTGTGTTCTCTGGAACACATTTACTTTTTCCTTGCTTTGTTTGATTCCTAATCCTTAAGGCCTTACTCAGTTAAAAGGCATGTCTTTAAAGAGCTCTCTTGGCAAGTACCACATTTTCTCATGGCTCTCTGTATTACTATTTTCATAGTAGTTATCTAGTTTATTGTAAGTGCTTATTTAATTTCCTAGTTCTACCTCTAGAATATAGCTCATTGAACAAAAACAATTTCTCTGTTTTCTTAGCATCTAGCACATAGTAGATGCTCCACACTTTTAAAACAAAGTATGAGACACAGATACACTTACTCTTTCACATACACATCTATACAGTCCGCATTATTCATGGATTCTGTATTTGTGAATTTGCCTACTCTAGTATAATTAATTTGTAAGCCCAAAATCAGTACTTTTAGCACTTTTACAGTCATTCGTGGATATGTGCAGAGTCAAAAATATGAATTGCCTGACATAAAGTTCCCATGGAAGTCAAATAAGGCAACACTGCCTTCTAATTTTTTTTTCCACTAACATATAATGTATTATTTGCCCCAGGGGTACAGGTCTGTGAATCATTAGGCATACGCATTTCACAGCACTCACCATAGCACATACCCTCCCCAATGTCCATAACCCAACCACCCTATCCCTACTCCCCCAACCCCCAGCAACCCTCAGTTTGTTTCGTGAGATTAAGAATCACTTATGGTTTGTCTCCCTCCCAATCCCATCTTGTTTCATTTTTTCCTTCTCTACCCCCAAGATCCCCCACCCTGCCTCTCAAATTCCTCATATCAGAGAGATCATATGATAATTGTCTTTTTCTGATTGACTTACTTCGTTCAGCATAATACCTTCTAGTTCCATCCTTGTTGCAAATGGCAAGATTTCATCTCTTTTGAGGGCTACATAGTATTCCATTGTATATATATACCACATCTCCTTTATACATTCATCTGTTGATGGACATCTAGGTTCTTTCCATAGTCTGGCTATTGTGGACATTGCTGCTATAAACATTTGGGTGCACGTGTCACTTCAGATCACTACATTTGTATCTTTAGGTTAAATACCCAGCAATACTCTTTTTGTTTTAGTCCTCACACTATTAACAATTATCCTTTATGTCACAAATTTAGTGCCTCTTTTCCTCACATTTTTGTACTTTTTGTTCTCAATTTTGCTATATAAAATGGCTCCCAAACATAAGCTGAAGTGTTGGCTTGTGTTCCTAAACCCAAGAAGGCTGCATTGTGCCTTATAGAGAAAACGTGTATTAGATTATCTTCATTCAGGCATAAGGTTGGCCTAGAGTTCAGTGTTAATGAATGAAAAATATATATGTGTGTTTAAATAGAAACACACATAAAACAAGGTTATGTGTTAGTTGGTTGATGAAAATACTATGACCAAAATACTATGACCAGAAGCTCTCAGGAACCTAACCATATATCCCCTCTAGGAGAAATAGTTCAGTATTTGCTAATTCAATATTATAGTGACTTTATAGAATATAACTCCCATAAGTAAGGAGAATTGACTGTATATGTAGTTATAAAATTTTGTTCAACTATTTGTAATATTTCATCATTTGCTTTCATGTCCCTATTAAAAATAATGGGCCTTTATCTCATAATATATGTTATGTTATTAAGGAAAAAAACACCTATGTGCATTCTTAAATATTTGAATAAGCATGGAGACAAATATGGCTGATATACATCAGGTTATGTTGGTTACCTGGAGGATGAATATTATTTTTCTTAAATTTTCTTTGTATTGTTTCACTGGTTGCAGTGAAACATGTTTCTTTTGTAGATATTCTTATAAAACATGATTTTTAATGGTGGCATCGCATTTCTCTTTGTGAAAGGAATAAAGTTTTGACTAATTATCATCTTGAATTTTCTTGTGTTTCAGATAGTCAACGTCTACAGTTGGATCTACAGAAAATGGAACTTCTGGAAAGTAAGATGACAGAGGAACAACATTCTCTGAAAAGCAAAATTAAGCAAATGACAACTGACCTGGAGACATATAATGATTTGCCAGCTTTAAAATCATCAGGGGAAGAAAAGAAAAAGGTAAATGGTATTATAATTTAGATTGTTTTTTATTGTTATAATTCAAATTGTTTTTTCTTGATCAAATTTAATATATATGTAGTTCATAGAATTTATTATTTGCAGTTGATTATTTGATATATAAGCTAAGATGTTTATGTATATAGGAGGAATTTAGAGAGATGTAAGTTTTAAACAAAAGGAAAAGCAAGAGCATTTCAACAAATATGAACTTTGTTAAATGCAGATTCAATTATGAAATTTCCCTCCTTAAGACTTATTCATCAGTGGCTTATTCATTCAGTAATTATAATCTTGGTAGAATTTTACCAGAATATCATTGAAATTATTTAAGTTAAAAATGATTTATGTTGGGGCACCTGGGTGGCTCAGTGGGTTAAAGCCTCTGCCTTCGGCTCAGGTCATGATCCCAGGGTCCTGGGATCGAGCCCCACATCAGGCTCCCTGCTCAGCGGGGAGACTGCTTCCTCCTCTCTGTCTGCCTGCTTCTCTGCCTACTTGTGATCTCGATCTGTCAAATCAATAAATAAAATCTTAAAAAAAAATGATTTATGTGGGCTTACTAGATATTTGCTAAAGTCTGTTATTTACTTCTATTTGGATCTATCTAGAAGTTAAATCAGGAGAGAACAGTATTAACAACCCGCAGAAATACTTTTAAGAAAATAACGGAGAAGCTAAACATAGACTATGAGACACTAAAGACACAATTGCAAGAAAATGAGACACATTCTCAGGTAAAAAGGAAAAAAAAGACTCTGAAATTTATTTCTGTTTTTAAACTATCTGTCATGTGTTTTTAATCTCTATTTCTACTCCGAAACAGTTTTTTGGGGGGAGGGGGGCAGTTTATAGGTTTCTGGTTTATTTTAGGATATCTTCTTTTTTTTCCCTCCATTTTATTTTATTTTATTTCTTTTCAGTGTTCCAAAATTCATCGTTTATGCACCACACCCAGTGCTCCATGCAATACGTGCCCTCCATAATACCCACCACCAGGCTCACCCAACCCCCCCTACCCCCCTTCGAAACCCTTAGTTTGTCTCTCAGAGCCCACGGTCTCTCATGGTTTGTCTCCCTCTCCAATTTCCCCCAGTTTTTTAAAAATTTGCTTTATTTATCCTTCCAGACTTTCTGGCTTGGAAGATAGCCACAGGCTTTGGAGAAGCTTGTGTACGGGCTTCAGTTAGAATGAATTTACTTTTGCTCTCCTTCTATAAACCTATATTGAGGAACTGCTCTGTGCTAGGTCCTGTTCTGGGCATAGCTGATATGATAATAGCTTTTAAAAATTTCAAAAATTTTTTTTGAATGTAAAGTTTTTTTTTTTTTTTTAATAAACATATATTTTTATCCCCAGGGGTATAGGTCTATGAATCGCCAGGTTTACACACTTCACAGCACTCACCATAGCACATACCCTCCCCAATGTCCATAACCCCACCCCCCTTCTCCCAACCCCCCTCCCCCCGGCAACCCTCAGTTTGTTTTGTGAGATTAAGAGTCACTTATGGTTTGTCTCCCTCCCAATCCCATCTTGTTTCATTTATTCTTCTCCTACCCCCTTAACCTCCTATGTTGCATCTCCACTTGCTCATATCAGGGAGATCATATGATAGTTGTCTTTCTCCGATTGACTTATTTCGCTAAGCATGATACCCTCTAAGAGTTCCATCCACGTCGTCGCAAATGGCAAGATTTCACTTCTTTTGATGGCTGCAGAGTATTCCATTGTGTATATATACCACATCTTCTTTATCCATTGATGGACATCTAGGTTCTTTCCATAGTTTGGCTATTGTGGACATTGCTGCTATAAACATTCGGGTGCACGTGCCCCTTCGGATCACTACGTTTGTATCTTTAGGGTAAATACCCAGTAGTGCAATTGCTGGGTCATAGGGTAGTTCTATTTTCAACATTTTGAGGAACCTCCATGCTGTTTTCCAGAGCGGTTGCACGAGTGCACCAGCTTGCATTCCCACCAACAGTGTAGGTGGGTTCCCCTTTCTCCGCATTCTCGCCAGCATCTGTCATTTCCTGACTTGTTAAATGTAAAGCATTTTTAATGGAGAAACTTTTTTTTTTCATTTCTTTTCAGCGTAACAGTATTCATTGTTTTTGCACCACACCCAGTGATGGAGAAACTTTTTTTTTTTAAAGATTTTATTTACTATTTATTTGACAGACAGAGATCACAAGTAGGCAGAGAGGCAGGCAGAGAGAGAGGAAGGGAAGCAGGCTCACTGCCAAGCAGAGAGCCCGATGGGGGGCTCAATCCCAGGACCCTGGGATCATGACCTGAGCGGAAGGCAGAGGCTTTAACCCACTGAGCCACCCAGGCGCCCCGATGGAGAACTTTTTAATGGAGAAATTTTAATGGAGAAACTTTGCTAACTCAAAAGAACCACAAATAGAATTAAACTTTAATGACTAATATCCCACAGAAGAAATAATTCTTGTCATTTAAAAAAAATTCTTGTCATTTTTGTGTGGGTTGTTCTAGTCTATATTTACATATGTACATACATTTTATATATATATATGTATACATTTCTAGGTATTTATAGAAATGGTATCATATTGTACATATTATTTGGAAACTTGTTTTTCATTATTAACTATACCTAATAAGTAGTTTGCCTTGTCATATCTTTTAAAAATACGATTCTATATAATATTTGACTTAATGGATATAATATAGTTTACTGAAACAGTTTCATATTATTAGACATTTAGGTTATTTTTAGTTTTAAAACTGTTTAGTGCTGTAAAAAAGCAGTCCTGCCCTTGAACTTCTTGATTTACACTTCCGATTATCTATACAGGATGCACAGACAAGCCCCCTTTTTATATCGCTTATCCTACTGATAGTATTACCTAAACAATATCAGAGGTCTTCTAAATTGAGTGCCCTGTCTGAGAGGATAGAGAAGAGACCTGTTTCATTCACTTTTTCCCCACACTGTGCCAGTGGTTGACACGTAATGGGTGTTTAATAAGTATTTGTCAGAGGATTAAATGAAGCATGTGTGACATGTACAAAATCAATAAAGATTGATCATTCTCATCTAATTAGTATATATTAGCAATTTGCAACTGATTTATTAATGCTAAATGTACTATTCCTTTTCTTTAAATGGCAATATGATCATGATAGATAATAATTTGTTAACATTGGTATAATATCCTTGTAAATGTTTTTCCTTTGCAGTTGTATACCCATATGGATTATATTTTTACAAAAAGTGAAATATTATATATATAGTCTTTAAACGTTCATTTTCTCACTTAAATATTTTCAGGCCCCTTTTTGGATTTTTTAAGACTATTTCATTGTATGGATTTACCATTTTAAAAACAAAGACACACCTTATATTCTTTTTTCTTTTTTTTAAAGATTTTACTTATCTATATGACAGAGAGAGATCACAAGTAGGGAGAGAGAGAGAGAGAGAGGAGGAGGAGGAGGAGGAAGCAGGCTCCCTGCTGAGCAGAGAGCCCGATGCAGGACTCGATCCCAGCACTCTGGGATCATGACCTGAACTGAAGGCAGAGGCTTAACTCACTGAGCCACGCAGGCACCCCCCTTATATTCTTTTTGAAAGGGGTGAAATCTCATCAGAGTTTGCCACAACTACTTTAAAAGCTTAGAAGTCACTATTTTACATATTCAGATTTATCAGTTATTTTTGTCTCTATGTCATAATATACAGGTCTGGATATAGATTTGTAAGTGGCAAAATTATCCTAGGCTGTTTAGAGTGGGGATGGATACTGGAGAAGAAATATAAGAAAAAGTTTATGAGGCTATTGTCTTAAATGATTCTTAGGAAAAAACACTGATACTGCTTATGGAATATTAGCTCTCCTTCTCACTGAATAGATTATTTAAGGAGGAAAACATTTGACAAACACAATTTCTTAGAGCCAGTCAATGGCTACTGGTTTACTGGCACATCAAGTGCTAATCACATACTTAACCCCTTATACTGATAACAGGAATTCATAACGTAACTCTTTGTTGCTTTTTGGGAATCCCCATTGATCAAATAAAATCTGATCTTCTTATCTTTTGCAGCTATTTTCTTGAAAACCATTTAAATTTTTTTTTTTTAATTTTACCATTTCAGTGTTCCAAAATTCATTGTTTATGCACCACACCCAGGGCTCCATGCAATACATATCCTCCTGAATACCCACCACCAACCTCACCCATCCTCCCAACCCCCTCCCCTCTAAAACCTTCAGTTTGTTTCTTTTTTTTTTATTATTATTATTTTAAGATTTTATTTACTTATTTGACAGACAGAGATCATAAGTAGTCAGAGAGGCAGGCAGACAGAGAGAGGAGGAAGCAGACTCCCCGCTGAGCAGAGGAGCCCGACGTGGGGCTCAATCCCAGGACCCTGAGATCATGACCTGAGCCGAAAGCAGAGGCTTAATTCACTGAGCCACCCAGGCGCCCCTCAGTTTGTTTCTCAGAGTCCACAAGGTTCATCTGAACCAAGGATGGCTCCTCCCAAACCAGGTGCAGCCAAAGAGAAGGCTCCCAAGAAAGGCGGCCAGACCAAAGACCAAGAGGCAAGAGTGAGTGAGACCAGGAAGGCCTCTCAACAGCCAGACAAGGCCCCATGGGCTCCTCCCAGTGCCACTGGGCTCAGTGAGAAGTCAAAGGTCAAAGGCAGAAGGTTCAGCCCTCATGGTTCATCTCCCCTTCCGATTTCCCCCAACTCCTTTCTCCTCTCCATCTCCCAATTTCCTTCATGTTATTCCTTAAGTGAAACCATATGATAATTGACTTTCTCTATTTGACTTATTTCACTCAGCATAATCTCCTCCAGTCCCATCCATGTTGATACAAAACTTGTGTATTCATCCTTTCTGATGGAGGCATAATACCCCATTGTATATATGGAGCACATCTTCTTTATCCATTCATCTACTGAAGGGCATTTTGGCTCTTGCCACAGTTTGGCGATTGTGGACATTGCTGCTGTGAACATTGGGGTACATATGGCCCTTCTTTTCACTACATTTGTATCTTTGGGGTAAATACCCAGTAGTGCAATTGCCAGGTCATAGGGTAGCTCTATTTTTAATTTTTTGAGGAATCTCCACACTTTTCCAAAGTGGCTGCACCAACTTGCATTCGCACTAACAGTGTAAGAGGGTTCCCCTTTCTCCACAACCTCTCCAACATTTGTTTCCTGTCTTGTTTATCTTTGCCATTCTAACTGGTATAAGGTGGTATCTCAGTGTGGTTTTGATTTGAATTTCCCTGATGGCTAATGATCTTGAACATTTTTTCATGTGTGTGTTAGCCATTTGTATGTCTTCTTTGGAGAAGTGTGTCTGTTCATGTCTTCTGCCCGTTTTTTGACATGATTATCTGTTTTTTGGGTGTCGAATTTGAAGAGTTCTTTATAGATCTTGGATATCAGTCCTTTGTCTGTGGTATCATTTATGAATATCTTCTCCCATTCCGAGGGCTGCTTCTTTGTTTTGTTGACTATTTCCTTTGCTATGCAGAAGCTTTTTATCTTGATGAAGTTCTAAAAGCTCATTTTCACTGAAAACCATTTTTTGGAGTCTATAAATTTCATAACAGACTTTTTGATGAAAGGCTATTATTTATTTGATATCATTTAAACATATTTATATCGGAACAAACTATAAAACTCCTAGAAGAAAATATAGGGATAAAGCTCCTTGACGTTAGTCTTGGCAACCGTTTTTTGGTTATGACATCAAAAGCAATGAACAGCAAAGGCAAAAATAAGTATGCCTACATCAAACTAGAAGGCTTCTGCACAGCAAAACAAGCAATCAACAAAATGAAGACAACCTATGGAATGGGAGAAAATATTTTCAGATCATAATATCTGATAAGGGGTTAATATCCAGAATATATAAAGAATATACAACAGAGTGTTTAAGTAAGTTGTAAGAGAAAAAGAGATTCATGATTCAAGATATTCTCGGAGGTTTAAAGGCAAGTCACTAATACAGATGTATAATATATAAGGAAGTTGACCATCTGACAGAGTGTTGCTTTTGTAGCATTATTCATTTAGCACTTAAGAGGTCTGCATTCTAAGAAGGCCACCTCTTTGTCTGAAACAAAGGGGAAAAGTTTGGTACTTGACTTTGCAAAAGGTTATTAGAGATTTATTGCCAAAATGTGCTGACTGTTTCCTTAAGTCCATATTAATAGTGTTAACTCACAGCATATACAGTTTACATAATTAATTAGTTAGGACTTATCCTAATATCTAGATTTATCTCTTTAGAGGAAACAGTGGAATGGATGCTACATTAACACTGAACTTATGCCCTGAAAATAATTTTAACATGAGAGTAGAAAGAGATATTAATGCTGCTTCAGTTTTCAGATTCTTAAAACTGATCATTACCTCTTAGAAATGTCCACACATAACGTAATTTTAATATTTCATTTTTCAGATAGTCCTTTGCCTAGGAAAAATACTATGTGCATCTTAAAAAAGAAAGACCATAACCCAGAGTTAAAAGGTTAATTAAATCAGAAAAACAATTTAATTCTATAACAGTAAAATTGTCTTCTGAGGAAGCAACCATCAATATAATATCCACATTAGCTTCCTGTTGATGCAGAAATTATTGTAACAGTGCCAGCTTTTAACCAACCCTCTTATAATCTTCACACTGCAGCTCTGCTCTTATCACAGCTTGTGGAATTAGACAGGAAATTTAGCCCTGGAAATAAGGAAGTTACTCCTATATAGTTGAACCTTTGACAATGTTAGAATATATATCACATTTGTAGCATTAGACTTCTAGATTTCAAGGAGAGAGTCCCACCATGTCCCATTCTTTTCTTTCAAGTTCTTTTTGGAAAGGGAAAAGTCATAAATTGTCTTTCAGTTACCATGTTCATTGGCATAATAAAATTATAAATATTTTCCAATTACATATATAGAGTAAAACCCATTGTCAAATTCAACATTATATTTATTAATGTATTTTACTATTGTTTAATCTTTTCTAATTTTCCTTTTTGTCTGCCATGGGTCTTTATCTCACTAAAATGCAAGCAGTTGATACTATTTAAAATTAAATGTTTTTGGGGGGCGCCTGGGTGGCTCAGTGGGTTAAAATTAAATGTTTTTTTTTTCCTTATCCTCTTAAAAGGGTGTATAATTGTTTTGAATATGGGTACTGTTTAACCTTTTTATTTTGTGTTTTTTAGCTTACAAATTTGGAGAGGAAATGGCAACACCATGAACAAAATAATTTTGTGATGAAAGAATGTATCCTTTAAAAAGAAGCAAATGAACTTGACTGAGTGATTTTTTTTTTTTTTTTAAGATTTATTCACTTATTCGAGAGAGAGAGAGAGTAGGGTGTCAGGGAGGTAGAAGGAGAGAGAGAATCCCAAGCTGACTCCCCACTGAGCAGGGAGCCCGATGCAGGGCTTGATCTCACACCCTGAGATCATAACCTGAGCCCAAATGAAGAATCAGATGCTCAGCTGACTGAGCCACCCAGGTGCCCCAGAGTAATTTTTTTCTAAGAATTTCTTTAAATAAATGAAATGAAATGAAATTTAACACAAACTTAACAAATATGTAATATGTACAAAACACCAAGCTTAACTATGTGGGGAATAAATGAGTAAGACTTAGTTTCCAGTCTACAATAATTAGGGTGTGTACAAAAGTAACAATAGAAAGCAGACTATACAAAGTCATAGTGTGGCATAGTGACTAAGTGCACAGGATTTGGAGTAAGGAGATCTAATTTTCAGTGTTGACTGTACTGCTTGTAGGTTAAGGACTTTGGGCAATTTAATTTGTTTAAGCCTCACTTTTGTCATCTCAAATATAGTTAATATTTCCTTCTCATAGAGTTATTGAAAGAATTATATAAAAGCATGCATATATGTATATTCGTAATTGTTTGCTGTTGCTAATAATGCTGTACCTTGGATATCTGGGCAGCAGAGGAAGGTAAGCCTAAGGAGTATCCTGAGAAATTTGACTTTCAAGCTCATTCTGTGTTTTAGCCAATTCAACTTCACATTTCTATCAAGGTGGTACTTAAATCCCATCTTCTTGCTAATCTTTTTGTGTGCTTATATATGGAGGAGACAGCTACTGAGGACATGTGTTGTGAAATTTTAAGAAAGATTTCCCCGAAAGTTATTTTCTATTCCTTTCTTTGACCCTTTAAGGACATTTCTGCTTGGAGAAGTAGCTCCTGGCTCATTGGTAGTTTAGTTTCTCCTCTAGGAAACTGCCGAACTTCAGTTCCGGGCAGCATGGATCCCAGCTTACTTCCACACCAAATGCATCAGGGGCCGTCATACTACTCAGTTTAAAAGCAAAAGACTGTAACTGAATATGCTTTAGTCTATCAGTCTAGTTTATGCAACACAAAGTAGCAGATTTTGAAATAGAGTGAATTATAGAGACTTCTGAAATTCAGTGTGGTACTCTAGAGAACATGGTTGTTCTGAATATTCAGTTCTCAGACCAGAATTAGATTGAGATGCATAATATTAAGTATAAAAAAGCTCTTAGGAATGCCTGGGTGGCTCAATCAAGCATCTAACTTGATTTTGGCTCAGGTCTTGATCTCAGGGTCGTAAGATTGAGCCCCATGTGGAGCCCTGCACTCAGTGCAGAGTCTGCTTGTCCCTCTCCCTCTGCTCTTCCTCATGCTTTCTCTCTCTCTCAAGTAAATAAATACAACCTTTTTTTTTTTTTTAAAGCTGTTCTACTGTTGGTGAAATTTTTTGAAACAAGTTTTGCTTAGCCTTTTAGGTTTCAATTGATCTTAATCTGTTAATATATGTATTTTTAAATATATTCTATTTGTGCTTTTTCTGGCCATTTTCAATTTTCAGTAAGAGAAATTAAAAAAAAAAAACGATTTGATTCCTTCCTAACCCAAAGTGGATTACTATTTTTGTTGATCACTGTTTCCCCTTAACTCATGTAATTAGTCATAGCAACCAAGAGTCAAGAGAGTGATTACCAGTCAATCATGAAGAATGTGACCAAGCAGATTGCAGAGTACAATAAACACATTGTGGAAGCTCTACATAGCATGAGCAGAAACTGAGTCTGAACCATCTGCAAGTCTCTATAGTAGTAGGCTCTTGGTGCTAAGCTTTGTATAAGCTGACTGAAAAAGAATAGCTTACCCTTGAAGAGTTTAAAAATTTTGAGTGCTATAATTTTTGCGACCTCTTTGAAGAGGTTGTACTATTTTAAATAGTATAATTGTTCAATAAAAAGTTTGCATACAGAAAAGCATCTTTTTATATTTGTATTTATTTGTGTGGGTGATAAAAACGTGTCAGCCAACTAAGAGATGAACTAAAAGTGGCCACCGAGATTCACTTAGTTGGTATAATCCATCTATGGCAGTAAATGAGATCATTTTTTAATGTGTCAACTTTAGGAGGAATACATGGAGGGAGATTCTGACTTACTGCTTATATCATCCTTGTCAATTTTGCTTCTAGAAAAAGTAAGAATGGAAGGGAGATGTTTAGCTTTGAGCTTTATTTCTTAAATAGGGTATATTTGATGTATTTTAGGGAATATAAAGTTCCAGGTAAGTGTATTAACACATATTCTTTGTATATCAGTTCTCCTTAAAGATTCAGAATTGAAAATTTTAACCTTTGCATTTTAAAAATATTTTTTCATGTGTATATGCTAGGAAAAACATGAAGTTTAAAAGAAATGCTGCACATATGGTAGTCTGTTTTAGACAATGCCTGTTGCTGTTTATTGCCACTCTGGAATATACATTTACTCTTTTGGACTGTAAGTGGATTAATTTTGTATTGAAATTAATTTGAAAAGAAAAACTAGAAAAGGTAGAATTGTATAGTATAAATCTAGGAGATATTTTAGTAACTAAGATGTATCTTCTCTTGTAGGCAGGAATAAGTCATCTTTACCAGCATATTTCTTGCAACTGTCCTCCTTTTGCTCTGGTTTTACGTTCATCAAGTAACTCCATTTCTCAGTATTCCTGAAACACAAGCATATTGGTTTCTTTAAAAAGTGGGGGGGGGCTTTATTGAGATATAATTTACATATTATAAATTACTCATCCATGTTGCTTTCTTGAAGTAAATATCACCATAAAGTCTTCAACTTTAGTGTGTGTGAGATTATGTAGATGGCTGAGCATTGTCGATTTTGGTTAACTCTGGATTACTAATATGGCTAAAGATCCCGGACAGTGATAACATTCATTAAGGTGGCATTCTGAAAATATGTTCCTCAAATCTTCAGTTCTTCAGGTTGTTAATAAGTGTTATGCCACCAAAGGATTCATGGTCAAAGAAGTTTGGAAAACATGGTATGTAACAAAGGTAAATTTTTTTTCTTCTTGACTGCTTAGAGGCCTTAATGTGCTAATGTACAATAAGATCAAGAAGAGTATATAGTATTTAAGGAATTTTTTTTTCCCCCTGAGTGGTGGGATTATGGTTGTTTTAATCTTCCTTGGACTTTTTGGCCTAAAAATTTTGGTTCAAAATCATCTATATCAAAATATATAAAATATTTAGAAGTGCAATCTTAAAAAAAAATAAAGAAATGCAACAAAAATTCAGATAAAGTTCTATATACAGTTAGTAGTTCTAACCTGTGGAAAAGGAGTATAATAGTAAGACAACTCTGCAGTTATTGAACTAGATCTGACTCAGTCTTCACCCAGAAAGAAGGTCGGAGGAAGAATCTAATAAACATATGTGTTTGCATTATAAGAATGAGAAGCTTGGAGGGAAAAAAAAAAAGAGTATTTCTTTTCAAAAAAAGCAATGTTTGCAACCCCTGTTTTAAATTACTCATATATGATATTTGAGGAACATAATTGAGCAGGATTTCTTTAAACTAAAACGTGTTATCTGAGGGAAATTCTCACTAATGTCTCTTCCTTCCTCTCAGAGCTTTTCAACAAATCCAACAAGAATATTTCTTTGCTAGGATAGAACTGGTGGCTACTATCTGCATGAACCGGCTCTTCCTCAGTCAGTGACATTGCTCAGTGAGTTCCATTCCTGTTAAAACAACACCTTGTAAGTCATATGGAAAGAAGCTGCAGACTGAACAAACATGCTGAGTAATTTTACTAATGAAAATCAACATGGGAAAGTTAGCAAGTCTTTGTTTTTCCCATCCTTATCCTTCATCAATAAATAAACATGAGTTCTTGAATCTCATTTTCACTAACTGGGGAGTCCTTGATTTGGACCACATTCTGATGGAATAATGCCATTCACACTAGAGATAAAAGACCAGTTAGTAGCAGCTCCCAGGGTTCTTGCTATCTGCCTGCCAGTAAATTAGAACATTTAGACTTAAAGTAAGAAGAAATCAAGATGGACTACTAGAGCATTATTGTCATCTATTTTAATATTAACATATCTTTCATTTTATAGTATTCCTATACTTAAGTATACTTAAGTATAAGTTTTGGATTAGGTAAATGAATTGAATAATCATGACTCCTCTACTAACTTGTTATATGACCTTGTGAAGTTCTCAGTCTCTGAATTTATTTTTTTCATCTATAAAATAAAATAATAGGGCTTAATCATAAGGTTGGGCCAAAGAGTGTGCGGAATTCAAGGCTTTTGACACAAATGGCTTTCAGAAAGGTAGCATGATATTAGCAGTGTGCAAGAGTGCTGTTTCCCTGCACTCTTCAACACAAGTTTTACCCAGGTTGACAATGCAGTTCCTCATTTGTTTTAGTTTTTTAAATAAGCCTAATTGCCTCATTACTATAATTAGAAACTTTATTGTGTTTTAATTAATATGCAGGGTATGTTTCATACTAAAAAATTAATCTATTAATAAAAGTAGAATTTTAAAAATATTCATTATAACTTTATAATAACAAAAGGTTAATGCTTGATGCTTATTTTTAAAAGATAGTAGACGATACTTTGCTGCTTCAGTATCTTCTCTCATTAATATATCATAATGTGTTACTGCTCTAAAAAGCTGACTGTATAACCTTAAGTGGAATAGGAAGAATCCGTGTAGAAATCTACCTGATAATAACCAGAGGTGTTCTCTTTGATCATTTTCTCTGTCTTTCTCCAAGTCAGAGCAATTACACATAAGGATAAGCTATGTTAGAGGAGAGACAGTAATATCCATTAAAGAGTTCAGTGTACAAGAGAGTTTGGAGAAAGCATGAGTCCTTAAGAATTCAATGGTCTGCTACCTAACAGAGGCTTAGACACATTAGGTAAGTCTCTCACAAGAGAAATATAAAAACTAAAATTAGATTTTCAAAATTAACTCTTGTTTTATTTCCAAATCTTTCTATAAAACAGTATTCTTACCATGATAACAACATGGTGATACCATGGATGAAAAGCAGACTTAATCGGTTAAAATTATATTTGGCACAAGGCCAAGAAAGTACTACTATTAACCAAATTGAAATATTATCTCATTTTCTGTGTTTTCATTTTCAGTAGATAAACTTACCCTATTAGAGGAAGCCCAGACTGACAAAGTGAGAATATTTGAAATAGTCCATAAATTCAATCTGAATTTTTTATCAAAGGACACTATAGTTCATTTTTAAAAAGCCTCTGTGTTTAATTTGCTGCTTGTTAAAAGTGAACTTTCCCTTAGTTTACTGGGGGTGGGAAGGGCTGCCTTAGAGATTGACCAGCCCCACCCCATCCCCCCTGCCAAGGACAAAGCAAGTCCCTGTGTCTCAGGATTAGGGGAAATGGTTAAGAAGGAGAGGAAAAGAAAATTGCTTTTCCAGCTTCTCTAACTTCCCATGTAGCCTACAGAGAAAAGCAAGCATCCCTTGGGAGGAAATAACAAAAGTGCTAAACAGTAGATGGATGGATGAAGCCTGCATCCCTGCAGGGTACTGGAGCTCTTGCCTTTATAATGTCCCTTGGCTTGTAGTTATCAGAAGCCCAAATGGACGTTTACTACCAATTGGCCCAACCCTCCTGGGCCTCTACCTTTGAAGATGTTCCTTGGCTCAGTTCCTTTTCCTGCCAGAAATATCAAAGTCACTAAAGGGGGTTTGGTAAAGCTGTAAAAGTCTGGTTGCCTTGTTTCCTTTTCCAAGGGCACAATTGAGGTATCAGTTTAGACCATAAGAGATATTCATAAGAGACCTTAGGAGACAGCTAATTAGAAGAAGCGTCAGGTAATAAGAGATAAAACTCTTCTTGCAAAACCATGCACAACTATATTATCTCCAAGGTGCCCCTACCTCAGCCAAAAAAGAAAGTCCCCCACAAAATAAAGGTTCTTTTCATTAAGCATAGATTGGAATTACTTACCAGATACTTTGATTGGGGCACCTGGGTGGCTCAGTGGGTTGAGCCTCTGCCTTTGGCTCAGGTCATGATCTCAGGGTCCTGGGAGCCAGCCCCGTATCGGGCTCTCTGCTCAACAGGGAGCCTGCTTCCCCCTCTCTCTCTGCCTGCCTCTCTGCCTACTTGTGATCTCTCTCTCTCTCTCTGTTAAATAAATAAATAAAATATTTTAAAAAATACTCTGATTTGTCAGACTTTTGTTTCTTAAAATATTTCATGACCGTCCTGTGTAGTGCCATCCCCCTCCCTCAACAATAACCTCAACAAGCATGGCAGGTATTGATGCCATATTTGCTTAATTATCTTCTCAGTAAGAATTAGAGTATGATCTG
This sequence comes from Enhydra lutris kenyoni, assembly GCF_002288905.1. Taxonomy (NCBI): domain Eukaryota; kingdom Metazoa; phylum Chordata; class Mammalia; order Carnivora; family Mustelidae; genus Enhydra; species Enhydra lutris. The sequence goes on along the minus strand of NW_019154154.1, from coordinate 3,036,170 downwards.
ATGAAAAGAATATTTATCTATCTATTTAATAAAGATTTTATTTGAGAGAGAATATGCATGAACGGGGTTGGCGGAGGAGCAAGGGGAGAGGGAGAAGCAGGCTCCACACTGAGGAGAGTCCTATGCCATGTGGGTCTCGATCCCGGGACCCTAGGGTCATGACCAGAGCCAAAGGCAGATTTTCAACTGACTGAGCTACCCAGGAGCCCCTAAAAAGAATTTTTAAAAGAATTTTTCGGCTTAATTGTCTGAAATCATACCAAGTTAATGCTTTGATATTGTGTGATCACAGCCTCATAAATTTTAATGTAAACAAAAAGGATATTTCCAAATGATGAGAGGAAACTTAACACTAACACTCCAGTTAAGGAAAAGCCCCTGGGATTTCAGCTACCACGTGGTTTAGACCCTTTGCCATGTCTTGTTTTTCTTTCATTGTGATGAAAGCATCCATGACACAAATATGATTAGACAGTTCTTTAGCTTTATTTTTTTTCTTTTTATTTATTTACTTGACAGACAGAGATCACAAGTAGGCAGAGAGGCAGGCAAAGAGATGGGGAAGCAGGCTCCCCAGTGAGCAGAGAGCCGATACGGGGCTCAATCCCAGGACCCCGGAACCATGACCTGAGCCGAAGGCAGAGGCTTTAACCCACTGAGCCACCCAGGCGCCCTTCTTTAAGCTTTCTTCATTGAAAGACTTTTGTAAATCTAATTACTGCAAAGATTTCTCTTACTTACTGGAAAAGGTCCATCCGTTCATAATACTCAAGCTAGTCACATAGTTGCTATGGCTCTTTGCTTCACCACCTCGCTCCTCTGCTTGTACGTAATTACAGAAACAACTGAAAGGGCATGGGACCTTTGAGTTTAGAAGTTCTTCATATGCAGCTACAACAGCTGACAGCCTTTGGGCAACTCGTTCCAGTCTCCCTGAACCTATTCTCAGGGTTATTATAAGATTCCTATGCAATTAAGGTGTGTGAAATTGCCTTAACATGTAGAATGCCATGTAAGTAAAGTAGTAGTTTCTATATTTCTTAAACGTGTTCTCATCCCCACTGCCTGCATACAAACACCATCAGTACCCATTTTTCCCTCTCAGAAGCACACATGTTCCATCTAAGAAGCAAATGTCTTAGGAGCATAGTTTCTAAGTCCTAAAAGAAGGTCCCTCTCTGTCCAAGGCTAACTCCTCCCCTGGTGCTTATCATATCCACTGCAGATTACTTATGAATCTTTCTTAATCTTCTATTATCCCATTTCTCCTGTGGTTTTAGTCATTCCTCCATTGATTTGATCATCTCAGTATAGAAATATATTCATCTTCTTCCCATTACTTTCACATTCATTGTCTGTAAAAGACTGATCTACTTCACACCCTGGTCTCTTCCCACCAAACACTGCTCTCTATTGCACTAAAACTGCTTTGTTAACACAACTGATACCTTAATTACCAAAACTAATGGAATCCTTTGTGTTGTATTCTAGTAAAATTTTTGTGTAGGTTTTAAAATTATTAACCACTCCTTCTTTCTTCATTTCCATTTTATTACCTCTCTTTCACTTAATTCCTCTACTTTTTTGTCCACTGTTCAGTCTTTCCTAGGCATTTCCTCTTTTTGGTTCTACAAGAGGCTTAGAGAATATTAGCTTGCCAAATGAAATAGAAGTTTTCCCCTTGGCTATTGGAATTGTTTCAAAGATCCCTATGTGATAGGCTAATTTGATACTGTGATAGTGAGTTTGTGATTGGGATTACTATATAATGAAAACTGGACCATGACTGCTTTTTTTCCATAGACTTCAAAAGTGTCACTAGATATGGGTAATTTTTAGTAACAGCTAACATGAAATCAGTTTAAGCCTCATCTAAAAGTATGAAAAGCTACAGTAGCAGAAATATAAACCAAAAAAACCTCCATTATTAAACATTTCCTGAATACTAGTTGTGTAATTACCAAGTACCAGGGTCACTTGAGCATCTTGTCTTCATCTGATACTGCTAGACCACAAGTATTTTCTCCTTCCCTCTTTAAGGCAGGTTAGTAAAAATAATTTCTTATTTCTACTGAACTATGACATTTTTCATCACATTGTGGGCTTCCTGAGGTCAGGGATGATGTCTTAGTCATCTGTGTCTTCTCTGCCAAGCAGACTACTTGACATGTAAGTTCACAGTGAAAGCTTACGGAGTTGAATTTGTTTGGATGTGATAGACTAAACCAAATTAAAATGGCATGGGAGATGCTTTGGAAAGTGGTTTGGAAGTTCCTTAAAAAGTTAAGCATAGATCACCATATGACTTAAAAATTCCACTTGTAATTGTATACCAGGGAGGTGAAACCTATTCACACCAAAACTTGAACATGGATATCCATAGCAGCATTATTCATAATAGTCTAAAAGGAGAAATAGTCCAGGGGCACCTGGGTGGGTCAGTGGGTTAAAGCCTCAGCCTTTGGCTCAGGTCATGATCCCAGGGTCCTGGAATCGAGCCCTGCATAGGGCTCTCTGCTCAGCAGGAAGCCTGCTTCCCTTCCTCTCTCTGCCTGCCTGTCTGCCTATTTGTGATCTCTGTCAAATAAATAAATAAAAATCTTTAATAAAAAAAAATAATAAAAGTAGAAATAGTCCAAATGCCAATCAGCTGGTGAATGGCTAAATAAAATGTGGTACATGTACACACACACACACACACACACACACACACACACACAGGAACATTATTCAGCCATAAAAAGGAGTAAAGTACTAACATATGCTAAAACATGATGAACCTTGAAAACATGCTGAGTGAAAAAAGCCAGTCATAAAGGCTTTAGAATTTTGTATGATTTTATTTATATGACATTTCCAGAATAGACAAATTAATAGAGACAGAAGGTATATTAGTGGTTGCCTATTGATGAGAAGAGTTGAGGTGGTAATAATCAAGGTGCAATATTTATTTGGGGGTGATGAAAATATTTTAAAACTGACTGAAGTGATGTTTGTACAACTCTGAAGATTTTTTAAAAATTTAATCATACACTTTAAATGGATTTTATGATATATGAATTACATCTCACTTTAAAAAAGAACACTAAGGGGCACCTGGGTGGCTCAGTTGGTTAAGCATTTGACTTTAGGTCGGGTCATGATCTTGGGGTCATGGGATCAAGGCTATGTCGGGCTCCCCGCTCATCGAGGAGTCTGCTTGTCTCCCCCTCTCTCTCTACTTACCTCTGCCCCTCCCCTCACTCATGCTTGCTTGTGCACTCTCTCTCTCTCGCTCAAATAAATAATAAAAATAAATAACACTAAGAAGAGTTAGGAAGCTACATATAAATCATAAATCTAGACTTTGGTTAATGTGGAAGAGACTTTTCATGAAATTACTCATTTTTTAAAAAATGATTTTATTTATTTGAGAGAGAGAGGGTGCACAAGCAGGGGGAGCGGCAGACAGAAGGAGAGGGAGAAGCAGGCCTCCCCACTGAGCAGGGATCCTGATGTAGGGCACAATCCCAGGATCCTGGGTTCATGATCTGAGCTGAAGGCAGACAGATGCTTAACTGACTGAGCCACCCAGTATGCCTCAGTATAACTCATTGTTTTAAAAAAGGAAAGTATGTGGGAGTTGTATACAGTTACTCAAGAACTCTTTGAACATTCTCTTGGATTCTGCTCAGAAACAGAAACGTTTAAAACCCTATTTTTCGGGGCACCTGGGTGCCTCAGTGGGTTAAAGCCTCTGCCTTCGGCTCAGGTCACGATCTCAGGGTCCTGGGATCGAGCCCACATCAGTCTCTGCTCAGCGGGGAGCCTGCTTCCTCCTCTCTCTCTCTGCCTGCCTCTCTGCCTACTTGTGATCTCTGTCAAATAAATAAATAAAATCTTAAAAAAAAACAAACCCTATTTTTCTCCCCTAGCATCACTACTATAATCCAAATGGAGCTTTCTAAAGCTTATTCAAAGATAGGCCAGATTTCTGTTCCTCTGGGGATGTTTAGATAGATAGATAGAAACAGAGAGAGCTGATGACACTTGTTGGAGAAAAAAAAGGAAAAGTACAGAACTTGCCCTTCTGTAAATATAATTGAGAAAAGAGTTCTTTTTTTGTGGAGTATTGGGATGGGTGAGAATTTTGGTAACTTTTCTGTCATAATACTTCTGACATTTGCAGCATTTGATTCAGTTTTCCTTTTTTCTCTTACTGTGGTTGAGGCAGCATCCGTTGAAATTCATCATTCAGGCTTGCCTTTGCTTCCTAGCTGTCTTTTGAGGGTCAATGATGTGTTATTTCTAGGCAGGATTTTTTTTTCCAATGGCCAGACTGTTTCTTCTCTAAGAATGTATACAAAGAAAAGGAAGTATGAAGGCACTGGAACAGTCTGGGTGCAGACTTAGAGCCACTGTACAGCTTGTCCATTTTAACATCATGTCAGTCATTTTATGTCTGTGCAGCTGCATTTGGAAAATGGGGGACATAGCTGTCTACTTCTTGAGAAAGAGCTAGGAATTAAATAGATAATGCTTTAAAAATATTTTGAATTAAAGATATATATATATAAAGATATATATATGTATGTATATTAGAAATTAGAAAGTTTCATCCTTGAATAGACATGTGTGAGTGACTTATAGTCTGTGTCTATATATATATGTATACATATATATAAATATATATGTGTATATATGTACACATATATGTGTGTATATATGTGTATATATGTACACGTGTGTATATATACAATATGTGTATATATAAAATATATTTATATTTTATTTTTATATTTTGTATAATATTTTGTATATTTATACAGTATATATACACATACATATATGTGCGTGTATATATGTATACATGTATATACGTGTCTATATATATAGACACACATGTGTATATATATACATGTGTGAGTGACATACTGTATGTGTCTATATATATGTATACATATATATATACACATATGTGTCTATATATATATAGACATGTATTTGACTTTAGGTCAGGTCATCATCTTGGGGTCATGGGATCAAACCCTGTGTTGGGCTCCCTGCTCATCGAGGAGTCTGCTTGTCTCCCTCTCTCTCTCTCTACCTACGTCTGTCCCTCCCCTCACTCATGCTTGCTTGTGTACTCTCTCTCTCTCAAATAAATAATAACACCACTAAGAAGAGTTAGGAAACTACATATAACATAGGAAACTACATATACATATACATATATATAGACACATATATGTATATATGTGTCTATATATATACATACAGACAGACACACTATAAATCACTCACACATGTCTATTCAGGGATGAAGCTTTCTAATTTTGTAGGAGGAAATACTGTGCTGCAGATTTAAAACAGTGATGTCCAATAGAAATACAATATGAAGTACAAATGTGACCCAGAATTTTTAATTTTCTAGTACCCACATTAAAAAATGGACAAAGAAACAGGTGAAATTCATTTTAATATATTTTATTTAACTCAATATATTCAAAATACCATATTAACGTGTAATTAACAAAACAGTTATTGAGATATTTTATGCTTCTTTTTCTGTTCTAAATCTTTGCATTTTTATAGTGTATTTTACACTTAATTGCTCAGTTTGGACTGGCTACATTTCAAGTTCTCGATAGCAGAATATCAATAGTGACTACCAATTGGACAGCATAGATTTAGAATTTAGAAATTTTTATTCTGTTTATAGCAGGGGATCAGCCATAGGAGAAAGCCAAATGGCAGTTTTGTTAAATAAAGTAAAATTGTTTCATAAGGAGAGAAAAAAAACAATTTCCTATGTGAGATTATAATCTAAAGTAGGACTTTCTGTATTCTTTTTGATTAGTCTTGTTACTTTTACAAACCTATTTTCTTTGAAAAGTAATTTTAATTGGTCCAATAAAAAAAATATATGTGGTAGTTAGGGATATTTTAGATACTTTCTTCTGAATGGGACCTCTGAAAGAATCAGACTGGCCAGATCTTCTTAATTTTAGGAACTGAAAATATCAGAGGATTTGTGAATTGTGCTTACATTTAATAACTCCAATACTAAGAAACATTGTATAGCTATATAATATATGAATTAGTTATATATAATAGTATATTATTTATATATGACATATACTAGTTAGTTATATATAGCTATAGTATTTTATATCCATTTATATGATGCCATTATCAGTAATGTTTTCTTCATTTATTTCTGTATCTAAATAGTAAACTTTAATTGCATGATTTGGAAAGCTTTGAATTACAGAGCTGCTCTAAGAAAGCCTCTAAACTGAGACCTCCTTTGGAAAAAATCAGTACAGGAATGTTTTTCTAGTCTCTCCTCCTATACCCCCATGTCCATTGTCAAAAATAACATATTGATAAGTCTATTTAATAAGTATACCCTTTTATTTAAAATAATACTACATGGAGGGGTGCCTGGGTTGGTTGAGCATCGACCTCTTGATCTCAACTCAGGTCTTGATCTCGGGGTCCTGAGTACAAGCCTCACATTGGGCCCCATGCTGGGCGTGGGGCTTACTTAAAAAAATAATAAAAATAAAACTTACATTGGGAACTAATAGAAGTTTAGATGTAGCTACAAACAATTCTCAATAAGGATTTACTTTAACCTGAATTTTGACACTTAGTGAATTATCAAATATTGTTATGTAACAATGTTTAAAGTAGGCTGGGCCACACAAATAAACTTAAATTACATTCTGCTACTCTTGAGCTCTGCATGAAATTCTCCCTGCCTAGTTTTGAGCCACACTCCCTCTCCCCAGGCCTTCCTCTCAACCTCACAGATCTCTGGCACTAGTATCTGCAGAGGAAGGAGTGGGGATGAAGGCAAGTGGATTAAAACAATGGGGAAGGGAAGAAGACAGAGTAGGCGAAGTACCTTGTGACCTTAAAATAACGAGCTGTGTTTTCCTGTGTGTCTGGTATACTGTCTCTAAAGACAATTCCAAAAAAGAAGCTATAAAAATGTTTAGAATAAAGATAACATCCTTGGGCTAAGAGCCTGCCCTACCAAGTTTGCTACTATGAAGCTAGTCACATTTTTTAATGTAACTGAAAAGCAGATTTTAGTGTTTGGAAGGTGAGGAATGGGAATAAGCTGAGGTTAGTCTTATTGTTAGTCTACAATCTTTTGAAAGAATTGACAAGAAAAGTAGTATTTCCCCCTGTTCCCATATGTTAGAAAAAATAACCAGGACTTCTTGCTTGAAAGAGAAATAAGTTTCCAAGTTTATTGATTCAGGTAAAACTGTTGTGTGCCTCTAAATTTTTCAGGTTTTTTTTTTTACATTGAAGCAACAAATAACGAATGAGCAAAGAGTGAAAATTTCAATGCAAGTAAGATTTCTAAATAACTGTGGTGCACAGAATATTGCCTCCCAAAGATGTTCACATCCTAAATCCCACAATCTGTGAATCTGTGCCTTAAATGGCAAAAGAGACATTATAAATGTGATTAAATTAAGGATCTTGAGATGGGAAGATTGTTCCGGATTAGCTGGCTGTGCCCAACGTAATCACAAACATCCCTTTAACAAGCAAGAGGGTCAAAGCCGTGGAGATAAAATGTGAGGAATAGAATCAAAAGTTAGAATGATGTAATTTGGGGGAACCTGGGTGGCTCAGTGGGTTAAGCCTCTGCCTTTGGCTCGGGTCATGGTCTCGGGGTCCTGGGATCGAGCCCCGCATGGGGGGGGGGGGGCTCTGCTCAGCAGGGAGCCTGCTTCTCCCTCCCTCTCTGCCTGCCTCTCTGCCTACTTGTGATCTCTCTCTCTGTCAAATAAATAAATAAATAAATGATCTTTAAAAAAAAATAGAAAATGTAATTTGAAGATGGAAGAAGGGCTATAAGCCATGAAATGCAGCTGCTTCTAAAAGCTGGGAAAAGAAAGGAAACAATCTCCCCTAGAGCCCTTAGAAACATTTTAGCTACAGATCTCTCAGACTTGTGATTTACAAAACTGTAAGGATAATAAATTTGTGTTGCTTTAGGCCACCAAGTTTGTGGTAATTTATTACAGTAGCAATATATACAACATAAGCCTCAACCATCTGCAATGAATTTTTATCAACTATAGTTTCTGTCCTTGCATTTATTTATCATAATTTCACTGGCAATAACAGGAACTACTAATGGTATGAAGTCCATCATGGTGAAAGCAAATCATACTCATACATATAAAGGCAACCATACCAGCAAGTAAGGCTGCCTATTTCCGTTTATCAAATTCATTCAGCTACTATATATTGAATAAAAAAGTGACCAAGACCAGCAAAATTCCTGCCCAGATGGAGCCTGCATTCTAATGCAGGATACAGACAATAACCAAACAGTGCTATTTCATATGATGATAAATTTTCTTTGTAAATGCAAATACTGGCTGATTTTGAAAAAGTAAACAAAGTGTCTCTTTGTAAACCCAGCTGCTGAGTTCATTAATTCTTTACTACTTAAGATGTTTTTTCTGAGGCATTCAATAAAGCCTCCAGGAGTTCCTCAAGACCTGGCATCCCATCTGTTTCATACCAATTTTCTCAAATTTTATGGGATAATCACTTTCAAAGAAGACATAAATGAATATAATAGCCTCTGTCCTGATAATCCACCTCTAACCTTAATGCCATGTTCTGGCCAACATCGCAGAATAACCCAGGACTGCTGAGTCTCAAGTTGACTCCAGAATCTTTATATAAGACTGTTTTAGGGATGGTAATTTCATTGAAAGTTTGCTTAGGAGACTTGTCTTAAAACTCTGTTGGATAGAAAGCACACCGTTTATTTGAGGAATAGTGATGTAGGGTAGGGGGTGAAATTCAAAAGCTTCCCCTAAGCCAGGTGTTGCTACTGCTACTGTAAGACTGGTAACTAGAAAGTTAAAGAAATCCAGTCACTGCCATGGGCAACTAGGGAGGTCTGAATCAAAACAGAAGACTGAAGTCAAGGGAATCAAAATCAAGAAGCTTGGTTAACTAGAAATATGGTAGACACCAACTAAGCTCTGTTAATGTTCTGCCTTTGTGTTACCTGGTAGTTGAGCACCTTCTAGCAAGATGTGGAAATACAGTATTCTCACCTTTATGCCTGATGTCATTAACCAGTAATTGTTCCAGCTGACTGTAAGTGACATTTAATGGAACTGCACAGGGAGTTTCATACTATCTGTGTTTTTGCCCAATAAGATAAAACTCCAAGCAGGTAGTAAGTCTACATGCAAAAACAGATTTAAGAGACAGCCTTCATTCTTTCTCTTACACCTTATATTTAATTCAACAGCAGCTTCTAAAATACTACCTGATTAATCTACTTTTCCCCATTTCTTTTATTATAATCCTAGTTGAAGCCACCATTGCATTTTTTTCTTGGACCTTAACTGATCTCTTGCCTCTCTACAATCCATTCTTTAAGAGCAGCCATGGTAATACTTTTTATTTTATTGAAAAATATAAGAAGTTGAGTAAATACAACTTCTCCAATGAAGACCTACAAATGGCTATCAGACACATGAAAAAAATGTTCATCATCACTGGCCATCAGGGAGATTCAAATTAAAACCACATTGAGATACCACATTACACCAATTAGAATGGCCAAAATTAGCAAGTCAGGAAACAACGTGTGTTGGAGAGGATGTGGAGAAAGGGGAACCCTCTTACATTGTTGGTGGGAATGCAAGTTGGTGCAGCCACTTTGGAGAACAGTGTGGAGATTCCTCAAGAAATTAAAAATAGAGCTTCCCTATGACCCTGCAATTGCACTACTGGGTATTTACCCCAAAGATACAGATGGAGTGAAAAGAAGGGCCATCTGTACCCCAATGTTTATAGCAGCAATGGCCACGGTTGCCAAACTGTGGAAAGAACCAAGATGCCCTTCAATGGACGAATGGATAAGGAAGATGTGGTCCATATACACTATGGAGTATTATGCCTCCATCAGAAAGGATGAATACCCAACTTTTGTAGCAACATGGATGGGACTGGAAGAGATTATGCTGAGTGAAATAAGTCAAGCAGAGAGAATCAATTATCATATGGTTTCACTTATTTGTGGAGCATAACAAATAGCATGGAGGACAAGGGGAGATGGAGAGGAGAAGGGAGTTGAGGGAAATTGGAAGGGGAGGTGAACCATGAGAGACTATGGACTCTGAAAAACAATCAGGATTTTGGAGGGGCGGGGGTGGGAGGTTGGGGGAACCAGGTGGTGGGTATTAGAGAGGGCACGGATTGCATGGAGCACTGGATGTGGTGCAAAAACAATGAATACTGTTATGCTGAAAAGAAAAAAAAAAAAGGAAAAGAAACCAAGAAGCTACCTGAAGAAAAAAAAAAAGTTGAGTAAATACAAAGAATTTTACAATAATTGTCAGTATACTCACCAGAATTAACAAGTTAATATGTTGATATGTTGTCATTACAGATATGAATGGTGTTTGAAATATAATAGAAATAGGTATTACAAGAATGGTGATGTCTTTTTCATTCCTTTTGTCATTTCCATAGCCCAGAACTAATCATCCCCTTAAATTTGGTGTTTATCCTTTCAGGCTGTTTTTACATTTTTATTCCATGTAAATAGTTATAAACAAAAGAATAGTGTTCTGTATTCTTAAAAATTTTACATGGAAATATTATTGTGGACCTTCTTTTTCCCATTAAACATTGCTTTGTTGAAAGCTATATCTATTGATTCTTACAGATCTTGTTCATTTTAATTGCTGTGTATTTTATTCTACTCCATGAATGAACTACAATTGACTTTTTTTTTCAGTTTTCTTACTGATTAACATTTAGATTACTGTATAATTTTCTCTATTACAATGCCCCAGGGAACATCCTAGTATATGACCCTTTGTACAAATATATATAACTGTCATTAGCTGGATGTAGAATTGCTAGATTATAGGGTATGCACATTTTCAATTAGTTCTTCCCAAAGTAGTTGTGCTGAACTCCTGAACTTGGTATTTTTAAACTCGAATTTTTTTTTTTAAGATTTTTATTTATTTGACAGAGATCACAAGTAGGCAGAGAGAGGAGGAAGCAGGCTCCCTGATGAACAGAGAGCCCGATGCGGGACTCGATCCCAGGAGACTGAGACCATGACCTGAGCTGAAGACAGAGGCTTTAACCCACTGAGCCACCCAGGTGCCCCTAAACTTGAATTTTTTTAAATTGTTGTCTTAATGGAATTTCTGTGAGTTCTAGTGAGGTCAATTATCTTTTGTTCTAACTATTGGACATTAATTTTTCTTCTGTGCATTACCTGTTTATATCGGTTGCCTATTACTGATTTGGATCCTAATAATTTACATTTTATATATACCTTATCTTTCACTTTAATCAAAGTGATATTTAAAAAATGCAAATTAGATCATAATCTTCCCCATCTTAAAATCTCCAGTGACTTCTCACTGCTAAATACTTTGCAAGTCAATTCTTTGTGATCCTGGGGATCATGATCTTGGGGAACTTCTGGCTAGATTGCCCTATCCCCCTCTATTGACTTTCTCTTTTTTGCACTTATATTTCTATCTCTTCCTGGTATGTTCTTAAGTGATTAATGTTGCCTCCACCCTCCAGCCTAGAAACTGAGCTCCATCACAGAAGAGACTTGGTCTGTCTTTTTTACTATAGTATCCTGCAGTGCCTTAAGCAATGTTAGTAGGCACTTGTGTTTTTGTTAACAAACATAAAACGACCCTACTATAAATCCTGTGCTGTTTGTAGTATATATCGGTATATAATAGAATGTGGACCCATTCATTCTCAGAATGCCTGGAATAATGCTTGGTGCATAGGTACCTGGTAGGTACTCAACAGATACTTTTAAATAAATTAGTGATTATTTTTATCATTGCCATAAAATCCTGTATTGAGAAACTTATGCTTCGTGTTGGATAGTCCAAAAAATTTTTTTGGATAGTTGACAAAACTAGATAGGCAGCACTCATCATAGAATTTTTCTTTATGGTCTTTTCTTTCTAGGTACACCACATATCAAAGAAGCCCTTTTCAAGAGAAGAAAGGGTTACAATACAGAGGAAATCTGGTTTCAGAACAATGGGGAACTAATATAGAATACTAGTTAAGAGAATGGATTCTGGAGCCATGCAAATACAAGTTTTAATCCTGCCTGCCACTTGCTAGCTGGGTAACCCTGGACTACCTGCCTTTTCTAATTCTCAGTTTTAGCAAGCACAAAATAAGGAATATAATGTCTCCCTCATAGCATATATATGAGGTGAACTAATAAGGTAAAGTACCTGCACAATGCCTGCCACCAAAAATGTTCAAGAAATTGTAGCAGCATATCATCAAATGGAAGTTACTATATATTCCCAGATATTCTGTAATGGAAATAGAGCGATTTTAAGTTTTAATGGCATTTTAAGATTACATTAAGGTTATAATGTACTAAGAAATATTTTTTCATTATGAGAACCAGTTGCCTCGGGTGATTTATTCCTATCTTTACTTCCGGTCTCCATCGATGAATTATTACAGATTTGCGCAAATTTCAAATATTACTGCCTAAGCCTTTTATTTATAAAAATATTCATTTCTTTATTAATATAATATAAAATTTTAGATAATACATAAATATGAACACATACATCTTTAGTAGTGACTATTTTTTAAAATATCATCTCTCTTCCCCCACTTCAGCCTCTTTTATACCCCATTTCCATGATAGCCCATGTTAACAGCCTAATATGTATCCATCCATTTTTTCTCTTGATTTATATAAATCTATGCAGACCTATTCATATTTTTTACATATGAAAATACAGGGTTATTTTGATCTTTAACTTAAAAAAATGGGACCATATTCTCAAGTGTATCAACCAGTAATACCCAAAAGAAATACCTTTAATTCATTTGAGTATAACATGAATTCATACTTTAATAGCACAATAATCCATAATTTAGAAATAACAATATCTAGGGGCGCCTGTGTGGCTCAGTGGGTTAAAGCCTTTGCCTTCAGCTCAGGTCACGATCCCAGGGTCCTGGGATTGAGCCCCGCATCGGGCTCTCTGCTTGGTGGGGATCCTGCCTCCCCACCTCCGCCTGCCTTTCTGCCTACTTGTGATTTCTGTCTGTCAAATAAATAAATAAAATCTTTAAAAAAAAAAGATTAACAATATCTATCTAGTATTTCTCCAAGTATTGAGCATTCATTTTGTTTTTATTTTTTGGCACTACAAATTATGCTACAACAAACATCCTTATATGTCTTTATCTCCTGGTGTGTTTATTTCTTTGGGAAAGATTCCCAGGAGTGGGATTGGTAGGTTGAAAGGAATGTGCATTTTAAATTTTAATAGATATTGATAAATCTTATCCACTAGAAGCAAGAAATGTAAAAACAGCTTATGTCACTTTTACCAAAAATGCGACTTATACACAACGGTTATGTAGCAATAAATGTGAAACCTTAAAAAAAAAAAAAGAACAATAAACTTCTGGTAAGGAAGTTTAAAACAAAGATGCATTCCATTGGGATATGTCCTCCTTTTTAATTACTGTAATTGGGAAGTAGAGTTGAGTAGGAGATAGGGGCAGGAGGCAGGAGACTTTAAAAAAGAAAGGATACTAAAATAGAAATCTTTCCAAGTTTACTTTCATCAATAGGTGACTTTCCCCTCCATAAGTGTGCTGTTCTAAAACAGGATGTCTGAACATCCTGGTAATATACAATCATGTGGCTGTTACATACTTTTTCTTGCAAGTTCTTTGGCTTTTTATTTTGGCTACATGTTTCGTGGTGTTCCGCATGCTGATTTTTACCACTTAAACATTTTTCATTGATTTTCTGTAGTAAGGAGTGGAGAAAGGGGAGTTATAAGAAGAAAGGCTGCCTTGTGAAGGAAAGTACAAATATATTATCAAGTCCTTCAGCAAGTGCAAGTGAAGTCTTAGCAGAGCGAATTGCTCAATTCACTAGGTTTATAGTGCATATTTGTAGGGAGCAGCATAAAATATATGCTTTACAAGTTGGAATGAAAAAAATCTTCATAAAACAAAGTTATCAGTCCATTACTATTAATAGAAAGAATACTAATAGAGGCTAGTATGCATTCTAAATGTTTCTCCATTAGTAATTTCTGTTAAGAAATACGAGTTTTATACATGGTAGATGTATAATAAGAAAGATTGGCATATTTAATTTTCACACTAACTTTAAAAATATGATAGATGAAAATTGGCTAAAAGGAAACTGTTCAAATGGTAAACAAACAAAAACTTAAAAAGATCTTTCTCCTACAGGAGAAGAGCCTGATTAATTAATGGCCAAGTGAATTAATTAAAAAAGACAACATGAAAATGACATTTGAAACAAAGTTGAGGGGCCCCTTGGAGGCTCAGTAGTTAGGTGTCTGCCTTTGGCTCAGGTCATGATCCCAGGGTTCTGGGATCAAGCCCCACTTTGGGCTCCACACTCAGAGGAAAGCCTGTTTGTCCCTCTCCCACTCCCCCTGCTTGTGTTCTCTCTCTTGCTGTGTCTTGCTCTATCAAATAAATAAATAATATCCTAAAAAAAAAAAACAAAGTTGATACAAGATTTTATATTATTTCAAAAATAAATCAAGCCCTTCTACAAATATGTTTTATTAAATAAGAAAATATCGAGAAACTTAGGTAATGGGAATACTTCCTTAGTGTTTGAAAATGAAACATTTCTTGCTCCTTGTATCACAAGGATGCTCCTTGCATCACATTGTGCTTTAGATGAGAGCATTCTGGAAAATATATGTATGTTTGTATATGTATATTTTTTAACTGAGAAATTTGTCATCTTTTTAAAAGATAAAAAACTATTATTTTTTAAAAATACAACTTTAATTCAAATTACATGGATAATATGTTCCAAAAAGAGAGAATTTTCCTTAATTCCTAGGAAAAGGAGCAGTATATATAATGTTTTTCTACAGTAACATTGGAATTGTTTTTCTTCATCAACTGTAGGTTTGGACAAGCTCTAGGCCTGGTCTTTATCAGGCTTTCAATGAACTGAAGAGAAGCAGGTGAAGGTACAGACCAGGCATATCTCCCAGTGTGGGAGTGACTAAGAAGTACTGTATCTCTTCTTTTAAGTCTAAATCTTCAAAGAGAGTAATGATTAGAGGGCAATTTAAACTATCAAGCCAAAGAAATGCACACACCTAATACCTAACTGTCAAAGGGGTGATTCACAACTTGGTCTCATAACTGGAAGAAAAAAAGAAACTTTTGGAATTAGAATAAACAAATACAAACATTTGTACAAGATCTGCTGAAACTCCAAGTGGTTCTTCTCATAATTTGGAGAATTTTTTAAGAAGTGTGCCCTGAAAATCCCAAAGTTATCTAGCAGCAACTCAAATTCAACATAAACCAGAAAGAGTCATCTTTCTCCCTAGCCTTTTTTCTGCTATGGATTATTTTCTATATGATTGAGCCTCTGGGCTGTGTTTGATTTATATTTTTTTATTCTGTTATTTTATATGCATCTTTAGAGAAATCACAACAGGAAACCCCAACTGAATTTACTTTTTAATAAATACTACATATCTTTTCTAGACTTCAGTTCCTTGTTTGTAAATGAGGAATCAAACCAATTAAGTAGAAAGATTATAGACTCAAAAACCAGATGTGTCTGTTCATACTCCAACTCTGCCACTTACATGTATGCTGTCCTGGAAAATTTTAACAACTCATCTGCATCAAAGTCTCCTTGTTCTTACATTCTTTGACTTGATGATTTATCTGATGATGTTTCCATATTTCCATATCATACTAAAGAAAATTAAGTAAAATATTAACTTTAAGAGAGCCATGAAATTAGTAGGTATAGACTGCAGAATTCATATATATTGCAGTTTGAAAAATTACAGTTGGAGGCTCCCAGGAAACTATTTCAATCCACTTAACTCTATACAACCATGTTCTTTCCAGCCTGAGTGACTGCCTCTAGCTGCTTCCACCTGAGATGCCCTCCTTCTGCCCATTTATATGTACCCTAGCCACACTTCAAAGCCCAACTCAACTCACATTCTCTAACTGAAGCATCCATTTCAGAAACATCCTTCTGAAAATTTCAGTAAAAACTGAACAGTAACTAAACTTTCTAATTAAACAGGACTTAGGCTTATTATGCATTTCCACCCTTCGCAATATGTAATATACTGTTTTACCTGCATGAGGTACTTAAATTATTCATTCTCTTATTTACTTTCTTTAAATTCTCATCAAAAATGTACCACATACTCTGTGCTCTAGGACTTTACGTTTCTTTGTAAAATGGAAATGAAAATTCCTATCTTTCAAGGTTGTGGAAGACTTAAAAAGATAATGTTAATGAAAGGGCCTGGCCTGTGTTATGGCATAAATGTCTGTTTCTCCTTCTTTCGTAAGCAGGTATTTTCTGAAAATTTAAAAAAAAAAAATTAATTCTCAGAAATAAATGATGTCCTATCCAGAAAGCAGTTTACTTTCTTTGTCACAAGCAACATTGTAACACTGTCTTTTTTTTTAGTGTTTTTTTGTATATTTTTGGATATGTCTGTCACTTAAAAAAAATTTCTAACTTTGCTAACATTAATAGAATTCCATGACCATATGTTTAGAATACTGGGGAAAGGCGATTCCTTCTCTTTTCCTCACACTTGAAGGGTTGCTTCATACATTTGTAATATAGATAGACTCTTTTGTTATGTTCTGTACTACATCTTTGGCCTCTTAAATAATTTTTTAAAAATTCGAGTGCATTAAGTTTCACTCTTTGTGCAGTAAAGTTCCATGAGTGTGACAAATGCACAATGCCGTATATCTACCATTACAGTCCAATACAGAATACTTTCACTGCTTCTGAAAATTCACTGTACTCCATCCAATCAACACTAACTCCAATTCCTAGAAACCATTGATCTTTTGACTCTATAGTTTTGCCTTTTCCAGAACATTATAGGAATCATACAATATCTAGCTTTTTTATACTGGCTTTTTAAATTTAGCAATATGCATTTAGCTGTTTTTATCACCAAATAGTATTCCATTGTATGCATATATCTGAATATATTAAAAATAGCATCCTATTCTTGCTTGTCTATTTCCTCCAATTGCTTTTCTTCTGACTGTTTCTGTATGCCTCTGGTAAAACCAGGCTTTCCTCAGATACCTGGCTCTCTTGGCTGTTTGTTTAAGAACAGGGTACCAAAAAGCTAACTGGAAGCTCTGAGCATGAGGTCAGTATGTGGAGTGCGAATTTTCCTGTAGCAAAACTAATGGATTGGTTTTGTTGGAGGTGTCTTACTGACATATCTGTTGGAGAAATATCAACATCTTCAGACATAGTCTAGGAATGGTCAGATTGCCTAGAGATCTGCTGATCCTTTTTGCCAACTTTCTGCAAGTAAAAGTGGGGAGAAAGCCCAAGGTTTAAATTCAGTTCAGAACTTTAGCCTATTCCTATTGCCTATAACTGTGTGGTCTAAAGAACCTCTCTTTTATACCTCCTTCAGCAAAATGGACTCCCATCCACTGTACTAGTCTTCTGTGTGGTAGAAAAACTATGGTTGCTCTACTGTGCAAGAAAATGCCTGGAGGGTCTAACTGTTGCGTTTTTATTGGAATAGTTTTATTGAGATACAATCCATAAACCATACAATTAACTCTTTAAAGTACATAACTCAACATTTTTTAATATATTCACAAAGTTATGCAACTCACACCACATTGATTTTAGAACATTCTCACCACCTCACCAAAAGGCCCTAAGTCCTGCCCTCTATACCTCACATCCTCCACTGCCCCCAACCTTAGCCCGAAGCAATACTAATCTACTTTATGTGTCTATAGATTTGCCTAGTTGGGACATTTCATATAAATGGATTCACTTTTATTTCTGCCAAATAATAGCTCATCATGTGGATATACCATATTTTATTTATTCACTTGTCAGTTAATGGTTTGGAGTTGTTTCTACTTTTTGGCTCTTATAAATAATACTTCTAAGAACAATTGTGTACAAGT
The DNA here is from genome assembly GCF_002288905.1 of Enhydra lutris kenyoni. Lineage (NCBI taxonomy): Eukaryota > Metazoa > Chordata > Mammalia > Carnivora > Mustelidae > Enhydra > Enhydra lutris. The sequence goes on along the minus strand of NW_019154154.1, from coordinate 3,018,140 downwards.
TTCTCAACAGACATGTTTTTACTTCTCCTGGGTATATACCTAGGAATGGAATTGCTGGTAACTCTTTTTTAACTTTTTGAGAAACTGTTGGTATGTTTTCCAAAGTAGCTCAACCATTTACATTACCACTAACAATGTATGAGTGTTCCAATTCTCCACATCCTAGACAACACTTGTCATTATCTGACTTTTTTATTACACCGCTTTAGTGTACATGAAGTGGCATCTCATTCTAAATGGTTTTAAAACATACTTTCAGCTACTCTTAATTTTAATTCCACTTTGTCTTCTCTTCCAGAAGTATAAGTGGCCGCTAATTTATCATCTTTTAGGGGTTCTATAGAGTATGTTGCTTTCTCTACCAATCACTTAGCAGTAGCATTTTGGGGACTGCTATATCAGGTAATTCTGACCCATCAGTTTTTCAGCTTCTAAAGTTTTGTGGTTTCTGTCTTTCCCATTTTCTTTGGTTGGCTTTCTATCCTTAAGCAATTCATTTGCTTTATTTTAATGGTTTTTAAAGGGAAGAGTAGTCATGCATATTTTAATTCACCATCTCTAAACTGGAAGTTTATTTTCAACTCTACTTGCATGTTGCAGTTTTTTGTTTATAAAATAAAGAGAATAAAGTTTAACTGTTTCTTTTTTCTAAAAGAGACATAAGGTGGCTTATGCCTCTTTTCTAAAAGAGGCATAAGCCACCTTAGAATAAAATATTACTTTTGGAAATAAAGGCAAACACAAACATACTTGAATTCTTTGTCATGGCTCTTTTGTGATCATTTAAAAATATGTAAATTATATGAATAGCAACAACTTGTATTAATTTTTCTCATCTTTTAACCCCCTGAGCCACCCAGGTGCCCCAATTTTTCTCATCTTTTAAATTAATCACTGAGATACATTAAACTTTAAAACATCATACAAATGATGGCTACCAACTTCCTTTTTAAACTTTTAATGATGCTAATAGTAATACTTTGTACATACTGTATCCCAGGCACTGTGCTAAGCATTGTTCATACATTACCTCACTTAATTTTTCTGTGAGGCAAGAACTTTCGAACTACTAGTATAGAGAAGGAAGCTGTAGTTTTACTATCTACTGTAACATGCTAGGAAATAGTGGATTTAGGCATTTATATTTGCTTTCTGATTCTGAGGCTTGTTCTCTTAACAATATGCTATACTTTACTGGGGAAGACCTTTGCTTATTCAGGTTAGAGGCAGCCCAGGTTGGTTAAATCTGCCATAGCAGGGACAGCTGGGTGGCTCAGTTGGTTAAGCCACTGCCTTCGGCTCAGGTCATGATCCCCAGGGTCCTGGAATCAAATCCCACATCCGGTTCCTTGCTCAGTGGGGAGCCTGCTTCTCTCTCTGCCTCTGCCTGCCACTCTGCCTGCTTGTGCACGTGCTCTCTCTCTCTCTCTCTCTCTAAATAAAACCTTAAAAAAAAATCTGCCATAGCATAAATTATATATCTATGTGTTTAAACATTGTGCTTGGTGTTGGGTCCATGGTCAAAGGAGTGAGACTGATACAAAGCGAAGGTCCAGCAAAGCTTTATTTCGCGCCAAGCATCGAGAATCAAACTGACGGGCCAGGGCCGTCTCTTGCAAAGCAGGCCCTTACACTTGGGTCTGTAGGTATTACTAATATCTGTCTAAATTTTAAATTGAAGATATTTAATTGATTAAATTCTTTCTGCTTATGGATTTTTTTGAGCTTTAAGCCAAATTAAAGTACAGATAATTATAATCAATTAACATTAACTTAATGTGGGATTCTGGAATGCCGGTTTTGGAAGTCAATTTAAATATGGGCTTTCCTGTTTTAAAACAATTTGTAGCATGTGGGCCCTTGGGTGCTTAGTCTCTTAAGTGTATGCCTTCGCTGTAGGTCATGATTCCCGGGTCCTGGAATCAAGGCCCACATTGGGCTCCCTCCTCAGCAGGGAGTCTGCTTCTCCCCTTGCCCTCCCCAACCCAGCTCATGCACTTGGGTTCTCTTGTTCTCTTTCTCACGAAAATAAATAAAAACTTTTTTAGAAAAAATTTGTAGCACAAAGAGACTCCATGTTCCTGCCTTAAAGAGTATTTTGCCAAATGCAGGAGGAAAATAAAAATAAAACAAAACCTTCTTACTTAAAAAAAAAATTAGTTTCTATTTTGAGTTGTTTTATTAAATTCCTCATTACAATTGTTTTTTTGTTTGTTTTTGTATCTCATAAGAATGACTGTGATTACTATCTCAGTGGTTGGGTGTGGCTGAAGAGATGATACACAATCTAACATTCTTCCCGGGTTAATTTGTTCTCTTTTTCCATCTCTTCCCCCCTTAACTGAAGTGACAAACTGAAAGAGTTTTTGAGATAATGGGATAACTTACCACAAAGGTCCCAAGGAGGGGAATGGTTTATGGGGCTATGTGTTTAGAATGTTCCAGGAATAGTGAGGAGACCATTGTGCCTAAGTGCAGAGGGCAAGGGGAAGGCAGCTCCTGATAAAGCTGGAGAGGTTGGCAGGATGGCTCCTGTAGGCACTGCAGGCCACGCCAAGAGTTCACAATACAGAGCTGATGAGTAGCAGTGAGTCACAAAGGGCAGGGGGCCTTCCATGTGGCCAAAGCCTTGTATAAGAGAGCACCTCATGACTCCCTACTGTTTTAGCCTAAAAAAATCAAAAGGGAGAAATTTGGGTCTGAGTTTCTAAATATTTTGCAGGCAGTTTTAGAAGTCAAAGAATTACTGTTGATTTATTTTACAGTAAGATGCCTGTATTCCTGACTGGCCTGGCCAAGATAGCTTCAACTTCATCTATGGACACATACATGTGGAACCATAAATCTTATATGCAAAAAACACAAAACAAACAAAAAAACTTATGTGCAAACTGCCTCAATTCAGAGAGCTCTTCCTGGACTTTTAATCCATCAGTGCTAATGGCACTGAATTGAATAAACTCATGCTCATGTAGGAACGAGTTAAACTGCTTGTATTTGGTTTTCCAAAATACTAATGCTATCCAAACTGCAATGTCTCCTAAATACTACTTAAGGGCTCTGTATTTCATGTTTCAATTCTATGAACCTTTATAGAAATAGCTGCTGGACAAGATTCCTGCTTTCAGGGAGCCCACAAACTATCTACCGTGATAGACAGGCACACCATTTTTTTTTTTTTTTTTTACATAAAGCATGATAGATTCCCCAGTGGAGACCTGATTCAACTTTTTCTATGGTTGTCATAGGTGGATGTTGATGCTTTTTATCTGTGAAATGTATGAGTTATATTTGATGATGATAATGATAACTATCATCAGGCATTCTGCTGGATGATTTACACAAATTACATGTTATTTCAAAGTAGAAGTCCTCCTCCCCCTTCCTTCATTTAGTGTGTGAGGAAACTAGGCTTCAGAGAACTGAATTAGCCAAGGGTAAAATAGGTAGTGAGTGGGGTCCCTGTGATTCCTCCCATTAGTGATTCTGGAGTTCTGTACTTCTTGCACTTCTACAGAGCAACTCCTTAAATACTATGATGTATTTCTGGAATGAATCAGAGGCAATTTGATAACAACTTTATCACTAACCCTCTAAGGACATTTGTACTTGTTTTGTTTTGAATGATCAAATTGTTCTAAAGTGTGGGCCCTTCTGTATTCATTTATCAAAACTTCCCTGAATATCTGTGAGTGAAGCATGATGCCAATGGAGCTGCAATGATGACTGTACCATTGTGCTTGACTCTGAAGAACTTCAAGTCTGAAGAGAAGCAAGGAATTATAATGCAGAGTCACAAATACCGTTAGAGTAATTTTTAAAAGCCCCCTTCCTGCTTCTCGAGTCCTGTCTCCTTCCCTCCTCTACTCTTCCTCCTCTATCTACTTCTTATGGTAGTAGCTTCTCTGGGGTGCCTCACTTTGCCTGCCATCTGAGTGACCTCCTTCATCCCCAAAGCTATGCTCAGATTCTTCTCTTGAGCTGCAAGCTAAGCGTCTATCCAAAGTTGGCTATCCAATATCCAACCCAAATCTATGTATCCTAGAATTTTATGCTGAATTTTCAGTATTTCCTGAAAAATGAGCTTGATGACCCTTTCACAGTGAGTATTACCATGTAAATATCGTTATACAAAACAGCAATCATGGACTTACCCCTAGTCTCTTCCCTCCATGTCAACCCCTAACACTCATTAAATTAATATTTATAACAGTTTAACACCTGTCATTTTCCCCACCTCTGATGCTAGTAGAGCGTTAGCTCAGACTTTAATGATCTCTAAATACCACATTGTAATATTCATCTATTATGAGTTTTTCTAGCTATAATCTCTAAAAATTTAACATGTCCATTGTTTCCAGAGTGATCTTCCTAAAACAAAGTTTTGGTCATGACATTCTTTGATTTAAGACTTTTCTTTCTGGGGCACCTGGGTGGCTCAGTGGGTTAAGCCTCTGCCTTCGGATCGGGTCATGGTCTTAGGGTCTTGGGATCAAGCCCCACATTGGGCTTTCTACTCAGCAGGGAGTCTGCTTCCCCACCCCACCCCTACCTCTCTGCCTACTTGTGATCTCCCTCTCTGTCAAATAATAAACAAAATCTTAAGAAAATAAAATAAAACCTTTTACTTCCAAACATTGTTATAGACCTCAGTATTGTAGACCAAATCAGAATCCAGTTTGATCAATGCACCTTGTCTCTTACCAAACCCTTTCTCACCCTTATTTCTGCTTGCTCAATCAATCATTTACATTTCCCCTAACATGGCATATTACCTCACACCCCTGTGTTTTGGCTCAGACTACTGGTCCATTTGTTGAAATGCCTATCCTACCTCCCTCCTGTTCTTATCATGGTTCACCTGGTAAACACCTCTGCTTTCAGCACCCCACTGGAAGACCTAATTAACACTATACTACAACTGGAACTAACTAACTAGTTTTTGGGACATTCGGCCACCAACAGAATGAATATTCTTTTCAAGTACATGTGGAACATTCACCAGGATACACCTTATTCTGGGCCATAAAACAAACCTAAATGAATTTAAAAGAACTGAGATCAGACAAAGCATGTTCTCTGATCATAACACAATTAAACTATAAATCATATAAAGAAAGATACCTATAAAATCCCCTAAATATTTGGGAAGTAAACAGTTCATGGATTATAAGAGAAACTAGAAAATATTTTGAACTAAATGCAAATGAAAATTCAATTTATGAAAGTTGGAGGTGCAGCTAAAGCTGTGCTTAGAGGGAAACTTACAGCATAACATGATTGTATCAAAAGAAAAAAAAACTATCAATTTAGTGATACAAGTGTCTACCTTAAAAAACTACAATTTAAAGAGCAAATTAAATCCAAAGTAAGCTGAAGGATACAGAGAAACTAGAATAACTAAAACAATTTTGAAATAGAAGTACAAAGTTGGAGGACTTAGGCTCCCTGATATTAAGATTTACTCTAAAGCTCTAATAACCAAGATTAGTACAGCATTCACAGAATGACACAGAAGAATAGACACAGAGATTAATGGCATAGAGTGAAGAGTCTAGAAATATACCAATACATTTGTGGCCAATTGATTTTTGGCAAAGGTGAGAAGCATATTCAATGGAGAAATGGTGGTCTTTTCAACAAATGGTGCTAGAATGGTTGAGCTTTCACATACAAGAAAATGGACCTGAACTTTTATCTGACATCTCATACAAAAATTCAAATGGATTAGTGAATGAAATAAAAAATTATAAGACTTTTAGAAGACAATACAGAGAGAGACATAGTGAGAGAGGGAACACAAGCAGGCAGAGTGGGAGAGAGAAGCAGGCTCTCCACCAAGTAGGGAGCCCGATGTGGGGCTCGATCCCAGGACCCAGGGATCATGACCCAAGCCAAAGGCAGACGCTTAACCAACTGAGACACCCAGGTGCCCCCAGAAGCAATATTTGTAAAAGAAGTTACAACAAAGAAGCAATGTATATAAAAGTAAAAGATAGGGGCGCCTGGATGACTCAGTCAGTTAAGCATCTGACCAGCTCAGGTCATGATCTCAGGGTCTTGGGAATGAGCCCTGCATCAGGCAACCTGCTCAACAGGGAGATTCCTTGTTTCTCTCCCTCTCACTCTGTTCCTCCCCTTGCTGTGCTCTCTTTCTCAAATAAATTTTTTTTCTTTTTTCACAGCAGGTGCTCCAGCGGGGCGTGGATGCTGCGGAGGTCCATCCTCTCATGGCTTTCTTTCTGCTCCCAGGTCAGAGGTCACAGAAGAAGGAGTGGCTCTAGATTATCACGTGAGAGAGGGGTCACAGCACAGAACCCAAAAAACTTAACTTTAAAAAAAAAAAAAAATGACGCTGGGCGCCTGGGTGGCTCAGTGGGTTAAAGCCTCTGCCTTCGGCTCGGGTCAGGATCTCAGGGTCCTGGGATCGAGCCCCGCATCCGGCTCTCTGCTCAGCGAGGAGCCTGCTTCCCTCTCTCTCTCTCTCTCTCTCTCTGCCTGCCTCTCTGCCTACTTGTGATCTCTGTCTGTCAAACAAATAAATAAAATCTTTAAAAAAAAAAAAATGACCCAAAGTCTTCATTTTGAAAATTTTTTGCCCTTTGCATTATAACTTTATAACTCTTCATACCAAAAGATGAAGTTGTTTCCACCTCTTGGATCTAGTCTTAGCCGGGTGACTTGGTTTGGGAAATAACATGTGGCAGAAATAATGACGTGCCTAGGTCTTGTTAGAAGATAAACTGAGCCATATAAAAAAAGTTAAGAATTTATTTGAGCAAAAATTTATTTGAATCAGGCAACACCATATCAGAAGTGGTTAGGAACTCTACCTACAGGATATGGGGAAGTAGCTCGGAAAGAGGCTTTTATAGAGAAAAGGAGGAAGGAAAGTAAGAAAATTGGGTAGCTGTAGCTTAAAGCCTATTTGGCTGTGATTGGTTGTCCTAAGGGAGGGTTTTGATTTCATAATCTTGAGGCATTTACAAGCTTGGATTTTGGTTTACTTACCTCGGCCTCGGGCCACCTCAGTCTAATGGGCTTGTTTAATTAGCTGAACGTCTTCAAGAAAACTTGCATCCCTGACTACAGACAAATGAGGGAGTCCAGGGGCACCTGGGTGGCTCAGTGGGTTAAAGCCTGTCTTCAGCTTAGGTCATGATTCCAGGGTCCTGGGATCGGGCCCAGCATCCCTGGGATCGGGCCCTCTGCTCAGCGAGGAGCCTGCTTCCCTTCCTCTCTCTCTGCCTGCCTCTCTGCCTACTTGTGATCTCTGTCAAATAAACAAATAAAATCTTTAAAAAAAAAAAATGAGGGAGTCCAGGTGAGCCTGAACTGTTTGTCAACCCACAAAACCATGAGCTATGAAGGTATTTGTTGTTTTAAGCCAATAAGTCATGGGGTGGTTTATTGGAGATCATTAACCACCAACTGAAAGTTTTCACAGATGAAGTAACATATGAATTGTATTCTGAAGGATGAATAGAAGTTTCTTTTTCTTTTTTTTCTTATTATTTTTGTCTTTTTTTGAAGGATTTCTTGAGTGGGGGGCAGTTCATGAAAAATACCTCCAGTCTATTCTGTCTGTGGCATACTGGTCTCATAGTGGTTACGGGGCATCCTGGTTACCCTTTCCCCCAAGCCATTGAGAAAATAGCACAGGATCATCTGGAACGAATTACAGAGTCCCTGCAATCTTGGGGGCAACAGCAAAGACTCCTAAAAATTTTACTGCCAGTACCACCCTTTGGTATTTAGCCACACGATGCCTGATTTTGTTATTTAACTTTTCCTGTTTTGATACATCGTTGTCATGCCAGGACGGTGTCATTGTGAGGTTCAAAAGCCGAAACTACATCTTCTATATCTGCGTCTGTTCCTACAGCAACAGGCATAGTCCTTGTCATTTAGATGCTAAAAGAAAAAAAAAGATTTAGAGTAAATGAGGCTCATGGAGGGTCAGGTTTTTTTCCATATTTTCCATAGCCATCAGCTCTGCTCTAGACCAGAGTGGGTGTTGCCACTTTAATTGTGGTGTCCTGGCGGAGACCCAGGACTTAATTGTTGAAGACCCTTCCTTTTCTCCTAGCCACTTTTAAGTACAGAAGTTTCACGAAAAAGTTCACAAAAGTCCTAAAGAAGCCAGACGTGATGGCACTGGAGGTTCAGTAAGCACAGCCCTACGAAAGGTAGGATGATGCCAAGACTACCCTGTGGGAAACCAACACTGGAATCTGCTCACCTCCTCGATGCTGAGCTTCACTTGGATCCCCTTCATATTTGTCAGTGGGTGTTTTAAAGTACATCCTACGGCCCTGGGTCAACTCTCTCAAGGATTTCCCCCAGTCTTCTTCATTTGTACACATACGCTCATTATTTTTTTAAATGTTGAAATTAAGAAAGTTATAAAGAAGTAAATATTGTCAGTTTTCTAATAAGCTAGAAACAATAGCATTTAACATTTTGGTATACATTTGTCATATATATAGGAGTGTGTGTGTATGTGTGTGTGTAAATTTCACACTGATCAAACTTTTTTCCCAGTCAACAATATACCATAAATATCTTTATATCCTTCACTGTCAGTATGCTGACATTTTGACACTTTGTCTATTTTATTGTATATCATGATTTGTATAAATAATCCATTTTTATTGGCTGTTCACGTTGTGTCCATGTTTTGATTATTGTCAACAATGCTTCTATAATGCCCTTGTACATACATTTTGGAGCACATCCTTGACCTTTGCTTGGGATATATCATAAAAGTGGATTTTCCCAGCTAAAGGATATACATCTATGGCTTTTGCTACATATTTGTGATACTGACCTCTAGACATGGAAACCAATTCACAGTAACATTGTATACTTCCTACACCTCTTCACATTTTTTATTGTCCCTTGATATTTTTGTTAATCTGTCTCAAAGATTTTTAATGTTTTCTATGGATATTTTTGCCTATATTAAGTGCAAAAACCAGAGAATAGAAAAGAAAAAATTAGCCAAGTGCCTTGTTTGCTTATTTTGTTTGCTCATTGCTGGTTTGGTTTTTTTTGTGTGTGTGTGTGTTCTGTTGTAAGTATGTCTAGAAAAATAAAACTAAACTGAGTAAGCCTGACTCATAAGGAAGCTCCCTTTCATTTCCTTAGAGCAAGGCAGTGGAGTGCTCACAGGTCCTGATATTAGCAATTACTATTTTGGAAGCACAATGAGAAGTGACTACATTCCTCAGTGTTATCAAGCTTTTTCCATTATCTGTCAAAGTTTCATTTCACTACTTTCTTAAGGTCTGGATATACCCTGTTGATGTTTATGATATTTCCTATATTTCTCTTTATCTACTTTTTAGCATGTTGTAGTCTAAAGATGAACTACGCAAAAAAAAAAAAAAAAAGTCATATATTAAACTTGCAAAAATTGGAAACCAAAAGACCAGGATTCTAATAGTCCCTCTGCTACCCACAGCTGAGCACATCACTTAGACTGTGTGGGACCTCATTTCTGTATTGCAAATAGCTCTATATAACAGTCCCGGGGGGTAGTGGTGGCTGTAAATGGGGAAAGAATCTGTAGAGAGCCTTTATTAAATATCACTTGTGCCAGTTACTATGTATTTATTACCTTGCTAAATAGGCATTATTTCCACTCATTTTTTTCTTTTCTTTTTTTTCTTAAGTAGGCTCCATACCCAGCACAGTCTAGTGCAGGGCTTGAGCTCGTGACACTGAGATCAAAACCTGAGCTGAGATCAAGAGTCAGATGCTTAACTGACTGAGCCACCCAGGTGACCCCTGCCCTCATTTTAAAGAAAAGGAATCTGAGGTTCAGAGATGTGAATGGCCCAGGTCCTATAGTGAGTTAGTCATAGCTGTAACATGGAATCTAGGTTTGCCTAACTCCAAAGCCCTTTTTAGATGTGAGTATAATTTATTATTGACTAATGAGTAATTTATTAGCTCAATTTATTATTATAATTATTATAATATTATATAACATATAGTATATATATTTATATTATAACTTGTAATTATTATTATAATTTATTACTCAATTTATTATTGAGTGGTGAGTAATTTATTAGCTCATGAAGTATTTATTTAAGGCCTACTATGTGCCAAACACTATGCTCAGGTCTGAGAATTCAGTGAATAATTTAGATATCTTCTGCCTTATGAAGATTACAGTCAACTTGAGGTGGGAGGAAGAGACATTAAAAAGATAAGGACACAAATGTAGGATTACCAGTTGTGATTAGCACCATGAACAAAAGGGCATGGTGTTGTGAGAGAACAGGGAAACCTAATCTGAATTGAGCAGTCGGGGAAGAAATTTCGGAGCCCGAGAAGGTAGCAAGGAGTTAGTCAGGCAAGGATGGGAAGATAATTTTAACCTTTCCAGGTGGACCAACCTGCTAAGGGTGGAGAGCTGATCCAGCTGGCCCCCAACAAGCTCTTCAGGGGATGGAGAGGCCCTGATGATGACCACAGCTAGCTTTCTAGAGAAGGGCTGTGGCATGTCCAAGTGTGTGGTATTTCCTTAATACGTTATGTACTGGGGAGAGTCCTGTCCAGACGTGGAAGTGGCCTCTCCCTTCCCTTGGAAATTCTGGCATACCATCCAGTTTTGCAACTTCCCAGTATGTTGCCAGTCAGCTCTGCTAACCTATTGGCCCCACATCTCCTGGTGAATCTTGTAGTATTGTTCCTTGATCAGTTCTTCATGTTCTAACATCCACAGGGCAGAAAATGAGAGCTGAGCATGTTTAGCCACTTTCGTCTCCAATAATCTTCACTTTATACTGGGAATTTACATGCTAAAGATTCGGACATCTCAGAGAAAAGTTGCTCAGCCTTTTGACTAGTGATGTAATAATCATAGGCTCAGGAAATCTGGCAGTTTTTATTCAGTGGGGTCAATACTTTGGATAGCATTGGAAAGGATTACATGGAAGATGAGATCAAACTACATAGCTCTTTTGGATAATGGAGCAACATTCCCTTTTCCATAATGAGCAGAATTTCTGGATTACAAATGAAACTGAGTCATCTATTCTGGATAAGGGAAGGAGAGAGAATTTAACAATTGACAATAAGTGTAGAACTTTCTGGATAACGGGGGAAAGATGAAATTGAGGTGCTTTTCTGAATAACAGAGGGAAATAACCCAGAAAAGGAAGCGAGGTAGTAGCATCTTTGGCCCACAAGAACAAGCCAACAGGAGGGTGTGTGAGCAAAGACTTCCTTGTGTGGCCATCAAGCACAAACAGAGGAAGCTGTGCCTGAGGAGGCAGGTGCCCTGGAGTTTGTTTATTTCCAAGGCTTTCCATCGCTGCTGCATATGGCCTGGGGCCAGTGGAGCTCACAAAGCCTCAGCCGCCATATTCTTAAAATAGAGCATGTTGTGACCCTCTAGGTTCCGCAGCGACTGAGATACAAAGCTAGCATCTTCTCTGAACTGCCCAGATGAGAGGACCTAGAAATCTACTCGGGGATGCTGTGAGAGGACAGCTTAGTCATTTAGACTTATGAACTGTTACCAGTGGAGGGAAATTAGTCACATCCAGTACAAATCCTTCATTTTACAGTTAAGGAAACTGAGGCCTGCAGGTGGGAAATGACTCGTCCAAGGCCTCACAGGAAGAACAGAGCTGGGACAAGAACCCAGAATCCCCAAATCCCAGCCTGATTCTTTACAACAGCAAACTTAAAGCCATTTCATAAAATGAGAGAATGGCTTTCGGAGAAATCACTTGGGGTGGAAATCAGAGACTGAATGGAAAGACTCAAGGAAATGAATACACTAACATTTATCGAAAGCCTTCTATGAATTAGGCACTGTGCCAGCCTCATGTAATTCTCTCAAAAATCCTCCCGTTGGAGATATTATTGCTGTTTTACAGCTGTTGAAACGGAGACTCCAAGAGATTAAGTAAATATGTGGCTGAGTAAGTATTTGAACTCAGGTCTGCTTGAAAACAGCCTGCGCCTTTCTACCCGAGCAGACTGGAAACATCCATGGTTCTCAAGATCATCACTGATGTGATAAAACCTGGGACAGAAATGAGGCAAGGCTAACAAGCGCCTGCCTTTTTCTGTGGTGAGCAGGTCAGGAGGAGCAGACCACTCTTTCCTCCAGCATGAAGGCAGGGTGATGAACAAGAACATTGACATTCTGTCCTGATGTCACAGTTTGTGTTATGGAAAAATGATTTTCTGGATCAGTTCAGCATTTCTGATCTCATTTTAGGTATGGTTACTCCAAGGGCTGTTTTCCTTTTGGCCTATGTGGTCTCTCTGGTCTTATGAATGCTATTTTTATCCCAATTGAATCACTTATATTAGGTTTTGACAGAGGTTATTTGTAAAGTTTTGTGTATAATTTGCTTCTAAAACACCACCGGCCAAGAACCATGAAATTCCTTTCATCACTAAAACTCTTCTAGACCAAGTGCTTTAAGAAATGAAATCACCTTCGGATGAGTTGTTAATAAAAATTAAAGCTATAGCCAGTAGCATGGATATTTTTGGGCTCTTGGCCAGAAAAGAAACCATCTGTGTGCAAGAAAACAGGCCGACAATTTTGGACTCTGGTCTCTGGGGCTGCATTGTGCATTGACCTCACCGGTAATTACCCGAATGAATTGCCTTTGGGTTGTGTTCTCTCATCATGGAAACCTTCTCTTACCAATGCAAACCACGTGGGTTAAAATGAGAAAACAAAAGCCAAACTCCTCCCCACCCCATACCCGAAAGCCCCTCTGTCAGGGATCCCAGGTGGACCTGGTGGGCGGAGGGGGTTTGCTGTTGGAAGCTGAGAAGGGCTGGTCAGCCCGCATGCCATCCATAGGTGGAGGGCTGTTATTCTGTTTCCCGCCTATGAGAGGATACCCCTATTGTTCCTGAAAACGCTGACCAGGACCCACACTTCCAACAAAAATTCCTCTACCCCTACAACAGCAGCAAGAGCAGCGGCAGAAGCAACAGCAATAGAAAAGTGTTTTGATGAATTGCTAGACGGATAGGGCTTGCCGTGCCCCCAGCCCTGCAGATACCAAATGCCTTTAAGATACAGCCTTTCCCATCCTAATCTACAAAGGAAACAGGAAAAAGGAACTTAAAACTCCCTGTGCTCAGACAGAAATGAGACTGTTACAGCCTGCTTCTGTGCTGTTCCTTCTTGCCTCTGACTTGTAAACAAGACCTAGTAGAACATGCGAATGGAAAGTCACAAACCTCTGTGTGTTTGAAAGGCTCCTTGGGACCTCATGCACATCTGCGGGAACTGGATGGAGAGATTTGGGGAAGCATGGACTCTTTAGCCGGCTTAGTTCTCTGTGGAGTCAGCTTGCTCCTTTCTGGTAAGGTTTGGCTTTGTTTTCTTAATTTAGTTTTTTTGGTTTGTTTTGGGTTTTTTTGTTTGTTTTAAACGGAGATAGTGATTCTGGGCTTTCTCACCAGCTGTTAGTGCTGGTTAACAAGGGGAAGCTGTGGCTTAGGCACTGTTTCTCCAGGACTTTCCATTTAATCTATGTGTGGATTAAAATGCAATGTCTTCACGGCATTGAACTGATTTTTCTAGAGTTTTCCTTCTGCATAATTGCCACCTGTGTTGCCGCAGACTCTATGAGAACTGATCAGGTCACTTTATTTGTAGAGATCCACTTACTGTAATACATTATTTGACTGCCCCTCATTTGGGATTATTTCCTTATTAAAAAAATAAATAAATAAACCCTGCTTCCCAAAAAACTCCCATAATTTTGTAAAAAACGAAATTCATGCAGAGAATTATGGGACCCACTTACAGCAATGTGCAGATTGTCATTTTTAAATGAGAACAAAAATGCTTTTCTATAAGGATTTCTTATCTATCCACATCCTATTTTAAGCAAAACAGCCAAAGGCTAGGCTTTTTTTCTTTTTCTCTAAGAGCTGGGGTCAGGACTTTATAATTTTTGTTAGATTTTTAAAAATATTTGGCATGTAGTAATTTATAAAGTCTTCATTATCCCAATGGGACGAAAGTTGGGGCAGTTACCCCGATCCCTGGGCACAGGAGATTATCGAAAGCTAAGGAATGGTGGGTTTGGATGTTTTTGGATCTGGTATGTCTGTTGCTCAGATTCTCCAGATAGTGGCATGCCTCTTCTATTCCCTCACTCTGTGGGACACTGGCTGAGAGTGGAATGAAATCCTGACGTGCAAATCACAACTCTAATCACCAGCAGATTCTCCCTGTTAGTTTGAAAACATTCTAATTATTGTAATGAAAATAGAATTGTTAGTGGAAATCAAATTGGGAAAATGTGCTGAATTCAATGGTGCAGCCTATATTATGTTATTAAAAATGGATCCAAACATACATAAGTATGTGTTACATTATTTTCATCTTTTTCTATATGTTTGAAATACTATATTAAATAGTCAAAAAATTAATCCAACAAAATTCTATTCTCTAGTAATAGGCACCTTTAAAACAAATAATTACCATGATTCCATTTTTATTTTGCTTTCTTTTCTGTGTGACATATTTATCAGTAACATGAAATCTGGAACTACTCTACACCAGGGATTATAGTAAGGCAAAGCCCAGGGGGTTACAGTTGCTCTGAGATACTTTATAAGTTAAATCACCTGTGTGCGTACACATGCACACACACACACACACACACACACACACACACACACAGAGTTTTAATTCATTTTTTCCCCCTCAAAGTGACTGGATCATGGTACTTTGCAGTATAGGCTTAGACATAAAATCAGACAAAAAAAAATTTATGTGGCTGAAATAGTTGCTCTGTGTCTAGACCTTAGTTCCCTGGAAACATAGCCCTGACTTCAACAGGGAGAGGCTCAAGGAGAGGGATTTCATGCTCCTTTTGAAAAGAAAGTGTGACACTAGCAAAGTTGGTTTCTGGGGTAGGTCTGTTGTATTGGAATCCTAACTTACTTTCCCAGTATAACCCTCCATGGACATGGATATACAATGCTTGGTCATTGCAACAAGAATCCAGCATGATCATGTCTATAAGCATAGGAGTCCATTCTTTTTTGGGGGGGCGGGGGGCGTGGGGAGGCCATTCTTTACACCAAACTCCAGTGGTGCACCAATTGATGAAACAAGGGACTTACGACTTAGGCATTTCTCTCTCTATTCCAGTGGTTTGTTTCTGATTCCTTTTTTCTCTGGACATAGAGGACTGAAACAATATGTCACATTTGCCTCAATGAAGGTGGCTCTGGGTGGCAGATACTGACCCATAAGGGGTTGGAAAAGGTATATAATTTTCAGAAGACTTCCCTAGATTGTGTACATTCCCCTCCCAATGGAGAATCACGGCCAACTTACAAACAAGTTCTCATAAACACACTAGCTTTTCCCTACTCTCCCATTCTCTCCAGTCAGGCTGTTTAGTCTAAAGAATTGTATATGCAGAAATACAAAATATATTATTCTTTGTGCTTTATCATAGTATGTCCTATATGATCAACACTGACCCAGTGGTAAGTCTCTAGTAGTGTGCCTTCATATCTCTTTCCTGTTTCATTTGGCATTTTAAATAACAACTATTATCTCTAATAGTGGATATTTTGTCTGGAATGACAGTGGAAATTCGGTTACAAGGTCAGGGAAGTGGTCCCAGATGGAACCTTCTCTTTAGGGCTGGTCTTGGAAGGTTATATCGGGTCTTAGTTATCTAGGGTGGAGGTCCAGAAGCTGGGACTAGAGACACACCTGGAAATTACTCTCACAGGGAGGAGTTTTGCTTTCTTCACAGATGCTCCCTCCTAAGCATTGTCTTTGTTGGAAATGTCAGGATTTCCCTTTCAGCTCTATGCTGGGAGAGCTTCCTGCAAGAGTTCTGGTTCTTTTAAGACATCTCGAGGAGGGAAGCACTCATCCAAGTCCATTTCAGAAGATTGTGCTGTGTCTTCTGGGGGATTCATATGGGTGGATTCCAAATTTTTCTGACATTATAAATTTGTCTACTAAAAAGATAGGTGTATGATTGTGTAACCTGCTTATTCCCTGTAGATGGCTTATTGGTTAGGCCACAGAATCTGTATTCAGATGATTTCTCTAAGATGAATAAGTGGACCAAACCCAAAAGATAGCAATTTAAAATGGATCAATGTGAAGTTTGGTTTCAAAAAAATGTATGTATTTATGTTCAGTGTGAGAGAGTCTTGGTTTGTTGAAAGTTCTAGGGAATAATACCTACATTTTGGTGATACACACAATTCATAGGTGCCAACATGTGCTCTGTTTACTAAAAATGTAATATATAAGCTGCAACAGTTGACTTTAGTAGAAATATAAGGTCCACATTAGAAATGGTAGTCACTTGGGGAGCCTGGGTGGCTCAGTGGGTTAAGCCTTTGCCTTCAGCTCAGGTCATGATCTCAAGGTCCTGGAATCAAGACCCACATTGGCCTCTCTGCTCAGAAGGGAACCTGCTTCCCCCCCACCCCCGGCCCCCACCACCTGCCTCTCTGCCTATTTGTGATCTCTGTCAAATAAATAAAAATTTTTTTTTAAAAATGTAAAAAAAAAAAATGTAGTCACATTACTGCTCAGAGAATATCCATTAAACACTGAAGAGACTGAAAAATTTGACAGCAAAGAGAGTGGGCAAGCAAGAAGGTAAGTGCTTTAGAAAAATATTTAGCCAGGAGAAAAGAGATGAATTTTTAAGGGTTTCCATAGAGAAGACACCATAGATTGACATTGTATTTTGCTAGATCTAGCACACAAGGATGAAGGGAGTTTGGCTTGATTGATACAAAGTTTCTGAATATTGGACCACCATCCCCATGATGAGTGAGCTCCCACACTGGAGAATGTTGAGGCATAGATGGGGTGATCCTCTAGCAGGATCATCTGAAGACACTTCTCTTTTTTTTTTTTTTTTTAAGATTTTATTTATTTATTTGACAGAGATCACAAGTAGGCAGAGAGGAAGGCAGAGAGAGAGGAGGAAGCAGGCTCCCTGCTGAGCAGAGAGCCTGATGCGGGGCTCGATCCCAGGACCGTGGGATCATGACCTGAGCCGAAGGCAGAGGCTTTAACCCACTGAGCCACCCAGGCGCCCCGAAGACACTTCTCTTTTACATCCCTTTCATTTTACTGTTTGTGGCTCTTCCCTGATCATTTAAGTGGAGAAGAGTTCAGAAAAGCCACCAACATCTTTGCCCAGTGAAACCAACCTGGGTGTTTCCTGAATTTTAACTCAATCAACATGCCTTATGAGGAAAAAAAGCATATGTGTACATGTGCTATGATGAGTCTTCTGAAGCCACTACTCTTGGAGACTGAAGTGGAGCTAAAACAAACAAATAAAAAACAGGAGAAACAGTGAAGAGTAAGCATTTTGAAACCACGGATCTGGGGTTAAGCTCAAACTTGATGACTATGAGAATGTCACTTGATTTCTCAAAGCCACTGTTTTCTCCTCTTTTGTGGATGAGAGGACTTATTTCCCAAAGTCATTATGAGCATCACGTGATGCAAGTAGAGAGCTTAGCCAGTAAGAACTTCCTTAATAAATGAAGCAAGTATAATAATAACAATAATAATAATAATAATAAGTGTTTCTATGAGGAACTCTCTGGTAGTTCAAGACTAGTTCAATATTCTCCAGCATGTAGGGAAGTCACTGCTCAGAGAGGTACTCTCCTTCTAAAAGACATCAACTTTATCCAATTCCACAAGTTTTATGCTCGTCTCTGTCCATGTGGACTATTATCCAGTGCTTCCCCTCACCTCCTCTTCATCCTTGCTCTAGGCTTTTTGCATTTAGTCAGGCTCACCTCTACAATCTATGCCTTTTTTCCTCTTGGCTCTTGTTCATGCTCCTCCATCCATTTGGAAAGGACGCTCTCCATGCCTACTCTGTAAACACATATTCAACTCAACCTGCCTAGGCCAAATTTTCCTCAATGATCTTCCCCTAATCCTCAGTTCCCTTACCATATAGGCTGTGTCTTTGTGATTTGGGCACATACATTTAGCTACATTAGCCTCTAACATTTTTGGCAAGAGATGTTACTTCTTTTTTATTCTCCATAACGCATGCATTTGATGTTGAATAATCTTTATTGGATAGAGTTTAATATGCCATAATAAGAAATTGTTGGTATGCCACAGCAGGCCTGAAAGAAAGAAGGAATGTTGTAGAAAGAGTTTTAGTCACATTGAAGTAATAATAATGACAAAAATAACAAATAATTGGATGACAGTAACCGAATTCATGTAAATGGCAAGTGGTATTTGCTCAAATCTTAAAAGATTAGCTTGTTTTATATATATATATATATAATGTGAACAAGGTCAAAAAAAATTCCTTTATTCCCTTAGATGTGAAACATAAAAAAACTTCATGAAGATGGGTCTAACCTGGCCTTTACCTAATATTAGATATTGTACTATTATTGAATTTCACCCAAAAGATAGACTCTTTCTTCAATAGACCTTTGAGTTATTGCCCACCTTTCCTTTGTTCATTTTACTCATTCCTTTACTCAACTATCATTTCGGTCAATGAAGACATATTGAGGATTTAGTTTATGCCAAGTACTGTACTACTTATGAGGAATGCAAAAAAGGATGAGTCATTTTTTCTCCCTTCACATTTTAGTAGGAAAGAAGAGTATAGGCAGATGAATTATGTGGTGTGATAAATGGTACCATAGGGATACATACAAAATCAAGCTTTTCAAGAGTTACAAAAACTATTAGTGACTTCAATAAAAAAAAAAGGAACTTTAAAATCTAAATTAAATGTCTAAAAACATAGAATGTCACCTTCATTAGTTGCTAAACATGTATGAATAAAATGAATAATATTTCACAACAATCTGTAGGTTAGATTTTCCTCACTTTGCAAGAATTCCTAAATAGTTGTGGATATTGCCAATTATTGCCAATTGTAATTATAAGTTGCTCACAGCCAAATGATGTGAAGACTAAGAATAAAAAAAGGAAAAGGGAAGAAAGCACTTCCCATTAGAGGGAGCAGGGAGTGTGGAATAGCAAGGCAAGTTCAAGAAAGTGGAGTAAGGTTGGACTGTAGGGTGGGAGTGGAGAATTATGGTTGGGGTCAGAAAGGGAAGGGCCTTGTAGACCATTTTAAGTAACTTGTACCTCATTCTGTTCATGTTGAAATTTAGTATGGTGTTTGTCCTATCACAGCTGATTTATATCTTGGAAAATTCACTGTGATAATGGTATGGAAGATGGGCTAACCCGGCAGAGAGTATCAGCCCAGACTAATAATGTTTCTTTTCAAAACTCCAGGAAGGAAGGTCTGGATGGGCAGGGGTGTTGAGAACGTTTAGGAGGTGAAGCTATAGGGGTTGGTGATGCATTGCCTTTGGGAGATTGAGTGATAGGGGACAGAATAAGTATTGCTCTGTGGTTTTGGTTTGAGTAATGGTGGTAAAATTCACAGTGCTGGGAAATGTGGCAGAAGGAACTGGTTGGAGATGAGCTGAGATGGAGCCAGTCGTTATTTTGTTCATGCTCACTTTGAGGTTCCATGAAAAGGGAAATATTTAGCAAAATTGAGCTCTCTGGGTCTGAAGCTTAGATAAAGGAGTCTGGGCAAGGGTTTGAGATATAGGCATCCTTGGTTTATGGGAAGTGAAGTCATGGTCATGAATGTGTACAAAAATTAAAGGATGAAAAAGAGGAAGTCAAGGGTTCTATGAAGAAGCAGTCAGGGAGTTGGTAAGAGAAGTAAATCCAATCAGATTTCTTTTCTGGAATTTGAGAGAATTGGTGTGGCAGTAGCTAAAGAAGAAGAGCTTTTTAAGAAGAGAGTAGGAAGGGAACAGCAGAGTGACAGCCCCTGGGCTTGACGTGGGGGCACCAGATTATAGGTGTGTTGTTTTACAGAACACCAGCTGCACTCATAACATTCTGGACCAGAACTGAAAGGGATGTCAGACGATCAGTTGGCATGACTCCCAGCCTTCAGGAAAGGGAATGTCTAAAGGTGCCTCCCTTATTTCTGGAATTTCAAACTGATAACCGAGTTCCCACCAGTCTGGCCAGACTATTCCTTAACTCCTAGTACACGTGCAGAATGTTTTTTAGCTTCATCTGTGCCTGCTTTCCTCTGCGCCCCATCCCCCCACTTCCCCCACTTGTCCCTTCAGGAATCTGACCATCCTTCTCTCCATGTTTCTTTACCAAGGCAGCAGGGGCAGGTGTGGGGGCGTGGGTCTGCCAGATGGACAGACTCCTCTTTTCAACACATACGCTGATGAGAGGGAGTGAATTCCTTCTGCCCCGCTGTTCCCTCTGGGACATGGTATGGATAGGACAGGGGAGCCTGTCCGGCGGCCAGATGACAGACACTGTGGGTGGCTGCTGTTAGCTTTCTGTTGGCCACTGCCCTTGCTCAGAGTTTGACCAGTGAGGTGTAGATGGTGGTCACACCCATCTCCCCAGATCTGTCAGCTTTCCCGCTTTTGTTAGAGGGTGATATCATGCTTCCTGGGGGGAGTGCTGGAAGACAATGCTCGGCCACTTTTCTCCAGATACAATAGGCGGAGTCAGGAAGGCAGTATTGACATTGCTGGGGCCAGGGAGGCACTCAGAGCTCTGCGGCCGTCAGATGGTGAACCAGCTTAACCTTGGCACACGGGGCCTGGGTTGTGCAAGGCGTCTGGCTGCAGAGCCAAAGGGGACTCCGCCCTGGGGACAGGACTGCTTTAGACATCTGGGAATCTGGGATGGGCTTCAAATTCTGATCCCTCTGTCAAAAACAACCACAAAACAGTAACAGTACCGGATAACAAAAATGACTACCATAGACTGAATGTCTCTGTGGCAAGGATTTAATAGGATTTTTCTTAACTCACAACAATCTTGCTCAATAGATAATATTTTTTAAATAGACGGTAAAACTGAGGTTCAAAAAGTGACTTGCCCAAGGTTAAAAACTAAGACCTGCGTTATTTTGGACTGCCTAGCATTCCTATTTTTCAAGAGCTGTCATTAGTTCCCTCCATGTGACCCTGATGGGACTGCCAATTACTGATTGCAGAGTGTACCACTCAGCTGACCACAGCAGTTGGTTCCGATGGAGGAAGAATGACCCAACAGGGAGAGTTAGACTCTTTCTCTGGGAATTTGTGAGCAAGAGGTTCTCCTTGTCCAGTGAGGACACTGAACACCCAGAGCTACCAGCTTCCCTGGACAGCTGAGAGAAACTGGTCTTTGGCAGGAGAGAACGAGTTCAGTCGCGCAGAGAGAACAGAACCATGACAGGCGCTCTGCAATTATTGGAGTGTTGAGTCCAGTGGTTTTAGATCAGAGACCCAACCCTGTACCTTCCAATTATGGGAACCAGTTACCTTCATTTGCTTCCACTATTTTGAATGGTTTCTGTCTCTTGAAAGTGAATAGTCCTGAGAAGCCCCATTTCCTCAGGCTGCCTGGAAAATGAGGCTGATGACCACACTTCTTCATGTGGTTTTGGTAATGATTTTAAGAGAAATACTACTTAAAATACTTAGTATGGTGTTGGTACATGATCAGCACTCAGCAAAACCAGATGCTCTTAAATGTTTGCTTATAAACAGAGCTGCAGACTCTTACATTGTTTTATGCCAGTCTTTTCAAAGCTCATCTGGGTGAGGGCAGGCAACTCCTCTTCTATGCCAGATGGGGCTCCCCATCTTCCCTGGGTGAAACAGCCTTCGTACCCCACATTTGGCCTTGTCTCGGGGAAAGGAGAGAGAGCTTAGAGCTGTGATTTCTTGAGTTTTTGCTAAAAATCTGGAGTGTCAGGTAGGGGAATTCCTTCCAGTGCCTCTACTGGGTAGCAAGATGGTGCTCCTTACTTTTCTCTGGCCAGCCCTCAATTCCTTCTTCTCTCTTGTCTTGATTGAACAGAGGGTCTAGGATGATTTGTCATCTATAAGTCCCACCTCAATTATCCAAACCTAATTCCTAGTTCTTGATTACTTATGGTGGAATTGTCAATTCCAAATAGAAGTCACCTCACTTTTTACCAAGCTCATTATTGGATTTTTGGACCCAACTAGATTAAGTGTGTGTGTGTGTGTGTGTGTGTGTGTGTGTGTGAGAGAGAGAGAGGGAGAGAGAGAGAGAGACAGTAGCTCTTCTCACATTTCACCATTGTCTTTGCTCCAATTACTCCTGCTCTTACTCTTAATTCCTCTTTGTGTCTAGTGCCCTCACATCTAGAAAGCTCTTTCTCGTCTTCTGGGGTTGCTTTAAATGTCCACCTGTTTTGTTCCTTCTTGCTGCCTCTTCAGACCCAGACAGCAGGGTGCAAATAGCCATCAGTGGTCATCAGTGCCTTTTCAGGAGCCAGTCTTTGCCTACCCCACCAGGCTCTTGGGATTCTCAGTCCCTCGTGCTAACCTGGAGGTGTATTTCAGCCATTCCAGGCTCTTTGCAATCTCTAAACATACACTTCCAAGCCTCCCTGCCTCTGTATGTGCTGTTTCTTCTGCCCAGAATGCCCTCTTCACCTTCCCTTCTTCATTTGACTTATTCAAACTTCAAGGTTTACCTCCAGTGTCATGTCTTCCAAGACGTCTCCCTGAACCTTCTTGCATGGGTTTGGGTCTGCCCTTGCCTGGGATTCCATCAGAAATGTGGCCTGAGGCAAAGGCACATGCGTAGGTAGGTTATCTGGGAAGTGATCTCAGGGAGCAGGAGTGAGGGATGAGGGGAGTAGAGCTGTACTAGGATACGTTATCATGCGAGCCACTGCTATGGATCCTGGATCCTGCCGGCATCCTGAGGAGCCTTAGGAGATGAGACTCAGGACTGTTCACCTGTAGCACAGGAAAAGGAGAGGCATTCATCCTTTGCAATCCTCCCCCTTTGTGCAAGGTTCTGTAGATAAAAGAAGCTGGTGAGTTACTGCTGGTGTCCTGGTGTCCTGTGCTGTTGAGCCAGAAGAAGTCCCAGGAGAGGAAATGAGATGTACTCACATGGGCTCTGGGTGAGCTACTTGGAGATTACATCTGCTGAAAGCTGGTGGAGGTCTGCTCAGAAGTGGCTGCTGCAGGCAGAGCTGGCCTGAGAGCTGGGATGGGGAGGATTTGCACTCATGCCCAAAAGGGGTTGCATGTAGGCACCCTTATGTTTGCCTCTGTCATCATACTTAGAACATTAAATTATAATTAACAGTTTACTTGTTGCTTTTGTCCACTAGGCTGGGAGCTGTGTTGGACATTTCAATATTCTAAGCACCAGACATAGTATACTGGCTGGCAGAGAAATGCTTTAATAAATGGTTTTTGCATTGGTTTAATTGTTCCAGCCATTGCTTCCCTAAGTGTACTGTATATATTACTGCTGGCCAGAAAAAAATAATTTGATGTGGCTCTTGGAAACATATTCTAAAACTACCTACTCATTTTTATATGTAAGTATAAATAGATGCATGTGTGTGTATATATATATATACACACACACACACACATATATCTATACATATACCTATACATATATCAATCATATAATTTCTTGAATATTCTTAATACAAAGCTAATAAAACATGAGTTAAAGAGAATGGTTAATAGAATAATTGTACAAACAGCATGTAGAGTCAGTAAGAATCTGACTGTGATACATAAATTATGCAGTTTGGGAGACATTGCTCTAAGTGAATGAGTTAGCTAATCTTTTTTAGAACTCTGTGTGTCCAAATAAAAAATAGAAAAGTAATTAGGTATATAATTAATACTATCCAAGTGAGATGAGTAAAGTGAAGGCATCTGTGGTGATCAACCTGTCTCAAGGACAGTCTAGGACTCTCATCTTGCTTTTCCCAGTAAGCCTGGAAAGTGGGCATTTGTTAATAAATCACAGATACCTAGTTTGCCCCTTGGGCATACTGGGCATCCATGAAAATAGGCTGAGGTCAGCTAGCAAGCCAGGAGTCATTGTCAACCAGGAGAGGAATGGATGTGTTAGTGACAGTCACACATTCAGGCTAACTTCTTCTGAGCCCTATGTCCTGGGAATCTGCTAGGTAATGCAGTTAGAAAGATAGTTAAGAGAGGCACCTAACCTCCAGTGCCTTGTGGTCTGCTGGGTGAAAAGCTCTTTAATGGAGGCAGACATTGGGAGCATGGGAAATGGTGGGGCGGGGAGTGGTAATCCTGGATGTTTGAGGAGGTTGAATAGGATTATGTCTTATGGAAAACCAGGAGTGAGAGTGAGGAGTAGAGCATTCCAGGCAGAGGAAAAAGCATGAAAACAGGGAATAGAAAGTTTAAGGATCATTTGGTATGCTGGTTCTACGTGGCTATACTCCAGGGCACACTGAAGGAGGTGGCAGGGGATACAACTGGGGAGATGAGTGGGGAAGAGAAGGTAATTTGGTTTGAGATGGGCTGAGTGGGCAGGGACAGCGTAGGGACGCCTCCGGGAGTCATTAATACTGTAGGGTGAAGCTGTGTGAGGGAATGAGATTGTCCAAGAAGAAGACAGCAGAGTCTGGGGACACCTATATTAAGGGGTGAAATGGGTAGAGGAAGAGGAAACTGAAGACATTCAACAAGAGAAGCCAAGGGTGAAGGGAATTTCAACCACATCAAAAGTTGTAGAAGCAGGGGCAGTGTAAAGAGAGGGACTAGAGACTGGGCAATTTGGGACTGTGCACTGCAGAGCATTCTCAGTGGATGGGCTGGGCTGGGGTTGAGGAGTAAGCCGGAAGTGGGGAAGTAGAGTAGGTAAGTGTAAGTTCCTTTCTGAGAGATGTCCCTTATCCGGGCAGGTTCCTGTAACCATGTGCTTTTCTCTAAGCTTGATTCTGGGTGATCTGGTAGAAGGTATGAGGTCCTCTCTGCCAAGACTGGCTTGAGATGTTAGGAAGATAACACAGAGGTCTGGAGATAGTAGGGAAAGAACTCTTCCATCACAGACACCCTCTCTTGCCCCTGGATGCGGTCCCAAGTTACCTGTATTAGGGAACTATTTTAGTTTCACAAACATGGTAATAGAGGTCTTCATGGAATAGAGTCTTCATGGAAGGGCCACACATTAACCATTATACAGAGTAACAGAATAATAGGACTTAAGACTTAAAAGATTATTTAGTCCAGCATTTCTGAATACCAATTCCAGGAGAATCCTAGAATCTTTTATTTTTATTTTTTGTGTATGCTAGGGAGCTAACACAAGGTACCTTAAGAAATACTAACTTGGTTCAACTTTCTCATTTTATAGACGCCAACACTGAGGCTCAGCACTTTGGTCAAACCCACTGAGCTCATTAGAGGCTAAGTTTTTTCTCTTTAACAGAGAATATGGAAGGCAATAGAAATTAGAGCTTAATGCATGTACTGTGTCGTCAAACTACCTTTTTTAGGGTAGTTTGTTATCAAGTTATGCCTTCAGCTCAGGTCATGAACTTAAGCAGCAGTAAAATGCTGCTTAAGTTAGAGCCCCCATATCGTCCACTTAAAAATTCCTTGTATTCTTTTTTAAATGTTTAATGGACACAGCTGTAAGGCCCCCTAGCAGCATTGGCTTGCTTCGGGCCGCCCGGCCCTCCCATCCCCCTTCCCCCTGTGGATCTCACACCCAGAGTCAGTGGTGTGACAGACACAAATAGTCTGCCAAGAGGTGTGGAACTAGAGCCAGAAACCCAGAGCAGCTGCAGAGGCTCAGCCACATCTAGAGGCTTGCAGAAATCTCCAGCCCGCCTGGCCACAGCCCCAATCACTGAGTGACTCTAGAGTACATAAACTATCAGCAAAGTGTGATTCCAACATGAGTAATACATGCATTCTGCCAGCTGCTTCTGGAATGAAACAAACAAACAAAAAGAAACAGTTTTGTTGCCAGCAAGGGAGAAAAAAAAGATCACCATTAATTGCATCACTGTCTTCCTATTAAAGCTGGGGAGAGTCTGTGACTCAGGCTGATTTCTGTTAGAGAACCTCTTTTTCTCTCCTAGAGAACATTTTCTGAAGGAACTCATGGCTTATCACCCCTGCCAAGCCCACATTTTCACTCTACCCAGATTATGAGCACAGACTGTGGGGGCAGGAGAATCTGATCTGGAGCTCCACACACTGTGGCAGCTGTGCGACCCTGGACAAGTCCTTTGTCCTTTCTGTAGAATGGAGATATGTTATGCCTCTAAGAGTAGTGAGGATTACATAATATAAGTAGATCAGAGGTTCAGCAAGTGCAGTTTCATACAAAAAGCTCAATAAATATTAGCTATCATTATTATTTCTTATGTTTCCCTATGTTCTGAAGAGCTCCCTGTTGCTAAGAATCTGTGTAAATGTTATTCTATTCCATTCGATCTCATTTCAACAGCTCCTTCCTTCCCAGCCTATTCTATTCTATGAACATTTCTTGAACTTGTCTCTGTGCCCCACCCTGGGTCAGCAGATGTGAAGATAAATAAAGTCCCTGCTGCTGAGGGGGGCTGCCGGTGGGGTGGGACATACCGATGGCCGTCCAGTAGGTTCTTATCATTCAGAATAGTTCTATAAACCGCGAACACAGGGTTAGATTCAGGCAAGTCACCACATTTTTGTCAACTAGTCGATACACCTAGTTTTGTGTGTGTTTTGTTTAAAGGCAAATTGTTTAGCACATGTGGCTGATGGATGAGCATGGAAGTCCAGGTCAACAGCACTACTGCTGCTTGAACAGAGCTCCTCTAACACACGGAGTTTCTTCTGAGGCACATCACCGCTCCCTCATGCTTAGGAACATGAGACAGCACTTTGACACTTGGGGACACTTAAACTTAGGACCATTTCATTTTTTTTTTATCTTTTGGGTTTGTCTTAAATATTTTTTGAGTACAGTTGGCGCACAATGTTACATTAGTCTCAGTTGTATGATATAGTGATGTGATGTATTGATACATTATGCTACGTTCATTACAAACGTAGCTGCCCTCTGTCCTGTTACATCACTATTCTGGTATCATTGACTGTATTATGATGTGCTTTTTATTTGTTTGGGAGTCATTTTTTTTTTTTAAAGATTTTATTTGAGAGGGAGAGAGCACCAGCAGGGGGAGGGGCAGAGGGAGAAGCAGGCTCCCCACTGAGCAGGGAGCCAGACCTGGGGCTTGATCCCAGGACCCCAGGATCATGACCTGAGCTGAAGGCAGGGGCTTGAGTGACCCAGGCTCCCCTAGGAGTCATATTACATGGTGAAATTGCCAACTAATACCACAAAAAATGTGAAAAAATAGCACTAGGTACGGTGTGAGGAGGATACTGATTTACAGTTAGCAACATGGGCATCTGAGGACAACCTAAGCCACAATGGGGGTTCATTTTGAGGTTGTAAATAAACCATAAGCACATTGACAGGTACAGAATCAACAAATGAGGATAGACTGTTGATACAAATGACTCAACTCAGGTGGTAATAAAATAGCCAGAGACAGTAAAGGACAAGCACAGGAGAGAGAGAGAGAAATGGGATCCATCTGGGACAGTCCACTCCACTGATGGCAATGAGGTGTTCAGAAAGGCATTTCTGACAAGCAGACATGGAAACATGGAGGGATGACCGTATGGCCCCAGGTTGGGGTTCAGGGGTGGAGGGCTCTGGGCCTCCAGCACTCTACTGTGCGGTCTGACTTGACTGGATACCTTTCGGCAGGCCTCTTCTTGCCCGCGTTCACCTAGAGGCAAGACCCAGCACTCTGAGACTCCAGACACATGAAACAATCTGACCCCATGGTGTTAGTGAGTAGTAGACTACTTAGTGGGCCGAAGGGAAAGATGCTTTGCATTGTACAGTGTGCAGAACGTACTGAGTGCATAAATAGACATCTCTCCATTTCTCTGACAAAGTTCAGCTCCAGCTCCCAGTCTCCTGATTTCTCTTCCCTCGCCCCACTGCCCACATGATCCAGACCATTCCATTCTCACCCCCACTTGTACATACCACTCAGCCAATGATAGACCAGCTAGTTATCCGGCCCCCTCTCCTCTGAAAACTTAGCAGGAGCCCAGTATTGTGAGTCGAGCATGGCTTTGGGGAGTTTTCACTGTATGCTTCATTTCCCACTTATCCAAATACTCACTCCGTAAAATATTTTCCTTCATAGTTTGGCATAAGCAATAAAGAAGTACAAGGTCCCAGATGAGTTACCACTCCCTATTACTGCCAGTTACTCCTGATGGAGTATTTTCTCATCTTGGACACATGACCCATGGTTGCTACAGTTTCTTAAGCACCTCGTCCAGGCTCTAGCCACATTAGATATTGGATAAATGAATAGATTTCCACTGAACTGATGATTTGGGGGAAAGGAGACTTTTTTTATTTTAAAGATTTTATTCATTTATTTGACAGAGAGAAAGATCACAAGTAGGCAGAGAGGCAGGCAGAGAGAAGGGGAAGCAGGCTCCCTGCTGAGCAGGGAGCCTGATGCGGGACTCGATCCCAGGACCCTGGGACCGTGACCTGAGCTGAAGGCAGAGGCTTTAACCCACTGAGCCACCCAGGCGCCCCTAGGAGACATTTTTATAATGTTTTCCTCCTTAAAACTGATAGGTAATTTTACTTGCTGTCATTTTCTTACACCTTTTACAAGGTTTTGTAATTCTCATCACATTTAGTTCTAAACATTTCTTCCTAATAATTCTCATCAAAATTTCCAGTGATACTATTTTTGAAACTTAAAATAATTGTGAATTTTATCTTGAGGAATAAGCAGAAGGAGCAGCTAAGAAAATTCTGGGGGGGGAAGAAAGTAATTCTTGGGAATAGCTCTATTAGATCTTAAGGGTATCTTAAGGGCAGAGTACTATACTATAGTAACAGTGGGGTACAGAACAAGAGTCTGGAGACACAGATCAACAGACTAAAAAAATCAGAACCAGACCCAAGTTTATATAAAATCTTATTACCTATAAAGGATACAAATCAGTGGGGAAAGGAGTAATAGTTCTGGGAAAACTAGTTTTCTGTTTAGAAAAAAGAACTGTTTTAAAAAGTCCATCTGTTACCACACACCAAAACAAATTCTAAATAGATTAAAGAGTAAATGCAAGAAATCAAGCCATCAAAAGAAGATGGAAGTGAATATTTTTTGACATTTTATATGGAGAAAAACTTCTTAAGTTTAAAAACAGTGGAAGAAACCACAAAAATAAAAATCAATAAACTTAGATACATAAATATTTAAACTGTTAATTTAACAATAAGCAAAATTAAAAGGCAAAGAAAAAATAAGAACAATATTTGCAACAATTATGGCAAATAAACAACTAAAGTATTTTCATACATGAAGCTGATTGAAATTGATACAAAAATAAAAAACATCAATAGAAAAAGAGGAACAAACAATTCACAGAGAAAATATAAATGGCTAATAGGCTTGTGAAAAAGTTCATTCTCTAAATTAAAGTAAAATCAAAATAAGTTACTATTTTTCTACATCAAACTACTGAAGATTAAAAACCAAGAGATATTTAAGAATACATGGCTAGGGTTGGTGAGATGAGTGTGTTTTCATACACTGTAGCTCTTTAAATAGAAATTTAGAAAAGCAAAGCAAATTTTTACAAGATTTAAAATGTTGTAAGGTTAAGTTAAAATTTAGGATATGAAATGTTCTGCTTTAACCTAGGAAAAAACCTATATATGTTGGTTTCTGCAGTTCCTCTTTGTGTATACTTTGTGTATAAAGGATATACATCAAAATGTTAACAAGAGTAAAAATGTTTTGTCATAACCATTTCTTCTCACTGTATTTGGATCTCAATGTCCAGATTTGGATAGGCTTGATCTGGTATTTAAAGAAAAATTTTATGAAAAGAATATGTATTTTTAAGTAGTTTACATTCTGAGTGTTTTAAAAAGAAGATTAAATACAATACTTCTGTAGTTTTAGAGATACTCCCTGCTGATCATTTTTATTCTCAAATTGTTACTACCTAAAGGATAAAAGTAATAGGAAAGGAACCCACGTTTATCAGGACTGCTGTCTATTTTGCATACATAAAATGTTAGTGACTGTCAATATATTAATTCATGCTCTGTGAATACAGGAAAAGATCCTTGGACATTTTCATTGGGCCATATGATCTATTGAAATAAGACCAGGAGAGACTGAGAAATGTTTCTTTCACAGGATTCAGTTAATTTTTGATGTTTGGGAATAAAAAAGTACTATTCAAATTGGAACTCTGTGTAGTTATTTCAAATTATAACATTTGTATGCATTAGCTTCCTTAAAATGTATATTTTTCTGTAAAAATAATTTGATTATAAAAATACTGACAAAAATATTTCATGTTCCTATTGAAAAGTTTGGATATGCAGAAAAACATTTTAATATATAAATGAATTTTATACTTTTTAAATATACAAATATATTAAATATGTGTTAATATATAAAAATAAGATATAAATATAGAAATAACATATTTACAAAGGGATCAAGAGAGAAAGATTAAGAGACAGACTGAGAGGCATAGAAATACAGATTTGATTATTTGGATTTAAACATCTGTTAATTATTGTCTTAAGGCATAAACCCAGTTTTGCCAGCTCCCTTTTATGATGGGAACTGAGAGAGGGACAAAAAAGGGGTCTCAATCACAGCATCATTGACCATAAATCAGAAGGGCCATGCAAACTGAAGACAGAGCCAAGCCAGGTCTTTTTTTTTTTTTTTTAATAAGATTTTTATTTATTTAATTGAGAAAGGGTGAGAGAGAATGAGGGGGGAGAGGGAAAAGCAGGCTCCCCACTGGCAGGGAGCCTGACACGGGGCTCAATCCCAGGAACTGGAGATCATGACTTGAGCCGGAGGCAGACCCTTAACCGACTGAGCCATCCAGATGCCCCTAAGCCAGGTCTTCTGATGGTGCCATGTTATACTCAACCAAGCCCTGAAACAAATACTTTCCTCTTGTCCCTGGACTGCCTCTCATCATTTAGACTTAACCCTGAGAGTTGAAGTGAGAATTCAGAGAAGTGTGAAGGATGAAGGTAAATTTCAGAAATGGAGTTGGAATGTCATCTATCTGTTACTTGTTCATAAAGAAGACCTTTTGCTATTAATGAAGAAGAGGGTCATGGCTTGTTTTAGGGTCACAAGTCTTGAGAATGTCCAGGAAGGCATTTTTCAAAATGCCTTCAAAGGGCATTTTTCAAAATGTCGTGTCCTTCTGGCTCTGTGTCTTTTGCTCTCCATGTCACCATCTCCTTGTAAAACAGAGGGGCCACAGTCAGCTGAGTTTGAGGAAGGTGAGGACGGCAGCCCTCAGTGCCCTCTCCAATCTTGCTTCTTGGCCTCCTGTGTTATCACAGTGGCTGTGATGTGGCCAAACCCGAAGGCCAGTGTCCTCACCTTCCTGTTGACCTTTAGTATTTGTATGCAAACTAGTTACCACACCATGTCTGATCTTTCTACAGATCTACCATTAGGTAGGCCAGTGGCTCTCATATTTTCTTTCTGGGGCCCTGGGATTGTGGGGGGCACCTGTGTGTCTGGCACACCTGGCCAAAGTGAGTGAATGCCCGTTGGTCTCCAGCCCTATGCCCCTACTTTGCCAATTTCAATCAAGGTTACTATACTTTTTATGTAGTTAACATCATCTTCTATATAATATTTCACTTGGTAAAAGGACGCCTTTGTTTAACAAAAGTGCACGGGGAAATAGCTGACATCAGTTGCAAGATACGCTTGGGCAAAGATGGCCCTGAGCTGGGCTGGGTAGACATGTATCCCGTATGAGGAATTATTGGCTCAATACTGGCTAGAAGTACAGGTTTTGAAACTGAAATAGGAAAGCTGATGGGTTTCTTTATTTACTGTAAAAACCAGAAACAAGGTCATCACTTGTATCTGTAAAGGCTAATAGAGTTTTGAGAAGGTTTGAGAGACTCTTCTAGGAATAAAGGGGATGTATTTTTAAGCCAAGAGCTTGCTAACACTGATCTTAGTGTTATGGGAAAGATTGTTTGCAAAAAAAAGCAGAATTTTGGCTGGATGAACTGTTACTTTATGGATATTAATATTTTATATACTTGAATTAGGAGTTAACACCATCTCATTTATTCTGTGAGATTTACTGCCAACAAACCTGAAGTTGAATAAGTCCTTTGGAAATCTATTGAATATGTACAGGTATTCCCTTTTAAATTGACATTTGAGTGTTGATCCCTTTCACACATTAAAATTTTGAAATTAACCACTCAGACCTCAGCAATCAAGTTTTAATTTCAAGCAAACATAATAGAGCAAAAAAATTATCATCCTTTGAATATATTTTACATCACACAATCTAAGAACTAAAGTCAATTTGATCTCCAGTTTTGAACTCCTTTAGGGGCCAAGCTTAGGACTATCAGAAATTCTTTTTGAAACCTAGGGCTCTGGCTGATGAGTCCTCTTTTAAAATTCAGAATCCAGGGATTTTGGACTTACATTCCTAGAGCAGATGGTAAGTCTGGTTTTCCAGTGGTGACCTTAGACTTAGTCATTCTTTGAATTGGATTTCATTATCATTAGAGAAACCATAGATTAAAACTTCATGGCCCCTACTAGAAGTTAAATCCATTTGAAGATCCAGCCCATTAAAGGAATGGAGGCTTGAGCAACACAGCCCAGGAAGCCAGATGTAGAAGGAATGTAGTTCTGAATTTTCAGAAGCTGATAGGCTGAGGGAGACTCATTTCTTGCCTCTGTTTGTGTTGCTTCTCTGGGCCATTACTATCTGGAAAAAAAGAGCAAAAAGGTGTGAAATAAATTTTAAAAAGGATCCTTGTCCTAGTGCACCATTACTATGCGGGATGGTATTTGACAGCTCACTCTCTGGACCCTGTTTTCTCTGGATGTAAGATAAAAATGCTACTATAAACTTGAACTTTTCCGTGTGATGGGCTCTGCAAGCAGGATCACCCCTCGAGAGGGTGGAGTTGTGCCTATTCTGCAGGACAGCAGACCCTATTTTCTCCTCATCGGTCTCACAGCTTCAGGGAATCCTGAGGCCATCCTCCTCCTCCTCATCATCGCTGTTTATTGACTATTACACTATTTGTCACACACTCTTAACACATCATAGAATTTACAAAAATCATTCTATATGATGTAGACCTACACATTTATCCATCCTCAGCAAAATGCTAAGCAGTCAGGATCCTCCCGTCCTTACAATGACGCCGCGAAGGCACAGAAAGCTCAGTCATTCGAGGATGGGTCTGTGTTACATGAATAATATATGGCAGACCTGGGACTCAAACACTGGCCGCTGGATTCCCGAGGCTCTGAATGGGAACTGCATGGCTCTGCTCCTCAGCCAGGCTTACCTGGCTGGCCTTTCACGCAATGGGATCGGTTTTGAGATAGGCGTGGCAGGGCATCTGGGGGCTGATACAGAGTTTAGACCCATCGCCACAGTGAGAGGCAGGACTGTAAATCCAAGACTTAGCGTGCAGAGCACAAGCCTTTTGCTTTCCATCCAATTACTTCATTTAAAAAAATGTTTAACTTTTATTCTGTGTGTCTACTACCACCATCCAGATATAGCCACTGTTAACATTTTCCAGATAAGATTGAATTTTATATCCCTCCCTATGGAATTCACAAGCCTCCTACCAGGTTTCCCCTGTGAATTCCCAGGGCACTCCCATTCCCAGGGTTCCCTTCTACACTAAGTTTGGCTTCAGTCTTCGTTTAAATTATGCACCCCTCCCTCGCTCCGTCCTGCTGCTCTAGTCTCTGTTCGACTTGGTGTCAAGCTAGACATGCAGCTCAGGCTTTTATACTTCAATTAAAAATAAAAAAAGGCAACAATTGTTCAACACACAGACAGACGATACATTTGTGACTATAACGCACTTGAGTTGAACCAGAGGTGGGATTTATCCTGTGGCGACGCAGTCACACCTGTTTCCTGAAGTCCTTTAGCTGCCCATGGTACTGCTCAGACCTTCTCTTTTTTTTCTCCTCTTTCCTTTTGTGCCACCAACTGGGATTATCTTAAGTTTATGAGTTAGTTTAGGAAGAATTATCTTTCCACTTCAGAACACAACATTTCTCCGTGTCTTTAGAGCTTTTTTTATCTTTCAGTAAAATTTCATAGATAGTTTCATAAAGGTCCTACACGTTTCATATTGAGCTATTAATACAACTGTGATCTACAACACCATTCTTGCCTGCTGGGAACCATAGATGTATTTACAGAGAATGAATCCTTTAATAAAGGGCTGAAGTGATTTGCTAATATTTTATTTGGGATTTTTGCTTTTTCATAAGTGAGATAAGGAGTAGTTTTCACTTGTCAGCTATTTATTTGAGGTTAGATAACAGGATTATACTACCTTAAAGGAATTGGTAGATTGTTTGTTTTTTTTTAAACATGTTGTTGTATTGAATGAACTCATAAGCAGAATTGGTTGGCCCTGGTTATTTTTTTTTTTTTATTACGTTCAGTTAGCCAGCGTGCCCTGTGAATTTTTGATGAGCTAATTCAGGCTTTGTATTTTTTGAGTTTAACTATAAGAATCTATATTTCCTAATAAAATCACTGAATATATGTTTTTCAAATCTATTGAGAATTATACATGAGATTTTTTCATGATTTAAAACATTTTTCACAAGCTATTTTGCCTTGTGTTTCATTGACAATTTTAGGGTTTTTTTTTTTTTTTTTTTTTTTTTTGAGGACTCTCCTCTTATCTTTCTTTTAATCTTTTTTTAAAATTTAAACTTTATTTTTTCAGTGTTCCAAGATTCATTGTTTTTGAATTGTTTGCCACATTGTTTACCACACCCAGTGCTCCATGCAATACATGCCCTCCTTAATACCCACCACCAGGCTCACCCACCCCCTAACCCCTCTTCCCTCTAAAACCTTCAGTTTGTTTCTCAGAGTCCACAGTCTCTCATGGTTCATCTCCCCCTCCGATTTCCCCCAACTCCTTTCTCCTCTCCATCTCCCAATGTTCTTCATGTTATTCCTTATGCTCCACAAGTAAGTGAAACCATATGATAATTGACTCTCTCTGCTTGACTTATTTCACTCAGCATAATCTTC
Source organism: Enhydra lutris kenyoni (assembly GCF_002288905.1). NCBI lineage: Eukaryota > Metazoa > Chordata > Mammalia > Carnivora > Mustelidae > Enhydra > Enhydra lutris. The sequence goes on along the minus strand of NW_019154154.1, from coordinate 2,983,103 downwards.
TCCAGTCCCATCCATGTTGATACAAAAGTTAATATTCATCCTTTCTGATGGAGGCATAATATTCCACTGTATATATGGACCATATCTTCTTTATCCATTCATCTGTTGAAGGGCATCTTGGCTGTTTCCACAGTTTGGTGACTGTGGCCATTGCTGGTATGAACATTGGGGTACAGGTGGCCTTTCTTTTCACTACATCTGTATGTTTGGGGTAAAGACCCAGTAGTGCAATTGCAGGATCATAGGGTAGCTCTATTTTTAATTTCCTAAGGAATCTCCACACTGTTTTCCAAAGTGGCTGCACCAACTTGCATTCCCACCAATAGTGTGAGAGGGTTCCCCTTTCTCCACATCCTCTCCAACACTTGTTTACTGTCTTGTTAATTTTGGCCATTCTAGCTGGTGTAAGGTGGTATCTCAATGTGGTTTTGAATAGATTTCAGTGACTTGCTATTGTGAGTTCTATCCACACCACAAACAACCTCTTGGAATTCTTCTTTTTTCTATTTTTAAGTTTATTAATATCTGTATTTAGCTTTATTTTTTCTTTTTCCCTGCCTTAATTTTTTAAAAAAATTTTATTATCTATTTAGAGAGAGAGGGAGCGAGTGAGCGAGAGAGAGAGAGAGAGAGTGCGAGTTGGGGGGGCGGCAAAGGGAGACGGAGGCACCACACTCAGAACAGAGCAAACACGGGCTGGAAATTGAGGTCATGGACCTAGTCAGACCAGGACCCTGAGATAATGACCTGGGCCAAAATGAAGTCAGACACTCAACCAACTGAGCCATCCAGGAGCCCTTCTCCCTGCCTTTTTAATGTCTTATTAGTTCTTTTACACATGTTTCCTGAGTAGAGTTCTTGGTTTATTTATATTCATTAATAAGCAAAGTATTTAAAGCTATACATTGTCTCTGGAAGTAGTTTTGGACTCGTGTAGTTTTGAAAGTAAGAAGATTATCCTTTATTTTCTAGAAATCTTGTCTTTTTAGTTATGGTCTTTTCTAAAAATTATTTAGAAGGCAGTTTTATGATTTTGAAGAGTTGGATTGTTTTCACTTGTTCATTGATAGATCGTTAAACTCGATTTATCATGCTGTGTATGGCATCATTAGGTTGTGTTTGGGGAATATTGCATGGGTGGTTTGTCTTTGTTGGACTTCACTGAGGCACGCACGCACCACGAGTTATGGCAGGGCTGATATTCCACTGTTTTGTACTCGTTCATCTGTACTGATTGTTAAAAGAGTAAAATAATTCTGTGCTCTCTGGTAAATGTTGCTCGCTCCTACTAAAGGCCCCCTGTCCTGTCACCTTGGCTGCCTAGTCCCTGTAGACTTCCCAACCATCTAAAGGGTAATGTCTGGCCTGTCAGAGTCTTTCAAAGCATTTTCTGGCACTCAGATCAATGTGGATTTTAATTTGATTGGCCCAGGTTGTTAAATATTTTGAATATTACCTCTGAGCCAAACCAAATGGAAATTAAGCAAATGCAACTAGATGTGCTTGGTCTAAACCACATACAAATATAAAACGGTGCAGATAATTTCACATGCCTTCCCTCTTCCACTGAGCTTGGTCTCTGTTCAACTGCTTCCCATGCTCTGGTTGTGAGCCGTGTGTGTGGAGGTACATATTTTTTGTGTCATCTGATTCCTGAATACCAACCGGCTCCTTTATCTGGTTCTCATCCAAAGCAGCAGTGATCTGTTCCGGTGCGGGAGGAAAACCTACATGTTACATTTGTGGATTAATGATACACTTCCACATTATCTTTCTGGATGAGTTAAAAGATTGTCAAAAGTAATTTTGTCTATATATAGTTTGGCCTTACATGCTGATCTTACTAAATGTGTTGCTCCTTTGAGTGTACTCAATTTTGGGAAACACTGTTTGGATGGTTGGAGAAAAAAGAACCCGAATTCCTTGTTTTAAGGTATAGAATTATAGAAAGATACGTGTGTGTGCACGTGTGCACGTGTGTATAATTTATAATAATTGTATGTTTGATTTTTAGTCTACTTCATCAGTCCACATTTGAGAGAGATGTGATGCTGTCCCCCAAAACTATTGTACTTATATTCTTTTTGCTTTTACCTTTTTTCTTTATATATTTGACTCTATATGATTTAGAGCACAATTCATGACCACTATGTTTTCATTGTGTACTTCATTTTCCATTAGCATAATATAGATTTAGTTCCATTTCCATTTCATGCCTTCCGTCTTGAATTCCCCTTTGTCTGAAACTAATATTATTACCTTTGGTTTCTTTTTTCTTTATTTTTTATTCTTTTTTCTTGTCATTTCTTGATCATCTCTTTGTTTTTAAGATTGTGAGTTTTTTTTTTTTTTAAAGATTTTATTTATTTAGTTGACAGAGAGAGATCACAAGCAGGCAGAGAGGCAGGCAGAGAGAGAGGAGGAAGCAGGCTCCTTGCTGAGCAGAGAGCCAGATGTGGGGCTCGATCCCAGGACCCTGGGATCATGACCCGAGCCGAAGGCAGAGGCTTAACCCACTGAGCCACCCAGGCGCCCCTAAGATTGTGTGAGTTTAAGTGAGTCTCCTATAAGGATCATCTAGGAAGATTTTAATTTTTAAGCTAATTTTAATTAATTAATTTTAATTAATTAATTTTTAATTTTTTTCTGAGAGGATTTGTCCATAGGTGATTGTAAACACTTATCTTTAAGTCATAATATATTTAATTTTAACTTCTAACCTCCTGTTTTATGTCCGTTTTTTATACTTCCCTGATGTTTCCTTTATGTTTTTTTTTTTCCTGTCCTTTGGTTTTTAATTTCATTAGTGGTTACTCTAAGTTTGTCAAAAACATTCTTTAACTTATACTTCTCTATTTATAATAGTAAATAATGAACCTATATCTTGAACATCTGCACATCAATGACGAACTCATCACATTTAAACTTCATCCCATCCTTCATTCTCCCTTCTGAATCCTTGCTTACATAATATGGAATTTGAGATCTAAGTTACACATTTTCAATATTAAGAGATACTTTTATTTTATTTTATTTTTTAAAAGATTTTACTTATTTGACAGAGATCACAAGTAGGCAGAGAGACAGGCAGAGACAGAGAGAGGGGGAAACAGGCTCCCTAAAGTATATAATGCTAAAGTATATAATGCTAAGTGAAATAAGTCAGAGAAAGACAAATACCATATGATTTCACTCATATGTGGAATTTAAGAAACAAAACAAATGGGGGTGCTTGAGTGGGTCAGTCAGTTAAGAGTCTGCCTTTGGCTCAGGTCATGATCCCAGGGTCCCACAGTTTAGTCCCACATTGGGCTCCCTGCTCTTTGGAATCTTCTTCTCCCTCTCCCTTAAAGTCTTTAAAAAAAAAAAAAAGAAAAGAAAACAAATGAGCTTAGGAAAAAAGAAAAGAGACAAACCAAGAAACAAACTCTTTTTTTTTTTAAAGATTTTTTATTTATTTATTTGACAGACAGAGATCACAAGTAGGCAGAGAGGCAGGCAGAGAGAGAGAGAGGAGGAAGCAGGCTCCCCGCAGAGCAGAGAGCCCAATGCGGGGCTCGATCCCAGGACCCTGGGATCACGACCTAAGCCGAAGGCAGAGGCTTAAGCCACTGAGCCACCCAGGCGCCCCAAGAAACAAACTCTTAAAAAAAAAAAATGATTATTTATTCTAGAGAGGAGGAGAGAAAGAGAAAGGGAGAGAGAGAAAGAACATGAGCTGGGGAAGGGAAGAGGGAGAGAATCTCAAGCAGACTCCGTACTGAGCACAGAACCCGATGGGGGACTTGATCTCATGACCCTGAGATCAAGACCTGAGCCAAAAATAAGAGTAGGAAGCTTAACCCACAGAACCACCCAGAGACGCCAAACAAACTCTTGACTATAGAGAGTAAACTGATGGTTACGAAAGGGGTGGTGGGTAGAAGCATGGGGGAAATAGGTGATGGGGATTAAAGAGTACACATATCATGATGAAAAAAATAAAATGATTGAAACAAGGGGCTCCTGGGGGACTCAGTCGTTAAGCGTCTGCCTTCAGCTCAGGTCATGACCCTGGGCTCCTGGGATAGAGCCCCGTATTGGGCTCCCTGCTCAGCACGAAGCCTGCTTCTCCCTCTCCCACTCCCCTTCTTGCCTTCCCTCTCTCGCTATGTCTCTTTGTCAAATAAACAAAATCTTGAAAAAAAAAGATTGAAGGAAAACAAAAATAAATCTGAGATTCAGACTTTAGTATTTAGTGTTAATAGGCTCTATTTCTATTTCATGATGTTATTAATTTAATATCTCACATTTGTTATCTTAAAGTCCTCTGTATTCTTTAATTCAAAAAATAAGTATAGAGGGTTTGAATTATCAGTTATGACAGTCTACGCACCTGAACTTTCTTGAACTTTGCAAAATGGAAGGGAAATTCCTATTACCTTAGAGATTTGAACTGAGTTTCAGAAGAGACTGGACTTGAGCAGATAAATATACATAGGGAAGGGTGTCCTTAGTAGAAAGAACCACGTCAGCAGTGGCCAGAGAGGCTGGGACTACAGAGACCACGGTCACTATAAACCCACAGTAGTTCAAGTGAGAAAGAATGAAGACATGAAAAGGGGTTGAATGTGAGAGACAGAGTCAAGCTAGAATGTGCAGAACACGATGATTGGCTAAAAACAGTGGGGGAAAGAGACTCATCAACAATAACATGGAGTTTTCAGGCATCTGTTAGGAAAGCTGGAGGCTTAAGAGATTGTAGGAGAGGAAAGGTTAAGGCAAGAGAAGATGCTGAGTTTGTTATAGTCCTATTACACTTGAGATGCATGTCGAGGGGTCCGTAGGCATTTTCATAACGTGTGTTTGTAGCTGGGAAGAAGTTAGAACTGGAGACCCCGATTTGGCATAAGTGGTAACTGAAGCCTTGGGAGTTGGTGAGATCACTGTGAACACGGAAATGAGGTGTTCCGTAACACTGGTCAGGCCATAATCTCAGGGCTAAGGCCACAGCCACTTGCTGAGTTTTGGCAAGAAGGGTGAATGGGAAATGAGATCCAAGGGAAACCTGCTCTTTTGGATGGCCGGTGTTACTCGCAGAGTACTCCCCTACCTCTACTGGGATGACCTGGTACGAAGGTGTATGGGTACTGAACCAGTGCACATGGAGAACCTCCTGTGCCAAGCTCTCCCTCAGGGAAAAGGAAGAGTTAAAATTCTAACTCTATTGAGGGTGTTTTCCATTTGAGATCCCCCTTAGTCACGGGTTGCTTGGTTCAGTCACCCCTGGTGTACGGAGATATAAATGATTGACAGGGTTGTTGTGAGAATTATGTAAAACAGTGCACTTAAGGTTCTGAATGATAATAGGTGCTTGATAAGTGGTGGCTATTGTATTACTAGCAGTTTTAGTAATTGTTCACATGTAATTGACACAATACTATTGAAACACCAAACTAGCAAATACTTCACACTGATTTGCAAATGCTTAAACAAATAGATCTAGAGAGGCGCTCCAGGGACTGCTTAAGGTGGGGGGAGTAGGGATGAATGCTGAGCTCCGATTTCCCTGCCAAGCCACAGGAAGCATGGTTTTATCTGTTTTAGTTATCAGACATCACAAAAAAATGAGAGTTGTTTGAAATGAGCATAGACCTGAAGGCACGAGGGAAAGGAACAGTTACTGAACCCAGATAGAGCAGTGGCAACAGGGGACAGTCCACCAGAGCCATGGCTTCTGTAGATGGCTCAGCACGGGGGATGTTGGGAGAACAGACGCCCTGACCACACGCTCCTTCCACCCACCAGTCTCCTTCTGGGGCTTCCTACCAGCAGAACCCGGTGGAACACAGGGGACCTCCATGGACCCAGCGCTAAGGGGGAGGAGATAGGAGAGTGGCTGCTGCGGGTCACATCTTGTCAAAATAGAACTGAGGAAAAGCCTGACCCTAGTAGTTGAGACCCTTACACTGTGACCTTCACATTTGTGAACTAAATTTGACTTAAAACTGGACCCAGCCTATCTATGCCCGGAGTATCTGATTCGGACATTTCGTGAGATGCTTCTCTGGCTTTCATGTTTTTGGACTGCTTCCCCTCAAGTGACTGCACAGACAGGCTCTGTCTCCTTGATGCCAGAACAATCTAAGTACATCCCACCTTGTCTAATTGGGAGGATAAAGGAATTGTTCTTCTAAACCATTACAGTGTTAACTGCCCAGCAGCAGCTCTCTGTAGGATCACAGTCTCTCACACGGCCATACCCATTAGGTACCACATCTGTGCAGTCCCTAAGACACAGCCCCTGCCCTGTGGCACCTGGGACGCTTCCCAGCGTTATGTGAGAGCATTAGCCTAGCTCGTGGGCCAAGCCACAGTTAACCAGTTGAATGTGGGCATAAAAGCCCTGGAGGAGGGTCATACAGGCACGGAGTGTGGTTCATGCCAAGAGATTCCAAAGTTGAATCCTTGGGAGGAGCTGCTGACATGTTTGAAATGATGTCATTGTCGTTGGAGTAAATGTGTGGGGCCTGGCAGGGGCCTCAGGGATTACACTAACTGTGGCCTCCAGGGCTTCTCTTAGGAAGACCACAGACTAACACCCCTTGAGACATTCAGGCTGCCGTGTGATCAGGGAAAACCTGACAGAAAGTTGAATTGGTATTCCACCTGGCAAATGTGTCTGTAATTTGGAAGTACAGAGGATTTTTTTTTTTTTTTTAAATGAAGGCAAGGGTATGTGACCAGACAAGTTGCTTTGCTTCAGAAATAGGTGACTTCCACTCACAGAAGTAATTCATGTAAGGCACAGAAGACAACAGATTCCAGAATTGTCATAAAGGAATTTCTAAGCTAAACAATGCAAGGCTAGAGGGCATCTGCCTTTTTTTACTATGAGTTAGGATCATGACCCCATTGGTGAGGTCGATGCTTCTAGAAGCAGACCTATTGTCCTGTTTAAAGAGTAGAGAAGTATATAGAGTGCACAGACTCACTTTTAAAGACGATGAAGAAAATGTCAGAACAGGTGCTCTGGCCCAGGGACAAACACAGTGGGGGGCTACTGGGTCAGGTGAGTGATTTCCCTGAGGCTAGCAAAGGCTGATGGAAAGATTGCTTGTGTTATCTTCAAGTGGCCCCTGGTGCCCCCCAAAGTTGCCACCGTGTCACCAAGCTGGTTGTGAGACTGCTTTTCTAGAATCACTTGCACGTGCAGAGAATTGGTTTCCTGTTAAGGTCAGTCCTGTAAGAAAGGGGACAAGAATCAAAGTGCTTTTGAAGGAAACAGAGGGAATCTTCATTAGCTCAGGACTGGCCTGTTTCCTGCTCATGTGGGTTTGAAGTGTGTGGGAGGGTAGGCACGCAGCAGGACAGAAAGCCCTTAGCAGTTCTTCCTTTTGTGAGTGCTTTAGTTCCAAGATGACTTAAAAAAAATAAAACAACACAAAACAAAACCCCAGCTGTCCCCTAAGGCTAATGCAGACCATGAGTTGATAGAAATTCAGTGATCAAATTGGCTTTGTGGCAGGTTGATACAAATTGTCCTTGACACAGCAATCAGTGATTGAAATTTCATTCTCCCATTTCACAGTTGAGGAAAATGAGACAAGATTTCAAGACCAGAGATTTTAACTACTCCTCTATCCGGTTAACAGTGCCAGGGAATTTGTAATTCACAAAATAGTCACCTGGGTTTAAGATGTATTACTTTCAATTATTGTGGAATTCTTCCAGTTCAACTTAAACATACTGAGAATACAAGCTATTCTGTCAAATGTAGTGCTCGATGCTGGAGAGTCGAGGGTGAGCAAAGCAGTTCTTTTCTTCAGGGAAATGGACATCTCAGGTACTAATTAGAGCACTGCCATTAGATTGATTAGTTGTGTGTGCTTTTCTGTAAATAAAAATATTTGAAAATTACAAAAAATAAAACACTATATGAATAGTAAGTGAACATCTTTAAAAAAAAATTTTTTTTATTAACATATAATGTATTATTAGCCCCAGGGGTACAGGTCTGTGAATCGCCAGGTTTACACACTTCACAGCACTCACCATAGCACATACCCTCTCCAACGTCCATAACCCCACTTACCTCTCCCTCCCCCAGGCAACTGTAAGTGAACATCTTGAATAGATACTGAACACAGTAAGTGAACATCTCCCTTCTTCCTTACCCCACCCTTAATTTCTAAGCCTGACAATTTCATTATCCAAAGGTACCACTGCTACTAAACTAGTGTATGACTTCTAGGCTTTTCTCTGTTTGGCAAAGACGAGATCACGCATATGATTCTGTGTCTTTTTTTAAATTATTTTTATTCATTTATTTAAAATATTATTTATTTATTTTTATTTATTTATTTTTTCTTAATGTATCAGGGGCATAAATCCATGCAAACTTCTAATATTACATTCTATGTAAGAATCATCATTTACTTAGCCATGTTCCTATTCATGAATTTCATGGTGTTTCCAATTTTTGGCCATAGGCTGTGATGAATATCCTTGCCATGTCTTTGCATATTTTTATCAGTAATTATGGAAGATACATTTTTATTGTAATTTTAAAATTAACATACAGCGTAATTGTGTGTGTGTGCAGCCCTATGAGTTTTAATGTTTTAGAAATCTGGGCAACTGTCCTCACAATCAGAATACAGAACCACTCCATCACCCCAGAAGTCTTACTGGACTAACCCTTTGTAGCCCGATCTCTCCCACTCCTAATCCTGGGCAACCACTCATTTGCTATTCAGCCATAAAAGGCTTTCCTTTTCCAGAATGTCATATAAATGCAGTCATACAGTATGTAGCCTTCTGATGCTTCCTTACTTTACTCAACATAATACCATGTTGTTGAAGGATCAACAGTTTGTTCCTTTCTGTTGTGGAGTAATATTCCATTGTGTGGATGTTGATAACTTCATCTATTGAAGGTCATTTGGGTATTTTCAGTTTTGAGTGATTATAAATAAATAGAATTGCTATGAACATTCGTTGCAGAAACAAAAATTTCCATTTCTCTCAGGTAAAATACCAGGAGTAGCCTTGCTGGGTGATATGATGAATGTAAGTTTGCCTTTATGAAAAAAATGTGGAAGCATTTTCACAGTGATTGACCTATTCATTTTATGTTACACCCAGCAATGAATGAGAGGTACAGCTGTTGTGCTTTCTTAGTGCACTTAGTATTATCAGCGTTTTTTGATTGATAGTTTTGTTTTTAGCCATTCTGATAGGTGTATAGCAATATCTCATTTTTTACAACTTAATTATAATTTATAATTTTAATATCTCATCGTTTTAATGAGCCTTTCCCTAATGGCTAATGAAATGGGACATCTTTCTGCATGCTTTTTTGCCATCCATATGTTGTCTTTGGTGAAATGTCTCAAGTCTTTTGCCCATTACAAAAAATGAATTTTTTTTTTACTGTTGAGTTTTGAGAGGTTTTTTTTTGATACCTTCTGGATACAAGTTGTTTGTCAGATATGTGATTTGCAAATATCCTCTCCCAGTCTGTGGTTGTCTTCTTACTTTTAACACTGACATTTATAGACCAAAGTTTTCAATGTTGATAAAATATAATTTGTTCATTTATTTCCATGTGGATCACAATTTTGGTGTCCTAGCTAACAACTCACAGCCGAACTCCAACATCATGAAGATTTTTCTTCCATATCCCTCTATTTTAACATTTTATAGGATTCATTTTCAGTTAATTTTTAAGGTTGGAGGTTTTTTTTCAGGGCTCAGTTATTTTTGCATATGGATGTCCAATTGTTCCAACACTATTTCTTAAAAAGACCTATTGTCACTGAATTGCTGAAAGATACATTTTTTATGTGAAATGGTGTAATATGAATATAGTTTAATTGTTAATAGGTTTTGAAGCCAGTCTGCTTAAGTTTGAACCTCAATTCTACCACTAATTATCTTTGTGACACTGACCACGTACTTAACCTCCCTTGACCTTAGTCTCCTTTTTTGTAGAACAAAGAGTTACAGTTCCTACTCCGTAAGATTGCTATGATGATGATTATGTGTAATACACTTGAAGCGGCACTTGACATGTAGTAAGTGATGAATTAGGGTTAGCTTTTATGTAGCTTTATAATTATTGTAGATATTGCAAGCATGTCCTATAAGTGCATTTCCAAGAAAAAATAAAATATTGCAACCATTTTTTCTTCAACCTACTAGTTGGCTATTTGTATTTCTTCATCTGTGAATTAACACTGATTTATTTTCTCTAAGATTTTATTTATTTGCTTGAGAGAGAGAGAGGGCACATGAGCAGTGGGGTGGGGCAGAGGGAGAAGGAGGAGCAGATTCCCCACTGAGCAAGGACCTGGTGTGGGACTGGATCCCAGGATCCTGGGATTATGACCTGAGCTGAAGGCAGACGTTCAACTGACTGAACCACCCAGGCACCCAACACTAATTTATTTGTATATTATATGTATTAACACTTTAAGTTTCACATATAATAGTGTTTTTTTCCATTAGAGGCTGGAACTTGAAGTTCCACCCCCTACCCTCTGGGGAGAGGTGAGGAGCTGGAGGTTGAATCAGCCAATCACCAATGACTTAGTTATGAGTCAAAATGAACCTCCATAAAACCCAAAAGAACTGGACTCCAAGCTTTCAGGTTGGTGAGAACAGAGCTGGGGGTTCAGGGACTGTGGTTCTCCTGGAGAGGGCACGGAAGCTCTCAGACCTCCACCCATACCTTGCCCTCAGTGCCTCTTCACCTGGCTGTTGATTTGGATCCTTTATCATATCTTTAATTAACTGGCAAATCTGTTTCTCTGAGTTCTTTGAGCCCCTCTAGCAAAATAAAAGAAGTTACTCTAGCAAACCTCCTAAGAGGAGGTCCTGGGAACCTCTGCTTTGTAGCTGGTCAGTCCGAAGTACAGGGAACAGCCGGCACTTGCAGCTGGGATCTGAAGTCCAAGGAAGAGGGTTTGGGAACCTCCGATCTGTAGCCCAGTGGAGAAGCACAGATAACAGCCTGAACTTGTGAATGGCGTCCGAAACAGGGTAGAGGGTGGGTAGTGGGCGGTCTTACAAGACAGAGCCCTTACTCTGGGGAATCTGATGCTGTGTCTGAGTACATAATGTCAAAATTGGGTGGAATTCTCAGACACTTGCTTGTGTCCAAGAATTGCTTGGTGTGGGACATTGGGGAACTCCTCCCCGCACATTGGAATTGAGTCCAGGAACCCAAAAAGCGTTGGTGTCAGTAAACCTATAAAATGGAATATAAATACCTTTCTTCACTATTATTATAAGAATTCAGGGGTACAGTGTTTGTAAAACACCCAGCACAGTACCTATTAAGTAGTATATGATAAAGAGTGCTAGCTTTGTCCCTACAGGGTATAATTTGAGGCCTGCTGGCAAGGCTACCTTCCTCCTTTGTCACTCTCTTCATAGTGACTATTATGATTCTGAACTTTTTCGATTACAGACTCATTTCTTTTGTTTGCTCTTCTAATAGTTCTCAGTGTGTGGTCACTTTAGGCTATTCTTGATTATTCTCTTTTTTGTGCAAACAAATCAATCAAATTGGCTTCTTTACAGGATCTGGAGATCAAGGCATGAGGAGTTAGAGTTGTTGAATTCCGTCTTGGAAGATAAAGACATTAGGTTGTAGAAGTAGACATGCACACATTTGGGCAGCATAAGGGTGGAGGGGAACTTGGCAGGTGATTGAATCAGGAGAAGAGCCCAGAAAGAATTGGTGGCCTGGCACCAAGTGTGGATTCCTCTGACACCCGATGCGTTTCCTGGCGCAAATGAACGCAGTCCACTTAGGGAGCAGTCTTCTCTCGGGGTGAAGTGGACAGGAAAGATTGTAAGGCAGCATTGTAAGACTTGGGGGTATTTGCAAAATAGGCAAACTTCATTTCTGCGTATTCCCAATCTCTCTGTCCTGTATCCTTTCCAGATTTTTGGCTGCCTCTCCTCCAGGTCTTTCCTCCTTGCCCCAGCTTCTACCAAGCTCCAGGATTCTCCATGTACCATTCTGCCAGATCTGTAAACATTCCCAATTCCCTCACATTAATGATCTGTCCGGTTACACTCATATCCCTGGTGACAGAAAGGGCCCTGGAGAGAAATCAGCAATTGGGGACTGGCTTGACTATTGCCTTTCATGTGACCACTGATGAGTCTCTTGTCTGTAGGCCTCAGTTTACTTTTTAAACACTGTGAGTCTTGTTTTGGGAAGTCTCTCAAGTCCCCTTCAGTTTAAACAAGCCTTGATGGGACGGTACCATGCTACCGCCACCCCCACGATGTGGAACAGAGTTTGTAAGTAAGTGCACACATGTGCTTTATACTCAGTAAAGTCTCACTATGTGGACGTTCTGCCTATTCCCTGGAAATAAACAGTTTCCTGCCAACTGACTGTAGCTAATTCTAACTAGAACGCGTGTTACTCTCAAAAAGTAATCAATAGGAAAAGAATGATGCTGAAATTGTAATTAGGCAGACAACATTGTAGTCTTGAGGTAGAATAAATGATGTCACTAAACAATATCTGTAAAGTTAGAATATTTGTTATTTGCTCGATGTGTGAATTTATTCTAATTTAAGTTATCATATCTCAGGAGGTGCTATAACCTCAAGAGGTGGGAACTGACTCAGTTTTTCTCACTGTTATATTCTCACCACCTAGCACAGTGCCTGGTATGAGCGAATGCCCAATAAATTTTTCAGGAGGAAAAAAAAAATAGAATATGTGTTACTTATCCTGGATGGAAAATTTCTGGTATTCTAAGGTGGGGAGAGGTTGCCATTTCATCCAGGAGACAAGGACCGTATTTGGCTGGGAGGCAGGGATGGGAAACAGGCATGCCCTTTGGGCAAACTGGGTTGGCACAGCTCCTGGTGAGATGTTAGAGATGCACAGCCTACTCACATCAAGGATGTCCTCCTCTAACTCCAAACTCCCAATTATACAATAAAAAAGTTAGCAACTTCCTTTAGTTATTTCTAGTCTTGTACGTTTTGGCATCTTCTCGTTAATTGCCCAATACCTTCTTGGAAGGAACCTTGAGGATAACGTTAGTCCTCAGAGACTTACTACATACATAAAAGGATCATGAAGAACAAAAAGAGATTAAAGTGTTGGAAGCATGCCTGGGAACTGGATTTCTTCAGAGAAGGCAAGAAAGCAGAGAAGATACTAAAAATATTTTAGCACAGACACATAGAAATGGCTCTAGTAGTTCTGAGGATCCAATAAGAAGAAATTTAACGCCAACTTTAGGATAGATTTAAGAAAGAACATTCTAGAAGTGAGTTTTATCAAACACTTAATCATTCTTAAAACCCTGCTTTGTAGTTACCCTTTCAGGGAAAAGTATTCTGTCTTCTCATATCCCTTTTGCTTTATCTGAGTAAGTCTAATTCTCCTTCAGGCCAAATGTCACTTCCTGAGGGAAATCTACCTGATCCACAAACCATTCCCCCACCCCAGCCAAGTCTGATTAAGTTCACCATTATGCTATCCCATAGTCATCAGAACTTGTCATTCTCTCTCATACTACTTATCATGGTTCCAGGGTTACATTTATTTATGTTCCTAAGTTTCCTACATCTGTCTTTCACATTTGCTTGGAAGCTACATGAGGGTTGAAATCATCTGTTTTATTTATTGTTGTGTCTCCAAGATGGAGTATAGTCACTGGCACAAGGGAGGTACTCGGGAAATTTTTTTAGTAGATGGATGAACCTATAAATGATTTCATGACAGGTTTTTAACCTACAGATCATTTTCCTTTTCTGGGCAGTATATAAAAAAAAATAACTATTCCTCCAAATATCCTGGGTAGTTTGGGGGTTGTCTTGACTTCTTCAGCTCTTTACCAACTCCCTCATTCCAGAAATGCTTTGGTTAAGATAGTGTTCATTGACATTTTAAATATTTGGAAGTTTAAGATCTCTACTGCTGTTACTGAGACATCCAAGAACACCTTGGAAAGGTTTTAAATCAAGTCAAGATCAAATTTCCAAGAACTCATACATACAGTTGTTTTAAAGACATGATATCTTACTCCAGACACATATCGATGAAACTTTACCAATACTACAAATCTAGGGTGTTAAGAAGCACAAATAAATGGCCTCAGTATGCAATAATTTAACCTGCTTTTTCTACTTACCCTGCCAGTGCTTTGAAGATGAGGGAGCTGGTTTAATCAGAACTTCATCATCTGCAACAGTCTCGAACTTGAATGTGGGAAGAGAGGGACGCAGGCTAATTGGAATAAGCATGTTGTACTGCATTGGAATGTATTCTCATTGATAATCATATTTAACCTTTCAGTTTTTTCATCTGTAAAAAGAAGAGTAGTTAAAAGTGGTGATCTTTAAGGTTTTGTTTTTATTGAAACAATTTTTTTTAAAGATTTTATTTATTTATTTGACAGACAGAGATCACAAGTAGGCAGAGAAGCAGGCAGAGAGAGAGGAGGAAGCAGGCTCCCTGCTGAGCAGAGAGCCCAATGTGGGGCTCGATCCCAGAGCCCTGGGATCATGACCTGAGCTGAAGGCAGAGGCTTTAACCCACTGAGCCACCCAGGTGCACCTGAAACAAATTTTTTTTTCCCAAATTTTTTCCCCAAATGAAAGCTTACATGAGTGTAAATGTAAACAGATAAAAGTTGAGTAGCTCATTGAGAGCATGTATGTGTGATAATTTCACCTCTACCAGTCTCAGAAACTTCTGGAACAACATTTTAGAAAACTGAGAAATAACTCCTTGAAATAATACAGCTTGAAAAATGGCTCCATCTCTAATTTCCAAATCAGTTAAATTCTATTATATGGGTATTCATTTAGGTCCACAATCCTTTCTATAATAATTTTAAAAAATATTTTTATTTGAAATATTTTAATTACAGCATAGTTAACATATGGTGTTATATTAGTTTCAGGTATACAATACAGTGATTCAGCAAATCCATATATCACTCAGTGCTGTTCAAGATAAGTGTAGTCTTGGGTCACCAGGGTGGCTCAGTTCATTAAGCGTCTGACTCCTGATCTCTGTTCAGGTCATGATCTCAGGGCTGTGAGATTCAGCCCCACATTGGGCTCTGCTCTTGGTGAAGAGGCTGCTTCACATTCTCTCTCTCCCTCTGCCCCTCCCCCGGCTCCCGCACACTCTCGCTCTCTCTCGAATAAGTAAGTAAATCTTTAAAACAACATTAAGTGTACTCTTAATCCCCGTTACCCTATTTCACCCATACTGCCACCCACCTCCCCTCTGGTAACCATCTGTTTGTTCTCCATAGCAAAGAAACAGTTTCTTGCTTTGTCTCTTTCTCCCCTCTTTATTCATTTATTTCTTAAATTCCACATAAGAGTGAAATCATACGGTATTTTTCTTTCTCTGACTGGCTTATTTCACTTAGCCTAATGCTCTGTAGCTCCATCCATGTTGTTGTGAATGACAAGATTTCGTTCTTTTTTATGGCTGAGTAGTATCTTATTGTGTATATGTGTGTGGATACACCACATCTTTCTCCGTGCATCTATTAGCAGACATCTGTGCTGCTTCCATAATTGGGCTATTGTAAATAATGCTGCTGTACACATGGGGTGCATCTACTTGATTTACTGCTTTTATATTCTTAGCATAAATACCTAATAGTGCAATTACTGAATCATATTCTTTTTTAAGTTTTTTTGAGGAGATTCCATACTGTTTTCCACAGTGGCTGCACCAGTCTGCATTCCCACCAACAGTGTGCAAGTGTTCTTTTTTCCCAAATCCTTACCAACACTTGTTAAAAAACAAGTTTTTTATTTTAGCTATTCTGACAAGTGTGAGGTGGTATCTCATTGCGGTTTTGATTTGCATTTCCCTGATGCCGAGTGATGTGGAGCATCTTTTCATGTATCTGTTGGCCGTCTGAATGTCTTCTTAGGAGAAATGCCTGTTCATGTCTTCTGCCCATTTTTAAATTGGATTATGATTATTATTATTGGTATTGAGTTGTGTAAGTTCCTTATATATATTTGGAACGTCATATGGGTACGTCATTTGCAAATATCATTTCCCATTCAGTAGGTTGTCTTTTAGTTTGTTGGTTATGTCCTTTGTTGTACAGAACTTTTTATTTTAATATAGTCCCAATAGTTTATTTTTGCTTTTGTTTCCCTTGCTTCAAGAGACATATCTAAAAAGATGCTGTTATGACTGATATCAAAGAAATTACTGCTTATGCTCTCTTCTTGGATTTTTATGGTTTCAGGTTTCACATTAAGGTCCTTAATTCATTTTTAATTTTGTTCTGTGTACAGTGTAACAAACTGGTTCCGTTTCATTCATTAATGTAGTCCAGTTTTTCAACACCGTTTGTTGAAGAGACTCTTGTTTTTCCTTTGCATATTCTTACTTCCTCTGAAGATTAATTGGGATGTAATTATGGCTTTATTTCTGGCCTTTCTATTCTGTTCCACTGATCCATGTGTCTATTTTCCTATGACTATTTTTGTTTGTTTCAAATTTTTATTTAAATTCTAATTATGGGTGCCTGGGTGGCTCAGATGGTTAAGCAGCTACCTTCGCTCAGGTCATGATCCCGGGGTCCGGGGATCGAGTCCCGTGTCGGGCTCCCTGCTCAGTGGGAAGCCGGCTTCTCCCTCTGCCTCTCTCTCTCTCTATGTCTCTCATGAATAAATAAATAAAATCTTTTTTAAAAGATTAATTCTAGTTAGTTAACATATAGGGTAATATTGGCTTCAGGAGTAGAATTTAGTGGTTCATCACATATAACACCCAGTGTTTATCACTAGTGCCCTCCTTAATCCCCATCACCCATTTAGCCCATCCCCCGCCCACCTCCCTCCATCAACCCTCAGTTTATTCTCTATAGTTAAGAGTCTCTTATGGTTTGCTTCCCTCCTTTTTTTTTCCCCCTTTCCCATATATTTACCTGTTTTATTTCTTAAATTCCACATATAAGTGAGATCATATGGTATTTGTCTTTGTCTGATTTATTTCACTTAGCGTAATACACTCTAACCCCACCCACATCGATGACTATTTTTAAAGAAAAATATTTCTTTGTCTTAGTTAATGAGTCATTATTCAGAGCAATATTAAATATAAGAAAATCTAAGGGCAAAAACAATTTATAAACATTTCGAGTGTACCACAATGCAGTTTAATAAGCAAATGTTACTGTGAATGATTAGATGATGTGTCCTACAGCAGACAAATGACAGAGTGAGCCAAGTAACATTTTAGGATATTGGGCTTCAACTGTGATGGACAATCATTTGTTAACTAGGCAGATGCCATGTCATGATGGAAAGCATTTCTTTATAAATAAGACACATTTTAGGCAGATATTAAAAAGTGTTTGCAAGGTCTTTGCTAAGGAAAAATCATGTCAATCCCCAAAGCGTGAAAGATGCCTGAAATTCAACATGCGTCTTACTTACTCATATAGCAAACTTAGCCTTTTCCTTGATGCTAGATGTGTCAAGAACTAAGCACTGGGTTGGACTAGAGCCCTTCAGACCATGCCTGAGGTGAAGGAACTCCATGCCAGTCCCCAGTGGGACTTGGAGAAGACAGAGTTATAATGTAGGAAAAGGCGTTAGGCACAGGAGATGATACTGGTGTGAGTCTGGTCTGTCTTTTGGTAATTTTTCTGAGGCCCGTGTCCCGAGTAGCAGATTTCTCTGTGGCACCAGCTGTGTACCTACAGTCACACCTTTCACGGTGTCAGTGGCTGAACTCTTTCAAGAAGCCACAGGCCACAGCTGTTAGCTGTTAACAGCCACAGCTGTTACCCATGGCGTTAGGGCCCCGGGTCCTTTATTCTCTTTGAGAGGCCAAGTATGGTTACTCTTCTTCTCCCTATTCTCAAAGGGTTTTTTCTTTTTTTCTTTTTAAACCCATGTTTTTTCCCCCAGCATTGTGGAATGGTATCACATTTCCCACTAGTCTAAAGAAGAGACAAAGAGAAAAATGCATTACTTGGATGCAATCCAAAGAGATTGGGATAGAGGGACAAATGATGAGAGACACATATATTCCTCTGGCTCTTGATTCCCTTCCAAATACAACTTTTTAAGGGACGAGCAATAGCATTTACTTTTTACATTTGATTTTTATGTGTAGGTATTATCAAATGGTTCTAAAAGCCAGCATATATATGTATATGGTGACAAACCTTCCTCTTATCATGTCCCCCAGCTACCCCACTCTCCCCTAATGGGTCACTCTTATTCTCAGTTTCACGTCTCACCTTCCAGAATTGCTTTAGGCATATGCAGACAAGTATAAATGCATACTCTTGTTTCGGGAAAACTAAGTAGATTATTTTTAAGATCCATCCCAGGAATCTGGTAGGGATTTCTTCTCATCTCCATAGCTCACATACAAAATCCTTCTGACACCTCACTGAAAATGGCATGACCAAGGACAGACAACTCACTGGTGGGAGAGGGCTTCCTGTAAGTGGCATGCTGAGTAAGGGGAGAAAAGCCTAGTCCAGTCTGGACCCGCAGAAGTACATGATTTCCCTTTCTGTCACTGAAAGTAAAGGGATAGAACTGGGAGTAAAAAAAGGAAAAAAAAACCGGATCCATACCCAGAAACTGTGTAGAGATGAAGTGTGGCTGTCTTTTCAAATCAGCTGTGTTTTCTATTATTTCCTAACATCCTTCAAAAACCAGAGCCAGCGCAAGTTCAGTGAGTTCAGAGTCAGTCCCTTAGTTTTGGCAAGTCACTCACCTGGTCCTAGAAATGAGCCTCGATTGAATCGGAGCTGAAAGAATTACGGTGTTTCCTTCCTCTGATGACTCTCTCTGGGAACATGCCTGGAATGAGTGAGTGTGGGAGACGAGGTGGTATTCACAGCTGGACCTACGTGTGGAGGGGAGCTGGGCTCCAGTGTTATTTTTGGAGGCCCTAATTCCACTGTTAGTTTTCCTCACTCATCCTCTTTTACAGCACTTTTTTTTTTATTATTGGTTTTTTAATGATAATCCCTGTCTCTTATCTGGAGATCGTGAAGTTACCATGGAGGCTTGGAGCAAGATACATGCTTCTTTAGGGTCAGGTTTGGAAACCCATTCAAGGCAAATTTTGTCCCTCAGTCCCAAATATTGAGTTAATGTTACAAGAAAAAAAAATATATAGCTCTCATTCCCACTTACATTAAGATCTGACTTGGACATTCTTCTTAATTAATCAGACAAAAATGTAACTCCTAGAAGTGTCCTTCTCAAAATATCACTGCATCCATCCAACACTGGCGATTGTCATTAAAATTCTAAGAGGACTTCATGGCAGGCATAAAGTCTGACATAAGCAAAGGCTCAAAAAAGATCTGGTAGATGAATACCAGCCAGCCCTAGCTACTCAACAATTGATCACCTTCCTGTGGCATTTTATAAAAATTAAAACATTTGCTTTTTCTTTCTTTAAACTTAGTACTTCTCAAAACAGCCTTTTAAATTTGGGCAAGGATGTCAATTTAGACTCAGAGGAACACTTACACGTTTAACTCATTATTCTAGAAGTCGGAGTTGTAAACTTGAACCAAGCAGATCTGGAATAAAATTGGTCCATCCATCCATCCATCCATCCAACCACCCACTCATTCAACAAATATTTGTTAAGTCCAACATGCAGGGACTAGGCAGGGCACTCCTATATACGTCGGTGTGAACAAAACAGCTTCTCTCCTTCACGGAACTTGTCATCCATCGTGCTTGACCTCGCTAGCCCCCAGGTCATTGCATGTAGACTTGGGGATCAGCCATCACCTGAGCCAGCGAATACCCTTCATTCCTGGTTTTCCATACTTGAGAGGAGCAGAGATTTCATTAGTTCATCTTAGAAACTTTGGAAATCAGAAGAGAAGAGAGGGGAGGGAGAGAATGTGAAAAGACGGCATTTTCTTTTCTAAAATGTGCTTCATCATTTATAAAAAAAACTTTTAAAGGCCAGATAGGATTTCATTTTCACATGTGGGGATGGTTGAGGTTTGGGCCTAGGTGTTCAGGAAACAGAATTAAGAGAACTGAAATAATGGTTGTTGTAAACCCCATAAGACACAGTGCTTAGTAAGTTTGGTACTTTATCTCATTTAATCTTTACAGGAATCCTGCAAAATGGGTCTTGTTAGCCTCGTTTTTTTTTAAAATAACTTTATTTTTTTTTAAAGATTTTATTTATTTATTTGACAGAGATCACAAGTAGACAAAGAGGCAGGCGGAGAGGGAGAGAGGGAAGCAGGCTCCCTGCTGAGCAAAGAGCCCGATGCGGGACTCGATCCCAGGACCCTGAGATCATGACCCGAGCCAAAGGCAGCGGCTTAACCCACTGAGCCACCCAGGCACCCATAACTTTATTTTTTTTTAAGATTTTATTTATTTATTTGAAAGAGAGTGGGAGCGAGAGAGAGCAGGAGCAGGGGGAGGGAGAAGGAGAAGCAGACTCTGCTGCTGAGCAGGGACCCAGACATGGGGCTCGATCCCAGGACACTGGGATCCTGACCTGAGGCAAAGGCAGATGCATAACCCACTGAGCCACCCAAGCTCCCTTGTAAGCCTCATTTTATTTATTTTTTATTTTTTTTAAATTTTATTTATTTATTTGACAGACAGAGATCATAAGTAGGCAGAGAGGCAGGCAGAGAGAGAGGAAGGGAAGCAGGCTCCCTGCTGAGCAGAGAGCCCGATGTGGGACTCGATCCCAGGACCCTGGGATCATGACCTGAGCTGAAGGCAGCGGCTTAACCCACTGAGCCACCCAGGCGCCCAGTAAGCCTCATTTTAGAGATGAGGCAAATGAGGCTCAGAAGGAAACGTGGCCCTCACTCAGTCCTTCTCTATGGAATTCTTTGATAACGATGAGAGTACCACATTCTCATTAATTTTTAATAATTAGAATTACTTTCATTAATAATTAGTGACAATAATGCTATTGTTGTGAATTTAACTCAACAAGCATTTGCTGAATACCTAACTAATATCACAGACACTGGAGTGGGTAGAGCTATAATGCACAGCTCTGTTTGGGGGGGTGGAGAATAACTGAGAGTCCATGGCAGCCGCGGTGTGCAGTGGGGCAGGAGGGGCTCATAGTGTCTAGGTGATGCCATGGTAAAGAGTTTCAGATCTTGTCCTATGGAACAGTAGCATTTTATTTTATTTTATTTTATTTTATTTTATTTTATTTTATTTTTAAAGATTTTATTTATTTATTTGACAGACAGAGATCACAAGAAGGCAGAGAGGCAGGCAGAGAGAGAGGGGGAAGCAGGCTCCCTGCTGAGCAGAGAGCCCGATGCAGGGCTTGATCCCAAGACCCTGGGATCATAACCTGAGCCCAAGGCAGAGGCTTTAACCCACTGAGCCACCCAGGCGCCCCGAACAGTAGCATTTTAGAAAGATTGCTCACCAGCTATTTTCAGCCAGGACTCTATAAGCCCCCATTTATCCCATGGAGCCACATTAATAACCTTCCTCATGGATGACACACCTTCTTTCTTTTTCAGGAACAGTGGACAGTGCCATGGACCTGATCCTGATCAATTCCCTACCTCTGGTGTCTGATGCGGAAACGTCCCTCACCTGCATCGCCTCTGGCTGGCGCCCCCATGAGCCCATCACTATAGGAAGGGACTTTGAAGCCTTAATGAACCAGCACCAGGATCCACTGGAAGTTACTCAAGATGTGACCAGAGAATGGGCTAAAAAAGTCGTTTGGAAGAGAGAAAAGGCTAGTAAAATCAATGGTGCCTACTTCTGCGAAGGGCGCGTTCGAGGAGAAGCAATAAGGATCCGGACCATGAAGATGCGGCAGCAAGGTAACATGCCCATTCGTCGGGGGCCGTGGGGTCCGCTGAGGCTCACACAGAGCTCGTCTGCTGCTTGTCTCTAGCACGCACATAGCATTCGGGAGCAAAGACACCGGCCAGTCCGCCTCACCCACGTTCGACCCCTTCGCCGGACATTGTGCCTGGTTCCTGAGATGAAATGAACTGTAATACATATTGTGCTAAGGTTTCCGTGGCCCTTATGGAGATAGGAACATGTTACGTGTATGGAGTAAGGAAATCACAGAGACGAAGACAGCTGTCCATGCCAAGATAGTAGCTGTTTTGAGCTTTCTAATTGAGTTTCCATTTGTTTCTTTGTTTTGCTTGTCCCTGAGTATTCTTAACAGAAGTCACTGTTTTCAGGGGACAATGTGATAGAAATAAGAAACTTAAAAGGGGAGCATCTATCAATAACTTAACTGGTTCCTTAGTCTGTTGGCTATCTGTGGCTGTGGTCATGCTGTGTCCCACACAACCACAAACCCCAGTGGCACACCACAGTAAGCGTTCACAGCCTGTGAGTGTAAGTCAGCTGGGCGGATTGGGTGGCTCTGCCGTACCTGACCCGGCTTTTTCACACGTGGACATTGGCCGACGGTAGGCATATTATGCTGGCCTTGGCTGTACCAGCCTGGCTCTGTTCCATGCATCTATTTTCCTTTCGCAGGTTTAGCTAGGTGCACTCTCACGGAGATGGCAGAAGTGCAAGAGAACAGGAGGAAATGCACAAGCCTTCTTGAAACCTAGCCTCAGTGTTGTGCGCTCTACTCCTGTCTCATTTCTTTGCCCAAGAAAGTCAAATAGCTGAGCCTAAGCTCACAATGGCTGGGCCTCCCACAATTAAATGACAAAGATGACGGAGACAGGGAAGGAGACAGGGGAGGACCTTCCAGCCCGCTGCCATTCTTGGAAAGAGACCATGGTTTCATTTTGGCACTTGAGTGGCCGCACTTAGCTCACAGAACCCTGGAATTTTGAAGGGAGATGTTGAGGGGTTTCTGCAAAGGGGCACATTATTCTTAGCTACCTCCTCACAAGGCAGTGACGGGATGGAACCCTTGTCCCAAAATACAAGTGGCTCTAAGCTAAGTCTTTAGGCCCGTCCACCAAACTGATGACAGCTGGAGAAGGCAGCTGTGCTTATTCTTTAATGGTTCTGTTTTGCCCTAAGGCTCCCAGGCCTGGACAGGTGGGTAGACTCCTGGTATCTTGATGCTGCTTACTGGGAGGAAGGCACAGAGTTCCAGCAGAGATGACCTCTCCTTGTTCTGAATGGAATGATCTGGCCACTCATGTGTCAACCCTTTTTTCTGAGCTGGTCATACCTCTAGAGGAGTCCTTTCCAGATTGATGTCATCATATCCACAGGGACCGTGGCCTGAGAAAGTGTCATTTTAGGAGATAATGACATTGTGAACTCTTCAGGGTTTGATTTTTCATTGCTAGACTGATCCACAAAAATAACACAGCTCTACATGTGTCTCTGATGGGCCGTTTTTAAGCTAGGAGTCTGCATTTTTTTTTTTTTTTTTTTTTTTTAGACCAGTGTCTCTCGAAGTTGAATGAGCTTCTAGACCACGTGGGTCTTGGTAAAATGCAGACTCTGATCGGTAGGTCCTTGAGGAGAGTCCCGAGATGGTGCATTTCCCACGAGGTCCCAGGTGGTAAGATTCCTCTGGGCTGTGATAATTAAAAGATTTGAAGGCAGCAAGCTCATTTTAAAGTCAAAAGTGATAAAATCACCATTTATTACAAATAAAGGAAAAGGTTTTCTTAGCAAAACTGTACCGGTCACCTTTAAATGACACTAGGGTGAGTGGGAAAGTGCACAACAGATGTTCCCAGGAATGCAGCTCTCCGGTGAGGGAAGAGAGTTTGAACAAAGGGATGTGAGGTGTGCCAAAGCTATCAGAGCTGAAGAGTCAGCCCTGTTATGTTCCACACGTGTCATTCGGGATTTGACTTGTGTCAAGAGTTAGTCCTTTCTGCTGACGTTTCCACATTCAGAATGAAGATAATCCGAGACGTGGGCCCCAGTGCCTTCGTAGGAATGAAATGTGGGGTGCCACTGTGCCCTTTTCAGGTTGGTATGGGTCTGTCCTTGAAGGTGTAGAAGTAAGAACCTGCAGAGTATATTAAACCAGAATTTTGGGAGTCAAAGACCAACTGTAACGACCACTCCAAAACCGCTCCAAACTGAAGGTCTAGGCCAGCGCAGGGAAAAGAGAGCTTAAATTCAGCTAAATGAAGTGAAGGCTGGCTTGCTAGCGAGAAAGCATGGGGAGAAGATGGCTTTTAGATGCCTTTTCTCATGAGTTTTAATTCTTTCCCCACCACTCACCAGCTCTGGGGCCCTGGACAATTTCTTTAACATCCACTGGTCTCATTTTTTCATCATCTGTGAAATGAGTATAATGATACCTTCAAAATACCATGAGTGCCTTTACATGAAGAGTGGATGGATACGGTCGACATGTTGCTAAAAGCTGGGGTGAAATGGGACCTTGCAGAGTGAGTTACAGAATAACAATAGTGGTTTGTAAATGGTGGGAATGGGATTTTTAAAAAAGATTTTATTGATTTATTTGAGAGAGAGAGAGAGAGAGAAAGCATGAGAGGGGAGAAGCTCAGAGAGAGAAGCAGACTCCCTGCAGAGCTGGGAGCCCGATGCAGGACTCGATCCCAGGACTTCAGGATCAGGACCTGAGCCGAAGGCAGTCACTTAACCAACTGAGCCATCCAGGCACCTGGGAATGGGATTAAATGACCAGTGACCTGACTGCTGAGCCTATGTGGGTGACCATTACCATATGCTTGGCACTTCCCTCCCCTTTGCTGTTAACCCCCCTCCTCCATTCTGAGCACGTGTTTTATAAGGCAGAGCCAGTCCATGGGAAAGCCTGCAGGGCACCACAGGGCACCCCAGTGTAGAGACATGGGCTTGAGCCTCTGCAACTGAATCACAGGATGCAGGGAAAACTCCTTCACTGAGATCATTTTTCTCACTTGAAAAAAATAATGCAGGTAGAGATTTTACCCCAGACATCTGAGAATCAAAGGAGATGGCCAGTCTACCTGGCTCCTAGTAAGTCTTCAATAATCATCACAGTGCCATGGAATAAGCAATCATTTAGTAAGACTATTTTTCTACTCCGTTGTGGAAAAATGTAATACCATCCATTAACGTAATTGTGGAAATGTATACAAAATAGGAAAAGAGGTAGCACTTTCTCTCCCGCATTTTAATAACAACATCACTGGCTGTTGAACTGATTCTGTTTCTTTCGCTGACCATCCAGTAGCTGAAATGTGGTGGGAGGAAAGTGTTATCCTTTACGGTGAATCAGGAAAACCTGCACAGCTCTGTCTTTGTGACACTATTAATTCCCTAGCAAAACACCAGGGGATCTCAGAGGTGCCTACGCAGGGACATAGCAGGATACAATGTAGTCCAGCTTGCCGCTGACTCGTGCATCTGGGGAGGAAGTGGAAAATCCATTTGAGATGGGCCAAAATACGCTTATGTTGGCTCTCACACGCCAAACAGTCAAACCGTTTTTATCAATGGCATCATGCAAAAAAAATCAAAAGCAGTTTGTTCAAACCTCAGTGGTGATTTCATTTGGGGGTAGGGAGGTATAAATGAAGTTTGAGACATTTTCACATCCAAACGCTGTCTCGATGTTCCATCAGAAGGAAGCATAGGTTATTTCCTTCCTATTTTCATCTGAGAAATCACTTTGCTTTAAGAACATCAAACTTTGCAGGGGCACCTGTGTGGCTCAGTGGGTTAAAGCCTCTGCCTTCAGCTTAGGTCATGATCTCAGGGTCCTGGGATCGAGCCCCGAGTCGGGCTCTCTGCTCAGCGGGGAGCCTGCTTCCCCTTCTCTCTCTGCCTGCCTCTCTGCCTACTTGTGATCTCTGTCTATCAAATAAATAAATAAAATCTTAAAAAAAAAGAACATCAAACCTTGCAAATATGATTTGTGAAGTTGATAGAGAGGAGCTATTTCTATCTAAACAACACAGATGAATGTGTTAGAAGCAGAAAGAAAATAGGAAAACTTGAGATCTGAATCATTCATCTGAATCATTCATATATTCTTTCATTTCCCAAGTACTCTTAGGCCTCTCTTTGTGTCACACATGGGAACTGAAGTGACGGTAACATTTCCTGAATACTTCTGTGCCTGACATCCCCCTAGCTATCTTATAGACATTACTGCATAGTTTAGTCTTTACCAAATGTATCTCTGATGAGGACTGTTAGGACCTGTAATAATAGATGAGGCTTAGATCAGTTGCAACTTAGATGCAGTCACACACCTGGTTTTCATTGTCGGTTCTGGAAAGGTTCACTCCAGCTGATCACAGAAGCCAGGCCCTGACCAACACCGCGTGCTGCCTTTCAAAACAGATGTGAACTTGTGTCTTGGAGCGTTCGGGCTAGCAGGGGTGCTGTGCTCTGCAGGGGCTGGCATGGGGACGTGCGGGGCCTTCAGAGAGCAGCCTTGAGACACTCACCCTGGATCCCAGGGGAGGGGTAAAGTTCCTGGAGAAAGGGACATCTATGGGGGCCGAGGATGAGTGACACTTGGTGAGACATAGGGGGAAGGAAGGAGCCGAAGAGAGGGAGGAAGTTCATGACTTGGGTGTGAGTGATCTGTGGTCCTTTTGTAGAGCTGAGTACAGTTCAGAATGGCTACTGTTGAGAGCTGAGGCCGTGGACTTGGAGTGAGATGGGTCTGGCGAGCTAGCGTTGTTGAGCAAGTGGGGGCATCTTGAGTTCATGTCTCAGCTTTCACACGGATTCACTGTCAGGAAGCCTCAGGTGAGGGACTAACTCACTCTTAACTCCATCTCCCACATGGGTAGACAAATGGATACACCATCTTTCTAGCACACTTGTGAGACTGCACTAAAAAGTAATGGGCATAAAACTATGTTATTACCCTTAGTCTCTATCATTAAAGGAGATACCCAAAATTGAACTCAATTATTTTACATCAGTGAGAAATATCTTTGTTTATAAGTGTTACTATGACCTCTTCTCTTCATCAGCCCTTAAGGAATAGGGAATCATGTTCTTAGTTAAGCTCTGTCCATTAAGTAGCCCATTCAAATGACCTTGAACAAGTCATCTTCACATTCAGTCCCTAGCAATCTCATTGATAAACGAGGTACTAGGACTTTAAAGCCTTGTGAGTACTAACATTATATAGCCTCTGAAAAGCTTCCAGACCCAAGGAATCTAGTTTAAATCCTGACTCTCCCATGAATTTGCTGCATGATTTTGAACAAGTTACTTTACCTCTCTGTACCTTAACTTCCTCATTTGTAAAATTAGGATAATTGTAGTACCTATCTGATAGAGATATTGTGAAAATTATATCTGTATGAAGTGCTAAGAAAAAGTTGTGCCTGATCGTAGGCACTATTGAAAGGTGCTTATTATTTTCATGATCCAGTCAAGTCACATGACATTAATCTTTGCATACGGTAGACCAGCGGGGCTCCAGCAAAGGTCAGCGTGAAGGTTGTAGATCCCTGTATTAGTACTCAGCAGAGAACAGTCAATTTAGAGCCATTAATGCAGGAGTGGGCAGGATGGGTGGGGTGGACTCTGCTGTTACCGTGTTTCTACCTAAGAAAACAGGGAGCTTATGGGGCACCTGGGTGTCTCAGTAGTTAAGCATCTGCCTTTGGCTCAGGTCACGATTCCAGAGTCCTGGGATCAAACTCCACATAGGGCTCCCTGCTCTGCGGGGAGCCTGCTTCTCCCTCCTGTCTCTTGCTCCCCCTGGTTGTGCTTTATCTCTCTCTGACAAATAAATAAATAAAATCTTAAGAAAAAAAAGAAAGAGAACAGGAGCTTAAAAGGCACAAAGTCTAAAATAAGAAAGAGCCACAGAGTGGGGGGAAAAAGAAAAGCCCCATTGGAGCTGAGCCTCGTGGGGAATGGCAGTTCCTTTTCAGGATATGATGCTGAGTGAGAAGTTCCATGGTCAGCTCCATGGTCAGACCGTCACACAAAGGGGCAGAAAATCAAAACAGACCACAGAGAAAGGAACAACAGTATAAAGTGATCACAAAAGGTTCTCTCTGGTTCTCCTGCTACAGAGAGCAGGAGCTGCATGTGTTGGGACTGCTTGAGGAAGCCCCTTGTCACTGCGAGCAGGAGCCCCAAGTCCCCCTGCCAGTCGTGCGTGCCTTCCCTGCATGTTGGATCCGTCTCAGTCCCCGTGAGAAAGCTGCCCCTGTTGTCCGTATTGCACATGTCCGCGCAGCCGTGCTGTCATTTGTTTGTATTTGGGAAGGATGCTGATCGCTTCTAAGTCCCCCGGCGCTTGGAATCCATCATTTCATATTCCCCAACAACCTTTCAAAGTGAATACTTTTACTTCTAAATTAGAGACGAGGAAGCTGAAATGTTCAGAGGTTAAGTAACTCCTTCAAGGAGGTCCAGTAAGTGGAGGAGCCACTTTGACAGCCCAGGACTGTCTTCTTCCAACGCTCCCACTGCCCTTGAGTCTGTCCCATCCCCCCTCTAGGTGCGTCCCAGGTCATTGATGGGGGTGTCCTGGGAGGGCACCATGCCTGGGTATACAGACAGAGAACAGGCAGATGAACCTAAGGCTGAGTCCTGTTGAGTTCAAGGCATCGTCTGCACCCAGGGTAGCCCTCTAAGCCCATGGTGTGCACGTACCTAATCAGCCTCTCTCAAGGCACCAGTCCAAGGGCCACAGAGGAGCCAGGAAGGAAGGCTGATTCACCCCGCTGTCTGCAGAAGGCTTGCTCCTGGGCTGAAATGCCTTAGGGATCCAAACCTCAGGGCATAGGGTGCTTTGCTACCGATGGCTAATTTCCGTGCATCTGGTCGGAGAATTTGTTCCATGGGATATTGATTCTATGTTATTTAGGGAGATGTGCTTTGTGGCTTAATAAGGGAGGCAATGATCTTAGAACTGGGTACAGGGATCTGTGAACAGCCAACAGATCTTTAATTGTGTTACTCAGTAATTTTTGGTCTGTTTGATGGATCGGTTTTGGGAAGCTTCTACAATGTTTGTGGGTTTGTCAGTTTCTTCCTTTAATTCTGTCAGTTTCTGTTTTGTGGGTCCTGAACCTGTTGTTAGATGCATATATAAGTTCATGATTACTAGATCTTCCATTTTTTATATCATCATGTAAAGACCATCTTTATCCTTAAAATTTTGTTTTGACTTTAGAGTAAATTATTTTTTTCTGACATAATTATTGCAGTGCCAGCTTCTCTGAATTATTGAGTCTGGCATACATTTTTCTCTCCCTCAATCTTATGTGTTACTATGTTTAATGTGTAGGTCATGAAAAAGATCATGTTGTGTGTGTGTGTGTGTGTGTGTGTGTGTGTGTAATGTATTTTTTAAAAATTCATTCTAGGATTCTCTGGCTTTGGACATATATTTGGCAGAATCTCTCTTTTCTGTATGCTGTAATTTTTACTTGGGCTTTTTTCTCCCCTTTTATGTCCCTCCTGGCCTCCATGTTTAGGGAAGTTATATATTCTGATTCTCTTCTTCAAGTAGTGATCCTTAAATTTTAAAAATTGGCTTAACTTGTATGTCAATTATACCTCAATAAGGCTTAAATTTTTTAAAAAATTGGCTTACCTCAATAAAGCCTAAAATTAATCCCCCCTTATTCTTATAATTGTGGCTCTTTATAGATTATAGCATAAATTAAGGGAATTCAGAAACTATTGTGGCTGGAAGAATGCTAGAAGATTTTATCCACATACCTTGTTCAACAAACCAAAGGACTCAGGCATATATATACAAACATACATACACACACACACAATTAAGGGGAAGAAGAGAAGATATTGGATCTCACCTTTGCCTTACTGTCCAATATTCCAATATTTACACCATTAGTAATAAGTCCAGTATTGTGCTGATTCCATTTGAGAAATGCTTGCAGCATTCCAAAGCGATTAGAATTCGTTGGATCGACACAACCCAGAAGGACCTTGACCCAAAAGGGAAGAGCCATTTGGCAAATATCTAACCACTTCTATTCTTTTCCACTTTGAGAAAACTTGGTAGGAACTGGAGAAGGTTGTTTGATCCATTGTTACTATAGTTTATAGCTAATGTCAGGTCTTAGTTTGATATCGGATACTAATCAACATAAAGTCCTTATCTCCCCAACTAGTTGTATGAAAACAATGTGTTTATGTATAGTGTGTGTATATATGTATTTATATATATATTTTTTTAGATTTTATTTATTTATTTGTTAGAGAGAGAGAGAGCATGAGCACAGGCAGACAGAGTGGTAGGCAGAGGCAGAGGGAGAAGCAGGCTCCCCACTGAGCAAGGAGCCCGATGTGGGACTCGATCCCAGGACGCTGGGATCATGACCTGAGCCGAAGGCAGCCGCTTAACCAACTGAGCCACCCAGGTGTCCCTGTATTTATATTTTTATGGAGAGAATGAGTATTCCTTTCATCACATTTTTCAAAACCTTAATGAAGTTTAAAATCTGTTAGCTGCCATCGTTTTTCCTGTCCTACAAATCAGCTGACTTCTGGCAAGTGCCATCCCCCATCTGTTGAAGTTCCAAGTTCACTTGCTCCTGGAGAAAATATGTGACCTCATTTTCTTATTTGTTTTCCTTCTTTCTTTCAAAAGCTTCCTTCCTACCAGCTACTTTAACCATGACTGTGGACAGGGGAGATAATGTGAATATATCTTTCAAAAAAGTATTGATTAAAGAAGAAGATGCAGTGATTTATAAAAATGGTGAGTATGTGTTTCATTTCCTGCCAGCACCATGGTGTGAGACATTAGATAGCATGAAATGTATCGGGTCATTATCCTGGTACAGTCTTGGGGGCAGATGTTGCAAGCAAAGCTGTTCTGATGCAAGAGTTGAATCTTATTAAAGAAGCTCTATGAGGCACTGTGGTTGGTTGCTTAATTAAGTAGAGATTTATATACATAAATGAATGTACATACATTCTATATTTATGAGTGTATAATATGAAATTGTGAATGTACAATAGATCACCCCTTATGATGTGGTAAGTGAGGTCCCAAATTCAGCCATGTAAACTGAGGGTTGCTTGATTGCAAGGTTAAGGAAATTACCAGATTGAGCCTGGGAAGCTAACTGGAAGTAGGTCTGGGAGTCCAACTGTGTCTTACAAATCTGTCCAGTTCCAGCTGTGATTTGGCACCCCGTGGTGGCAGTTGCCTGATCCAGCTGGAATATTGACAGGGACTATGCTGAGTTCCGTGGGTGGAGAGGACTTCCAGATTGCAGCAGCCATTCTAGGTTATCTCCTGGTTAGCTGATTAGTTGGCTGGGTGTCTTTGCCTGTTCATCTCTTCCTGCAGAAGATAAGCACTTTAGCTTTACCTCTATCTTTATACCTTTGGTGGTAGATCGCGTAGACTAACCTCTCTGCTCTATCACCGTAACTTTCTCAGTTTGGGGAGAGCATTGCATGGCTCAGCCTTTTCATTCTTCTACATCCAATATGCTAGAGCACGTTTTCTGTATCCAGTCAGAGCTGATAAAGTGGAGGGGCCAGATGGGGAAACGGAGTGTCTGCGTATGACTCACTGTTCTCCACTCTTCTCCCTCACCAGGTTCCTTCATCCACTCAGTGCCCCGGCATGAAGTACCTGATATTTTAGAAGTGCATCTGCCTCACGCTCAGCCCCAGGACGCTGGAGTGTACTCAGCCAGGTACATAGGAGGAAACCTCTTCACCTCAGCCTTCACCAGGCTGATAGTCCGGAGTAAGTGACTGAGAGGCCACAATCTGTGATGATTTGGTCGTTAGGATTTTTAGTTGCAAATAACAGAAACTGACTCTGACTACCTGAGCAAAAACCAGGGGATTGGTTGGAAGTTTACTAAGGACTCTAGAAAATTGGTAGAATGGCTGACAAAGAAGTTTCCAGAAAAGATAGGCCCCAGGGAAGATCTGGGGCTCAGCATGGGTGGGGGCAGATGGACTTTCTCTCAAGGAGGATGAGCTTACTCTAACTGTGCTTCAGCAATGTTTTTCTATTTACTAAATTTGAATTCCCAGGATAAAGAATCGGATAGGCCTAATATATGTCAAATGTCTACTGGCTTACACCAATGAGCTATAGTCAAGTGTGGGGGCAACATACCACAGCGCAGACTCCAGGACCTCACACTTGAATAGCAGCTTCATTCCCCTAAGAAGGGGGCATCACAGTGAGCTGGGCAGTCTCCCTGAAATGCATCTGATACACGGGGATGAGTTGGGCCTTCTGGATTGGTCTAATAGCTAGTTAAACATTCAGTCTCCTGTGAGACTCTTGGGTAGCTCAGTCAGTTAAGCATCCGACTCTTGATTTTAGGTCAGGTCACGATCTCAGGGTCATCAGATCAAGCCCCTCATTGGGCTTTGTGCTCAGCACGGAGTCCGCTTAAGGTTCTTCCCCCTCCCTCTCTCTCTGTTCCTCCCCCGTGCCCTCATGCTCTCTCTCAAATAAATAAATAAATAACATCTTTTTAAAAAAAACACATTAAGTCTCTTGTAAATCCTACACTGTCCGGACTATTTAACTCTCAAATGGGATTTCTATTCTCATGTTTGAAAACGTGCATGAGTTAGAGAACTAGTAAACACTCTGCCCCCCCATTTACAACTATCAAAGTAGAGAGTAACTATCAACCAGTAGTTTTTTTTTTTTTAAGATTTTATTTATTTATTTGACAGAGAGGGATCACAAGTAGGCAGAGAGGGAGGCAGAGGGAGAGAGAGATGGGGAAGCAGGCTCCCTGCTGCATGGAGAGCCCGATGCAGGGCTCGATCCCAGGACCCTGAGATCATGACCTGAGCTGAAGGCAGAGGCTTAACCCACTGCACCACCCAGGCACCCCTCAGACAGTAGTTTTTATAAGAAATTGATTTATAGAAAGGAAAAACTTGCCTTGAATTTCCTGGCTATCCCACGTATTCATGATATGAAACAACTCAGGTCTAAGTATTTGGGCTGCTCCGTCATTCTAATGACTGGAATCTTACAGTTTTTCTTTTTCTTTGCCTTATATTTATTCATTTGTTCATTCAACAAAAATCTATTAATCATAAGTCTGTGCCTAGTATTGTGTTGGTATGAAAATACAAGGATGAGAAGATGAATCACTGTCCCTTGGGTAATTCTCAGAGCAGTTACATAGGCAAATGGATAAATCGTTTTGCATCATGACAGTGGGAAGTGTGAAAAGTGTGGTTCATGTGGTTTAGGCAGGTGGAGTCCCCTTTTATTCCACTGCTCTCATGAAGAGTCCAAATGGCAAGAGCACAGTTGGACTTTATTTCATTTAGGTGTTTCTCTCCAGCCTATATAGCACTGTGTACCAGGCGTACTCAGAGTCTGGGGAAAATGGGCACATTTTCTAGTCATATCAGAAACACCAGATGTTGACCTATGGTAAAAGATTTAACTTTTTTTTTTTAATGTCAAAACAATCATGACTTAATATAGACTAGAATTTGAAACTCACCTGAAGTTTAAAGATAAAGTGAAAGATTTCAAACACACTTTGATCTCTAGCTATCTCTTGAGACTGCTAGGAGCACGTGGTCATTCCTTTGTTTCAGAGTATTTTGGTGAAACTGACAAGCATTGCTAATATCTAAAATAATTCTAAGAAAGTTTGAGTTTGGCTACAATCATCCGGTTTAAGAGTATTTTTTTGCCAGTATGATTTACTTGATGTTTTAAGCAATGAGGTACAGCTAACGGCATTTGTCCATTTCTCATAACTCTAGGGTATCTGTCCAGGACAAATTGAAACCTAGGAGTAAATCATAAGTTCCTTAAACTTTGTGCCAAGAATCACACTGATTTTATTTATAGGATTTCAATATAAATTCTCTCTCTGACAAAAGATTTCTTAGAACCAATGAATTTATAGGATTTCTCTCTGCATGCACGAATATTTAGTTTCCTAAAAATATAAAACCGCAGGGCTTTTGATGAAAATCACAGAAGCCTGATTGCATCTTGTTGCTTATCAAAAAACACTTTTCCTAGCTTCTCCATCTCTAGAAGATCACCTCAGTTTTCCCTTCAAGCTTTATTCTTTTGTCTTTCTCAGGATGAGGGAAAAACCTGGGAAAGGTCTATAGATAGGTAGAGAGCTAGAGACATAATACAGTGTAATAGGGAGCTCATTTTCTTCTCCATGGGCTGCCATCATTAGTTTTCAACACGTACAAATAACTGTGATCTGGCTTTCAAGAAATCACTAATTGTGCAGAAGTATTTTTCCCTTTATATAGTAAGGCATGTAAATATTAACTTTTAGACATTTTGTAGCTTTATCTTTTAAATGGAAGTTTGTAAGAAAGGGTCTGTGTAGACAGTCTTCCTGATTGTTTTAGAGAAAATACTGATAACCAGGAATTCTTGCCAAAGAAATTATTAAGTTACATCAGCTGTAGGCACAGGTCCAAGCTTACCACCATGAGAGTAACATTCAGGGACAAAGACACTAGTTCCTATCAGATGAGAAATTAAAATGCTGACCACAAAGGGTCATCCCAATCCCCTTGCATTTTTTCCTTATATCAGAAGGTGTCTTTGGACCTAAAAAAAATCATCTAAACTCACTAAATGTTAGAAAGAAGTAACCAGTAAATAAGAATCTAGGAACATTTTACCATTCTTGTACTTTAGGTTTTGCATAGCTTGTTTTACTTCCTGTATTTTTTTTTTTTAACCTGCAAAATGGGTGGATGCTACTGCTCCTGCTCACTCCTTCAGCCACATCTTGTCTCTATAGACTGTGGACCATAGGTTCTTACACTCTGGCATGCATTAGAATTATCGGGAGGACTTGGTAAGAATAGATCGCTAGGCCACCTCCAATTCAGTAGGTCACTGATGGGGGCTACATATGAGATTTGCATCTCTAGCAGATTCCCAGGTAATGGAGAAGCTAGTGGTCAGGGATCACACTTGGAAAACCATTGATCTAGCTCTGATCATACCTGCAGCTCTGGAAAATGCCAGGCCTTCCTCCCCTGCCTTACCTTTGCTTGGAAAACACTCTGCAGCCTATCTTCTTTGCTGATTATGTGGTCATGCAGGTTCTGCTCGCATACCACCTCCTCCAGGAAGCTTTCCTTTCATCCCCAAGACAGGATTAGCTACTCCTTGTCTCTCTCTCTCTCTCTCTCTGTCTCTCTTTTTAAAGATTTTATTTATATATTTGATAGGGAGACACAGATAGCGACAGAGAGCACAAGAGGGGTGGAGAGGGAAAAGCAGGGAGCCTGACTGTGGGGCTTGATCCCAGGACCCTGGGAACATGACCCAAGTGGAAGGCAGATGCTCAATTGACTGAGCCACCCAGGCACCCCTCCTTGTCTTTGTTGCTATCCTTATTTCCTGTTTCCATGTCTGTTTCCCACAGAGGACTATTAGCTTTTAAAGAACTGAGATTGTTTAAAAAAAAAAAAAAAAAGAACTGAGATTGTATTTTGTTTCTCTTCATTTACTCATGTCTGTTGAAATGACTGCCATATTGTAGGTGTTCAGTAAAGGTTTATGGAATGAGTGTGCTCAACTCAGCAGAGCCTTGTTTTTCTTAAAAGGATGTGAAGCGCAGAAGTGGGGACCTGAATGCAACCGTGTCTGCACCGAGTGTAAGAACAATGGTGTCTGCCATGAAGATACGGGAGAATGCATTTGCCCCCCTGGGTTTATGGGGAAGACCTGTGAGAAGGGTAAGTCAGGAGCGCTTGATGAGCAAGTTCCGCATTTAAAAAGCCGTCATTGCTGGATGTAGAATTTTAACTCTGGACACTGTTGGGAACAGAAACTAAGTGGCCCAGGTTAGGCCATGTAGGAACTTGGTGGGAATTGGAAAAAGGCACCCTTTTCTAAAGGTTCTTTATTGCTGATCATTGTAAAGCTGTCCCTGCCTCAGCTGAGATTGGATTGTTTTCCATATTCACTAGTCTAGGGGAGACCCATAATAGAAGACCCATACATTTCAAGGGGTTGAATATTTGACTCTGACTCATCTTTTTCTCCCACCAAAGCTTGTGAGCTGCACACGTTTGGCAGAACTTGTAAAGAAAGGTGTAGTGGACCAGAGGGCTGCAAGTCCTATGTGTTCTGTCTCCCAGACCCCTATGGGTGCTCCTGTGCCACGGGCTGGCAGGGTCTGCAGTGCAACGAAGGTATGTGCCAGTCACACCCCTGAACAGAAACGTTCCAGCAGGTACACCCGGGAGATCCAGCTTGCAGGAGATCAGAGCGAGGGATGAACCTGGACTGTTCACTCTGCTATCCAGTGCTGAGCTATGGGTTTGTTTTTTAGAAGATTTTATTTATTTATTTGACACAGAGAGAGTGAGAGAGACAGTGAGAGACGGAACACAAGCAGGGAGAGTGGGAGAGGGAGAAGCGGGCTCTGATCCCAGGACCCTGGGTTCATGACCCGAGCCTAAGGCAGATGCTTAATGACTGAACCACCCAGGTGCCCCTGAGCTACAGGGTTTTGAATCACAGATGTTTTCATTGCAAGTTAATGATGCTTTCATAATTAAGCATAAGACTCTGGACATTAGAGAAAGGGCTTTTCCTGCACATCATCTAGGGTTCTTATTAAAACACAGCCTTTGATTCCATAGGTGTGGACTGGGTCCTGGGGTCTGAGTTTCCCAAAACTCCCAGATGGTGCTCACAGTGCTGGTTTTCACACCACACTTTGAGTTGGAAAGGCCATAGAGATTTGTGTTTTTTTAGTGGACTCTAGATATCAGAGCTCTGAGGTCCTATCCAGGCAGAATTTGGACTTTGAAAATAGAGGAAGAGCTTTCTTCTGTGGACCCACTAACATCACCTCCTAGCCACCCACAGCCTTCATTTTCTCCCTTCGTCTCTGTTCACCATGGTTCTGGGGTCTTGGTTTACAGCGTGCCAGCCGGGTTATTACGGGCCAGACTGCAGGCTTAGCTGCAGGTGCACCCACGGGGAGCTGTGCGATCGGTTCCAGGGATGTCTCTGCTCTCCAGAACGCCAAGGGCTACAGTGTGAGAAAGAAGGTAAAGCAAGGTAACACTGTAACTAGGGCTGTGTTTAGCCTGTCTGCGCTGGGCTTTGCCGGTTATAATTCTTGCCCCAGCAGCCCAAATTCCTCAAGCCACTTCTGTTTCCATCCAGAAGTTGGGAAGAATATACCCCAAGTTCTAAAGGACAACATTCTTGTCCTTTTCTACGGGCCCTCCTCCCGGCCTTCATTCCTCTTTCTGCTAGAGTAAACCACGTTCCCTTTGTGGAGCAGGGAGTGATGACCGGCTGGCGGAGGGCTCTGCCTACCCCGTCTGCTCCCTTCCAGGGCACCCATCTTTTCCCAGGGTATGCACAACAGGGGAGAATTCCTTTGGAGGGATTTGGACAAAGGATATTCTTGAAAAGAAAGAAAGAAAAAGGAAGCAAAAAGAGAAAAGATGAAGCCTCAAAGTGCAATTTTAAGTAATTCTAGTTCAGAAATTACCGTAGAGCAAGGGGTCCACAAACTCTGACCCACAGACCATTCAGTCCGCCATTTTTTTAAACAACTTTATTGAGATATCGTTTCTATACCATGAAGTTCATTCCTTTTAAGTGTGCAATTGAGTGACATTTACAGAGTCGTGCAGCCATGACTGTAATCTAATTTTAGGATGTTTCTGCTCCTTCAGAAGAAACCTTGTACCTATTGGCTGTAGATCCCATTCTCCTCCCCCCCCTCCACCCCGCCCCCTAGCAACCCTGAATTTACTTTTTGTCTCTATAGATTGACTTATTCTTGACACTGCATAAACTGTAGATGGGATCACCCATTACGTGGTCTTTCGTGACTGGCTTCTTTCACGGACCATACTGATTTTGAAGTTTAACTGTACTATAGCACTTATCCTTTTTATTTACCCACCGTCTGTTGTCGTAAAGAAAATTTGATTGGCAGGAGCCGCACTAATTCGTTCAGAACGTGTACTCGCTAGCTGCTTACTCTCTACATCAGGGTTAAGGAGTTCGTTATTAGAGAACTTCCAGTCCGCAGAGCTGAAAATATTTACTGTCTAGACAGAAAAAGCTTAATTCCTCCCCTAGAATATACTTTATAAAATGAAAAGAAACATATTTTTATATATTTTCCCAACATTTAAAAATAATGAACCTATATAACTTTTCCAACCCTACAAATCTAAGTGTTCCAGAAGGAAATCTACACTCAGAGCAGCAAGACCAAGACCCTTCTGGCTTTTTGTCTGTTCGTTTTTAAATTCAGAGCAAATACGGGAGGAAAATACCAACAATTGTTTTCTCAAAGGCTTTGGCTTTGTTTTACTGTGTTCAGTTCCCCGCCCCCCACACTGTTCGGACTTCTGGCCCCAGGGCAGGAACCTGGGAGGGTCTAGGAAGGGAAGGAAAGGCCTTGGGGCTGCGGGAGGATTTAGTTGAAAACAGGCGGCCAACACGCCCAGGGATTTGACTTTTCAATTTTATGCCCGTTTACATTTGCTGAGCCTGAAGTTGCAAAAGGTGGGAGACCCTCAGACCTAGATGCAGGCCCCTGGCTTTCAGATAGCAGCCCCGCACCCCCCTTCCTAGCTTCTCCTCCATCTCCACCTGCAAACCCACCTTCCAGCCGACTGCAGGAAGTGCAAGGTGACAGTGCAGCAAAGACTTAACTGCCTTCAAAGTGTCAAAGCGCTTTTTGACGTTCCTATGTGAATCACTTCTTAAGCCGAAAAATCTGGTAGATTCTAATCACAATCCCTTCAAGTCTACAGACAGGTCAGGGAATTCCCTTGTAGTTCTTAGACCTCTTTCCTCCCTGCTCCGTACCGTTATCTCATTGCGTTCTAGGCCCGGGAAACAGGACAACAATATAAAATATGAATGTTGTGTTCAACACGGCCCCATCGCCTTACCCCACCCCCACCAGTATCCAACAGCACGTAAGTCCCTGCTGCTCTTGGGGGGCATTTCCATCACCCACAGACTTCACGAAGTGCTGGACTGGTTTCTACTGCGTCTCACTTTTAGTTACAAAGGGTCTGAGGTTCTCTAAGACCCTACAATTCAGAATAAAATCGTATTTCAGGATTATTCATTCTCTACCACGTAGGTGTTAGACAAGGAGTCCTGATACCCTTGTTGATACCAGAGACAGTGTCTTTCAGTGTTGGTGGCAACACTAGTGACTGGGCTGTTGCCTAGAAACAAGTTTGAGGGACTAGTTCTGTTCCACTTCGCTTCTTGCGCGTGTCGATGTTCCTCATTGCTCCTCACCTGCAGATTCAGGGAGCTCTGTCTTGTAGAGCAAAAGGGAGGCTCACGTTGGTCAACAATGTTGTGGGGTTGTTTGCAGAGTCAAAGAGGACCGAGTTTTTGTTTTCGTTTTTGCTTTTTTTTTTTTTTTTTTTGGTCAGCATTCTCTTAAAAAGTAAAGGGAGCTGAAACGTCAGACCAGGGATGATTTGCTCATGATGATCATTTTAATGTAGAGACTGTCCATCCCAGATCCACTGAGGGGAGCCTGGCATTATGGCAGTGTAGACTCTGGATTCATACAGATCTGAGCTTGATTCTGGGCTATGAGCCTCAGTCTTCTCATCTGTAAGATGGGACCACAATAGCATTCCCCCACAAATTTATTACACGATGATAAAACAATATACTACTTGCAAAGTTCTTACCGGGGACATGACTTGCCAAATGGTAGCTGCTTTTACTTCTGTTGCTACTGTATCAAAGATTAGATTTCACAGTGCTGTTTTCCTCGTGCAGGCACACCAAGGATGATCCCAAAGATAGAGGATTTGCCGGATCACATAGAAGTAAACAGCGGTAAATTCAACCCCATCTGCAAAGCGTCTGGCTGGCCACTACCTGCCAATGAAGAAATGACTCTCGTGAAGCCGGATGGGACAGTGCTCCATGTAGGAGTTATTCTTCTTCTGGCTCCTGACACTACTAGATGCTTTCAGTGTAGCAATCCCCTTGCTGCAGGCTGGGTTCCACCCTGGGCTTGCATCCTCCAAAGCCAGTGTGTTGTCACCTTGGACAGAATGATGTGTCCCTGGGGAGGTAGAACAGAGTCACTGCAGCCTGGCCAGTGGCATAGGGCGAGGCTGGAAAGAGACCACTACAGTGGAATTGAAGTTGAGTGCCAACCATCCCACTCTCCCCACAGAGTTTTCCGACTGTGTGTGTTGAGAGGGACATGTCAGGCTCTGCAAGCCTCACAGTACATCCCCTGGGTCTAACATCTATAAGGAAGAATGAGGGGCTCTTGTGGCCACCAAAGGGTGTGGCAAGGTGTGGCCACATGAATCAGCAGGAGATTCTTGTGTTACCTACCGGGTGCTATCAGGAAATGGAAATTTGATGACTGATCTACTTCTATTGTGTTCTTTGGAGCAAAAATTAGTAGAGCATTAAAGAAGGCAGTTCAGCCTAATTTCATTGATTCCAGATAGATCTGCTCTCACACTTCCCATTCAGAAACCATACACCATGGAATCCCTTGGATCTGAATACATTCCTTGGGCCCCCAACCTCTTCACTCTGCCCTTGTGGCAGGAGCTCGGCTCTGGTTAGGGGCTGTCAGAGCACTTCTTCTTTGCTGGAAAGGACTAAGCAACTTTCCCAATATGTTTCCCTTCTCTCTTCCAACAATCTCCAATGCGGCCCAGATAGGAGTTCCCCAAATTTCTCTGTGTCACCAGAGATCCTCAGGAAGTTGATGTATTTTCTTGTCTAAACATTTTGAAATGTTTATCTTTTTTTTTTTTTTTTCCTCTCAAAGATAGCTGAAAATCAACCTGACAAGAGGGTAGATGCCAGTGGCCTCCCGGTTGCAGGATATGTGGAATGTGCCATTATTGGTTTCCACACATCAGCTATTCCTGACTCCCCTCAAACAATTCCTTAGGCAGTGAAGCCAGTTAACAGCTGCTTAAAATCTTGTTGGCCTTTTCCTGAGTTAATGGAAGTAAGAGTTACTCTCTAGGGAGGGTCAGCCGTGCTGTATACGTGCTGCTTATTATTCCTTGTCCCCTCACTAGAGAAGTGGAAATTGGCTGGGTGACATTGACTCAGGAATTGTCAAGAGTGGCAGAGTAGGGATGTGAGTTGAGGTCCATGTGTCTTCAGAGCCCGGATTTTTCCCACAACACTGCACCCGATAGCTCCTCAATTATTTTGGGGAACCATTTTGTCCTCTCACCCAGCCATCTCTGTATTAAACTGGGAAGGAACAAATATTGCCAGAGCAGTTTAAAGGAATTGGGTTCTTAGCCTGTAAGTATTTACCCCACACTCCCAAACACACAAACACAGCAGCAGGATCTGAGAGGGCGTCAATCCAATATAAACTTTCAGGGTTACTACAATAGCTTTGGAAATAAGCCAATGATTATACTAGCATTGCATTTGGCTTCTTAATCTCTCCTAGAAAACTTCTTATCAAACAATGAGATGGGGTCAGTGTTATGGACCTTTCGTGTGTTTATGCCTCCCTAGAAGCTTTTATTTGTGTTTGACCCTTCCAGCCAAAAGACTTCAACCTTACGAGTCATCTGTCAGTGGCCACATTCACCATCCACCGGATCCTCCCCCCTGACTCAGGAGTCTGGGTCTGCAGTGTGAACACCGTGGCTGGGATGGTGGAAAAGCCTTTCAACATTTCTGTTAAAGGTAAGCTCCGTTTTCTAGAGGAAGAGCTGGCCTCCTCCATGCAGTGTTTATGTATGGTTGGGTGCTGCTGCCAGATAGAAATGTTATCTGAACATGAAAATGCCCTTTTGGGTATTTTCTAGGTTTTAAATTTTTTTTCATATGCATGAAAATGGAAAGGAGGTATTAAGTAGATAACCTTTAGAGTCACACAGCCCTGGCTTTGATTTTTTTGTCCCTAAGAGCAAGACAGCTTTTGTAGAGCCCTGAGCAGATGAGTTTAACTTCTCTGAGCCTTTATTCATTTGAAAATAAAGTTTAGTTCATCTACTGCTCAGGGTGACTATGAATATTTGTTAAATATGCAAAACACCTGGAACTGTGTCTGGCACAACATGTCTAGTCGTGTTTATAGTACATGAAAAGTTTGACTTCATCATTGTGACTTCCGATTCATTATTGTACAGAATAATTTGGAAAATACTTTTGAGAATTACTCACTTATTATGAAGCCCAGGCTATGCTATATAATGAACAATAATTTTTTCACATATTCAGCATGGTGCATATTCTTCCTGCTATGAATTAGGATTCCAAAATTTACATTAATCTAAGTAGATGGGTATACATTTGTGGCTTGAGGGAGAGAAGGAACATGAAGGTAAATCCAAATTATCTTGGCTGGTATACATAGATACCACAAGGAATTTTAAATTTGGAAGTTTCTTATGAACCCATTTAGACAAAAACAGCTAACAGCTCTTGGATGTATTTTGTAGAAAGTCACTAGGCTAAGTACTTCACACACTTCACCTTCTTTAATTATTATAAGAACTGCATGCAGTAGATATTGTTATCACCACTTTACCAGTCAGAAAACAGGTGCAGAGGGTTTAGTTAACTTGTATAAAGTAGCACATTTGTTAAGGAATAAATCTTAGTTTTGAACCTGGGTCTCCTGACTCAGATGCTGCACGATCTTTTCTAGACCATTTTGTTTTCTCTGTCTCCTGTGTTAAAGTTTAGGAAGCAAGATAACGAATGATGACTTGTATTTTACCCATTTGATTGCTTGATTAGGAATCTTTGGGCTATCTGAGAAGTAATTTCCATAAATAAAATAAATGTCCAGAGCATAATAATCTTTTTTAAGAGACCAGTAACGACATTAGCCTAAATACAACTTTGTAGATTGGGATTCTCTACTCTGAGCATCCATATAAACTGTCACAGAATCTTTAATATTTTTTTTTTTTGGAATTATTGGAAAAAGCCCTGATCTGTTTTATTCAGTAGAACATTCACATGATCAAAATAATTTCTTGTATCTTGCATGTTCTTGAAAGGAAGGAAATGATATGCAGACAAGACAAATTACCTTATTTTTAAGCTTCTTGGAATGTTTGCTGCCCATGGAAAATAAAAGTCAAAAATAAAACATGTTGCTAAGAGTCCATGGTTATAATTTTTATTTTTTAGTGGAAGATACAGCATATAATATCAATGCATCAAAGCCTCTGTAGTACTAAGTTATTGATACCTCTTCATGTCATATTTACTGATAGATATAAAATCAAAATAGCCATTTGGTAAATTAGTCAGTGTCTTTAATCACAGTGGAAAAAAAAAAAAAGTTGCAAAGCTTTTACTACCAGAATACAAGTTGGTACAACCACTTTGGAAAACTGAAAATGTATGCTTAAGTTAGCCTGCATATACCTAGGACCTGGCAGTTCTCCTAGGTATAAGCTCAAAAGAGTGTATATGTTCAAAAAGACATCTTCAATATTCAGAGAAGTTTTATTCATGATAGTCCCAAACTGAAACTAACCCAATTATCCAACATGATAAAGGAGAAATAGATTGTATTATATTCATACCTAATGGGTTGCTAGGGCTGTCATACAGAGTGCCACAGATGAGGAGGCTTAAACAGAAATCTGTTTTCTCACATTCTGGAGGCTAGGTAAGTGATCAAAATGTCAGCAGAATTGATTTCTCCTGAGGCCTCACTCCTTGGCTCATAAATGGCTGTCTTTTCCCTGTATTTTCACATGGTCTTCCCTCTGTGTGTATGTGTGTGTGTGTGTCCTAATTTAACTTCTTATAAGGACAACAGTTGCATTGGATTGGGACCCACCCTAATGACCTCTTTTTGACTTCCTTACCTCTTTAAAGACCCTGTCTCTAAATAGAGTTACCTTCTGAGGTACTGGGGATTAAGACTTCCACTTAAGAATTTTGGGGGAATGCAGTTCAGCTCATAACATCATACAATGGAATATAAAACAGCAATAAAAGAGAATTAATTCCTGCAACAATATGGATATCATAGACGTAATAAAGAGCAAATGAAAATAGATGCTTTATGATTCCATTTATATAAAGAACAGGCAAAACTAACTGATAGTGACAAAAGCCAGGGTAATAGTTCCCTATTAAATAGTTCCCTGTTCCTCATAAGAGTGCCTTCCTGGGGACTGGAAATATTCCTTGTCTCAGTGTGTGTGCACAAGTAAAGTCCCTCCAATGAAATACACTTAAGAGTTTTGCACTTTATAATATGTATATCTCAATACAAATTACTAAAAGACAAAAAACTAAAATGATAAATTACTAAAAGGAAGGTTTTGGAGCAGTTTGTTTCATGTTAATATCATGAATATACTGCATATCTATTCATTACTTTTGTAATATCTGAGGCTTTTTTAATCCCATAAGAACCAATTTTAACCTATATGGGGGTGTTATTTCACCCTATTGAGAATATATGGTCTTTGAAATGGGGAGATTATTCTAGATTATCTGGGTGGACCCACTCTAATCAGATGAGTCCTTAAAAGCAGAGAATTTTACCTAGTTATCATCAGAAAGAGATAGCACAATGGAAGAAGGGTTCAAGATACATGATGTTGTTGCCTTTGAAGATGGAGGAAGGGACCACAAG
This sequence comes from Enhydra lutris kenyoni, assembly GCF_002288905.1. Classification (NCBI taxonomy): domain Eukaryota; kingdom Metazoa; phylum Chordata; class Mammalia; order Carnivora; family Mustelidae; genus Enhydra; species Enhydra lutris. The sequence goes on along the minus strand of NW_019154154.1, from coordinate 2,938,593 downwards.
TGAAGGAATGTAGGTGGTTTCTAGAAGTTGGGAAGAACAAGGAAACAGTGTCTCCCTTTGAGCTCGGTACAGTCCTACTAACACTTTGATCTTAGCCCAGTGAGACCCATGTCTGACTTCTGACCTCCAGAACTTTAAGAATCAATTTGTGTTGCTTTAAAGAGAGAGAGAGAGACCATGCATAGTTGAGAGGAAGTCCAATATCAAATGTTCACACAAAATCTCTAAGAATAATAAATTCTGGAAATTGCAATGGAGGAAAAGATTAAGTTCTTTGAAGCCTAACTGAGGTTCTAGTATAGCGCCTGTAAAGAAATCACATTAGAGCTGATTAATGAATGATCAGTTAAGAGGTAACAGAGAATGGTGAGAGGCCTGGGGCTTTGGTTTCAGGAAAACAACACTTACAAAGAACAGAGATAGAAAGGAGCTTGTCACAGTTTTAGTTGGATGAGTTGAAAGGTCAGTGGCTGGGTGATGGGCATTAAGGAGGGCATGTGATGGGGTGGGCACTGGTGTTACACGCAACTGATGGATCATTGAACACTACCTCTGAAAGTAATGATGTACTGTATGTCGGCTAATTGAATTTAAATTAAAAATTTTTTAAAAATTAAAAAAAGGTCAGTGATACTGAGGGTATTGGGTGAGGGGAAGAGGAGGCAGGGGCTCAATGTGCCAGGCCTGATAGGTCATGGTATAAATTTTAGATTTTATTCTAAACATGATGGGAATCCATGGTAAGGTCTTGAGCAGAGGAGTGATCATATTTTAAGAAGTACTTTACGGATAGTGGGTGGGAGGGGAAAGAGCAAAGCCAGGAGATCACAGCGCAGGTGACGGCACTGAATCTGAACAGCAACTCTTAAGAGTGGTAAGGGAGACAGGGGGAATTTTCAGGCCCTGAGACCTCAACCACCAGCCAGTGCCAGGTTCTTGACTTCCTTATAAGAAAGAATTCAAGGAATTCAGAGGATAGCAGAAGTTATATTACAAAGCAAAAGTACACACAGATACAGGATCTGAGATGCCCTGGTTGGATGTAGAGTTCTGCTTTTTATAAGTAGTCACAATGGGCGGGTGATATATTCTTGAAAGCTTCTGTGAATAGACGGAGACTTCCAAAAACTGTGCATATCATTACGCACGGTTTATGGCAGCTACTCTGCGCAGGCGCAGTCTAATTTTTCTCGTACAGATACTCCATAGTCAAAATGTACGAGGAGTACTCTGGCGCCCCCAGTGGAGGAGTCGTTCGGTCATTTGCAGGCTGACTGGGACTGTGTGCATGCGCGCCATGGGCTTGAGCCATAAGGGGATGCTTGAGGCCCTGAGAAACCACCCAGCTATCGCGGGGTTTACTCAGTTGTCACAAACAGTCTGTCAGGTGTCAGACTCCGTTCCCTGCCTTTTGTTCCCCCTGCAGTTACCCAGTGTTTTCCTATATACTGCCTCAAGGGGGTTTTGTTGGAAATGTAAGGTTACCTCTCCTCTGTCCTCATCAAAGTACAGGTAAATCAAACTCCAAAGATTAATCTGATTGTTGAAAAATTTGTCCAGTTCTTCCAGAGCCGCTGAATGCCCCAAATGTGATTGACACTGGACATAATTTTGCTGTCATCAACATCAGCTCTGAGCCTTACTTTGGGGATGGACCAATCAAATCCAAGAAGCTTCTATACAAACCTGTTAATCATTATGAGGCTTGGCGGCATATTCAAGGTAAGGTTTGAACAGGAAAGACTCCAGCTAAAGATGTGGCACCAGGAGGGGAAAAAAAAATTCCTCAAATAAAAAAATACAGAAATCCTCTCTTGCACTCTCATTCCTCTGCCCCAGGGTAGTGGCTGTAGCCAAGGATTCCATTTCAGAGGTAATTACCTACCAATCTTTTAGTCTCACTATGCCTGTGATTTCCTCCTAAAAAGGGCCCTCTAGGCACTGTTATGTAGGTAATTGAGGAAGTTACAAAAAGGAGAACAAAAGGAGTTTTGGGCTTCATATTAACCCAGCTGACCTGGATATGTGGAATTAAGTCATGGCACTGTTACCGAGCCCTTCACATTCTATTGTAGACTCAGCCAAAATTCAGAATCCTAGTGACGTAAGGTTGATTTGTGAAGTAGCTGTTGACAATATCAATGGAGAGGTTTTATTAAAAAGCAGCTTTTTTTTATATGATGGTAATAATTTGTTACTTTCCACAAACTGTTCTTTTAAGAACTTGTAAACCCAGCCCATTTTTTTTTTCTTACCAACTGGAAATTTATCATATGGTAAGGCAGTACTTTTGCAATACCTGTAGAGAACAGAGTGTGGCTAAAGCAAATAACTAAGGAGAAAAGACGCACATACTATTTGTTTATGAGATCTATGTTCAATGACTTCAGAGCCCTTCATTTGTAAATGGTATGATCATTACAAATCTGCTTTCTGGTCTTTGTAAGCAAACCCTCAAAGGATCTCTTCTCTTGATAGTCTGGTTGTGATCACTATGTATTTAAAAACAGTGGCAATTATATTATTTTAATTGAGATTCCCCTCCATTAAGTCTAATTGCTATTCCATATAGTTGAAGATTTGTGTGATTTTATCCTATAAGTGAAAAGACAAAATCCCTAGAGCAAAAGTGATTCAGTGGCTCAGAGAGACTTACATTAATGTATACATCGTAATCTGGAAGCTTCCTTAAAAAAGCCTCATTTTCCTTATGTTAGGAATGGTGAGGCCCTGAAGGGGGGATTGGCTGTTTCACTTAGTACATTGTATTTTTTAAAAACCAAACACTAGTTCACATCACAATAACAACATTCCACTTTAAACAATGTACAAGTATGCCAACTTAAGTTTCCTGAACTTTCTCTCTTCTCAGTGACAAATGAGATTGTTACACTCAACTATTTGGAACCTCGCACAGAATACGAGCTCTGCGTGCAGCTGGTCCGGCGTGGAGAGGGTGGGGAAGGGCATCCGGGACCCGTGAGACGGTTCACAACTGCTTCTATCGGTCAGTGGAAGCAAACAGCATTTATTCCTGCACTGGGTGGGAGGGGGGAGGAAGGGGAAAGAGGAAGGAAGACCAGGAAGGGTGGTGGTGGGCGAGTGGGTGGGTGGAGATGTAGGGGGAAGGAGTTTGCTTTTGAATGGGTGGGAAAGTGACAGGAAGGTTGGCAGCTTGGAGCCAAAGAGTTCTTTTATTTGGGCTGCACTCCTGGTCTATGTCCCTGGGGGAGGGTGTCTGCAGCAGTATGGGGACAGAGGAGGAAGCAGATGAGCCTTCAGGAAGTCAGGGCCATCCCTTAGGAGTTGGGATTTACTTAGCAGCAACTGCTTAGCTCCTGAGTTTTACCAACAGCTTCCTGTTTCCATCTTAAGGGCCTAAGTCAGACTCTTGCCACATACGTACTTCAGAAATCCCAGTTTATTTATTTTTAAAACTAATTTCTAATTTTTCAAAGAAATTCATGCACAGAGTTAAAACATCAAATAGGATAAAAGGCTTTTATCTAAAGAACAGCAGACCCCTGTTCCACCTCCCAACCCTCCAGTGCTGCCTCCTACAGGCAGTCCGTTTTACCTCCTTAAGCTACTTTTTTTTTGGTTTCAAGATTATTTATTTGTCAGAGAGAGTGAGAGAGCACAAGCAGGGGGAACAGGGGAGCGGCCGGGAGAGGGAGAAGCAAGGAGCTTCTCCTGAGCAAGGAGCCCGATGTGGGGCTCCATCCCAGGACCCTGGGATCATGACCTGAGCCGAAGGCAGATCCTTACTGGAATGAGCCACCCGGGCACCCCCTTTAAGCTACTTCGTATTGTACATACGACTCCATGTTTCTAAATCAGTGGTTCTCAAACATTAGCATCCTTAAGAATTACCTGGAGAGCTGGTTAAAACACATTTCTGGGCCCCAGCCCCAGAGTTTCCAATTCAGTAGGTTTGGGGTAGGGGTCGGGCTTAAGACTTTGCAGCTCTAAGAAGTTGACAAGTGGTACTTGTTGTTGATCCTTGATCTGTACATGCTGAGTAATAGTGCTTGGAGAAACAGTGTGCAAATAAGGGATGGTTTCCTGGAACTCACCAGGTAGCAAATACAAAAAATAGCACCAGAAGCGATATATATATATATATATGTTGGAAGATAAAGAGATAAAGGGGCCTCTGCTCTGTGCTCAGGTTGCTGCTAAAAGGCAAATGGTAGTTAATTCTCTCTCTGCCAGTGTTAATGAATCAAAGGGGAAGGTCATAATCTGACTCAGATGGAAAGTATTTATGGAACAGATCATAAAACACTTTACAGACCCACACAGTACTGTCTTCAGCATTCAGAGTACGTTCCAGCCAGGATGTCTTTAGAAGTCTCTTGGAATATTTCAAAGTAGTTCTCAGGGGTAGGTGGGGAGGTAATTCTTGAAGGTTCTTCTTTTCCCATCATTTGAATTTTGCTGATGTTTGTTTTTTAATTCATCTGGCAGTTGCACTATTTATAAGTATGTTGATTTAATGGTGAAAGCCAGGAGGCCCGGGTTGGGGGCGGGGAGGGGAGAGATCACACTCTGAACACAGTCAGAAAAAGGGCAGGTAGGGAGGGGTGAAGGGTAAGTTATGTTCCTGAAGGAAAGGAAAGGAAAAGGGAAATGACCATTTATCAAGTGACTCTTCTGTACCAAGCCTAGGCTTTGGAGGTTTACGTATATGCTCTTATTGTCAAAGCAGAACAGAACTCTCTGTTCTGCTTTGTCATTCTAAGTTTGTCTGGCTCCTCTGGGTGGCTTCTTTTAGAACTTAAACTTCAGAGATAAGGAAAGGAGTTACCATCACCTCTTTTTTTTTTTTTTTTTTTAATCTTTTTTTTTTTATTATTTATTTTCAGCATAACAGTATTCATTGTTTTTGTACCACACCCAGTGCTCCATGCAATCCGGGTCCTCTCTAATACCCACCACCTGGTTCCCCCAACCTCCCACTCCCCCACCTCTTCAAACCCTTCAGATTGTTTTTCAGAGTCCATAGTCTCTCATGGTTCACCTCCCCTTCCAATTTCCCCCAACTCCCTTCTCCTAACTCCCCATGTCCTTCATGCTATTTGTTATGCTCCACAAATAAGTGAAACCATATGATAATTGACTCTCTCTGCTTGACTTATTTCACTCAGCATAATCTCTTCCAGTCCCGTCCATGTTGCTACAAAAGTTGGGTATTCATCCTTTCTGATGGAGGCATAATACTCCATAGTGTATATGGACCACATCTTCCTTATCCATTCGTCCGTTGAAGGGCATCTTGGTTCTTTCCACAGTTTGGCAACCGTGGCCATTGCTGCTATAAACATTGGGGTACAGATGGCCCTTCTTTTCACTCCATCTGTATCTTTGGGGTAAATACCCAGTAGTGCAATTGCAGGGTCATAGGGAAGTTCTATTTTTAATTTCGTGAGGAATCTCCACACTGTTCTCCAAAGAGGCTGCACCAACTTGCATTCCCACCAACAGTGTAAGAGGCTTCCCCTTTCTCCACATCCTCTCCAACACATGTTTCCTGTCTTGCTAATTTTGGCCATTCTAACTGGTGTAAGGTGGTATCTCAATGTGGTTTTAATTTGAATCTCCCTGATGGCTAGTGATGATGAACATTTTTTCATGTGTCTGATAGCCATTTGTATGTCTTCATTGGAGAAGTGTCTGTTCATATCTTCTGCCCATTTTTTGATATGATTATCTGTTTTGTGTGTGTTGAGTTTGAGGAGTTCTTTATAGATCCTGGATATCAATCTTTTGTCTGTACTGTTATTTGCAAATATCTTCTCCCATTCTGTGGGTTGCCTCTTTGTTTTCTTGACTGTTTCCTTGGCTGTGCAGAAGCTTTTGATTTTGATGACGTCCCAAAAGTTTATTTTGGCTTTTGTTTCCTTCGCCTTTGGAGACATATCTTGAAAGAAGTTGCTGTGGCTGATATCAAAGAGATTACTGCCTATGTTCTCCTCTAGGATTCTGATGGATTCCTGTCTCACGTTGAGGTCTTTTATCCATTTTGAGTTTATCTTTATGTACGGTGTAAGAGAATGGTCGAGTTTCATTCTTCTACATATAGCTGCCCAGTTTTCCCAGCACTATTTATTGAAGAGACTGTCTTTTTTCCACTGTATATTTTTTCCTGTTTTGTCAAAGATTAACTGACCATAGAGTTGAGGGTCCATATCTGGGCTCTCTACTCTGTTCCACTGGTCTATGTGTCTGTTTTTATGCCAGTACCATGCTGTCTTGGACCATCACCTCTTTCAACTTGTAAAGGTTATAGAGAATAAGAGCTATTTAGAGTAATGTATTAATATTAAATAGTTAAAATAATGATTATATTTGCAAAGGCTACAGGTCGTCGTCCTGATGTATGGAAACAGACCCTTTCTCTCACCTCTAACTGAAAATAGCAGTTTTTCAACCTTTTCTCTCTCTCTCTCCCCTCCTCCCCCTGCTCCTCCTCCTTCAACTACTGCCTCCTTTAGATATCTGTGTCCTTAGATCAAAATGCCTCTTTTGTCCTAATGTCTCCCCTGCCATGAATTTTAATACCATAGATATATTTGTATACTGTGGCCCTACAGAAGCCATTGTAATATCTAAAATATTCTCATATCCCACAAACCAGTTTTTGCCCTCTTAGGGCCAATAGTGTCCCCACTGAGAATGCATGAGTTAGAGGATCCCTATTGCATGTTTTGAAAATACTTAATATCTAGAATTTAAAAATCAATTTACTGTTATTATAAACTGAGAATACAGAGTCCTGTGCCCACTGACACAGATAAGACAGGAAGGGAGGAAGGGAGGGAGGAAGGAAGGAGGGAAAGTAGTTTATGTAAGAGTCCCTGACTTCTTGTAAGCATTCTCACATCCATTATCCCATGTGTTCCTCCTGAGTCTGAAAGATAACTATTTCCATTTCGTGTTACATGTGAACTTGGAGAGCTTATGAATTTTCCCAAGGCTGCAAAACTAGGCGTGCTCCTCTCTCTTTCATTTCAAAACCCATGTTGTTTGCATTCAGGTACCTGTCCGGTAGCCCATGTTCTCAGTCAGGGCAGCGTGTGGTCAGAGCCAGTCCCTTGCTGTGATCAGAGCAGGGCGAGGCCAGGCTCTGCCACCATAGCTGTTCCAATGTTTGAAATTCTTGCTACAGAGAAGGAACCCTGAAATTGCGTTAAAATATATTGCTCAAAATCATAACCGAAACACTGAATAGTTACCCACCCATCCTATCCCACAGCGTTGGAACATCCACTGTTTTAATTTTTATCAGTTTCCTCCCTATCCCTATCCTTCACCAACTGTATCCAGGACTTTTACCAAACTGCAACTAGAGTTTTTTCTCATGTATTATAAATATTTTTATTGGCCTCCCATGCTACTCCCAATGATCAATTTTAATCCATTGGATGGTTATATCATAATTTATTAAAGCATTTTCCTATTTTGAGCATTTAGATTTCTTCTGATTGTTGCTATTATTGAATAATGCCACAATGAATATCTTCATGCACTTAGGTTTTTCTCTTCTTCTGGATTATTTCTTCAGGATAAATCAGGATAAAATTATTTCTTCAGGATATAATCTATAGTCAGATTATAGGACCAAAGCAGACGGTTACTTCTAGAACTCTTGAAAATACTCCCAAGTTGTTCTCTAAGGGGGTTCCTCTATTATAATTACTCAAACTACAAATTAGAACTGTTATAAAGGGGCACCTGGGTGGCTCAGTCGTTAAGCGTCTGCCTTCGGCTCAGGTCATGATCCCAGGGTCCTGGGATCCAACTCCACATCAGGCTCCCTGTTCCGTGGGTGGGAAGACTGCTTCTTCCTCTTCCACTCACCCTGCTTATGTTCCCTCTCTTTCTGTGTCTCTCCCTGTCAGATAAATAAATAAAATCTTTAAAAAAAATAGAATTGTTATAAATATTTGCTATTTTGATAGAAAAAAAAAGTATGGCATGGCTGCTAGCTTGTGTTTCTTTGATGGTTTGTGAAGTTGTCTATTATTCTAGATGCCAAGGTTATTCTGTAAAGTTGTCCTTTGGGGCTGTTTGTGCTTCATCTGATACAAAAGTCACGATCCAGGGGCACCTGGCTGGTACAACAGGTAGAGCATGTGACTCTTTACCTTGGGATTGTGAGTTCAAGCCCCATGGTGGGTGTAGAGTTTACTTAAAAATAAAATCTTAAAATCGTGATCTTTCTGGTTTCTCCCAGGTCTACCACCTCCAAGAGGTCTCATCCTCCTACCAAAAAGTCAGACCACTCTAAATTTGACCTGGCAACCAATATTTCCAATTTCAGAAGATGACTTTTATGTTGAAGTGGAGAGAAGGTCTGTGCAAATGAATAGTGACCAGCAGAATATCAAAGTTCCAGGCAACCTGACTTCAGTGCTCCTTAACAATTTACACCCCAGGGAGCAGTATATAGTGCGAGCCAGAGTCAACACCAAGGCCCAGGGGGAATGGAGTGAAGACCTCATCGCTTGGACCCTTAGCGACAGTAAGTAACTCACCTGGCACTAGCCTTGCCCGAATGACATTTGGGTGCTGCTGCTTGGACTTAGCTACCATCAAGTCAAGCCTGTTTGCTAGACATCATAAAAGGCAGTTAAGTGTGCATGGAGATTAGTTAGTGTCCCCATCCCAACACACCAAACCATTTAAATGACCTGTAATATATAAGAAAGCCCCATGTATTTAGATTTGCAATAATTCAGGCAGGACTGTGCTAAAATTTACCTTTCCTTCGTATGCAGTTATCTATTAAGTAAATTAATAGCATGAATACGGTTTCTAGGGTATGTTTAATTTGTTATAGTACAGTTTTCAGGGTTGTCTTGTTTCTTCAGACCCACAGATGCTGGTTAATTAGATAGGTCTTTCCTAATCTTAAAAGTCGAAGAATTCTGCTTGAAAAATCTTCAGTAGTAGATAATTCTTAGGGTTAGAACATACATTTGAGAGTAATAAAACCTCTTTTCTTTCAAAATATTCTGCAACTCAGGATTTCCTCTATTTCAGATTGGTCATTTAAAATTAGATGGAACTTCTTGGGTTTCTTGGTAGTATTGAAAGGTTTTCGTCATTAAGCAAGGAGTTCTGTCTTGCGTCACTGCATTAGAACTGTGTCTGTGTATTTTGGAGTCCTTGGAAAGATAAAATATGTCTTGGCCACACGGACTATCATTTAGGTTAGGATCATGGGGTCCCTTGCCAACACCCGATGTCTGAGGTTCCCCTCTGCAGCTGCCTATCTCCACTTGCTCAATACCAGGTGTAGAAATGGGCTCTGTGTTCCTCCAGCCACTCTCCTGTGTCAGTGACATGTGGAAGTCTCACCTGTTATGGTGGCATTCAGGGATTCTTCATCAATTTTTAAAAATTCGTGGAATTTACAGAATACTCAAAGAGTAATTCAACAAACACCCACATTCCTACCACCCAGAATTAACAACTGGTTCTATTTTGTCATACTTGTTTTCAGCTCTTTTGTTGATTCGTGGAAGTAAAAACACAATACAGATCACAGGGCCCTTGGCCTGTCATCCCTACTCTCATTTTAGGGCTGACTCCCTGGAGACAATCCAATTATGAGTTTGCTGTGTATCTTTCCATTCAAGGTTGAATCAGCTCGATATGTTAGATTCATCCATAAGTGCACATATGCATACATACTGTTCTTCATTTTGAATTTTTTTTTTGAATTAACACTATGATTTCTATCTTATCCATGTTCATTGTTTAGATCTGACATATACTTTTAAAATTTCTGCATAACATTCTATGTTCTGACTATATGGTCTTATTTATCCGTTCTCTTTGAGGTGGACATTTAGGTTGTTTCCTTTGTGTACCATGTTCTCCTTTCTTTCTTTTTTTTTTAACTATCCCAAACAAAAGTGCAATGACCATCCTTATACATGTCTCCAGGTGTATAGATGTGAGAGCTGTCCTAGAGAATTTTTCCAGAAGTAGAACTGATGGGCCATGTTTCTCGTTCAATGTGTACAATGCCCAGGAGTATATGAGAGTATCATTTTCCCTACATCCATCTCTGTTCATATATCTTTTCCCTATATCTCTATCATTTGATGGTGGAGACCTTTTTATTTTTCATAATCTCAAAGGTAAAAAATGGTACCCCACTATTAAATTCAATTTTCATTTTCTTGATAATTAGCAATGTGGAGTATCTTTTCTTTGGCATATGGATTTCTGCTTTTTGATGAATTTGTTCATATACTTTGCCCAATTTCTACTAGTTGTAACAGAATTTGATGTCTTAATTTAATGCAAGGATGAGAAAATATATGATGAAATATGTGTTGCCATTTTCCTGTCTTGTGCCATTTTGTCAAGTCTGCATAGAGTCCACTTCCAGTTGATTGGAATTACTACCCAAGAAAACACCTATTTGCCCTTCTTAGTTTATGTGCTAACAGTAAGTATCCATTAAAAGCATAGTAATCTAAGAGATGGTAGTGTAACTGAAGTGAATTTTTTTTTTTTTAATTTCCAGTTCTCCCTCCTCAACCAGAAAATATCAGGATTTCTAACATCACAGACTCCACAGCCATGATCTCTTGGACAATCTTGGATGGCTATTCTATTTCTTCTATTATCATCCGTTACAAGGTTCAGGGCAAGAATGAAGACCAGCACATTGATGTGAAGATCAAGAATGCCACCATTACCCAGTATCAGCTAAAGGGCCTAGAGCCTGAAACAGCTTACCAGGTGGACATTTTTGCAGAGAACAACATAGGGTCAAGCAACCCAACCTTTTCTCATGAACTGATGACCCTTTCTAAATCTCAAGGTTGGTAGAGTGGACAGGTATTTACCTAGGATTGTTTCTGGAGAGTATCAGAAAAGCCCCATTATCTTAATTAAGATATTAATTAAGTATGTGATGTGACATAATTCATTTGTCCTAGGCTTCTCCATCTCTAGATAGGTTCTTTATTATTATTATTTTTTTTTTATTTTTAAAGATTTTTCAAAATTTATTAGAGAGAGAGATCACAAGTAGGCAGAGAGGCAGGCAGAGGAGGAGGGAGAAGCAGGCTCCCCACTGAGCAGAGAGCCTAATGTGGGACTTGATCCTAGGACCCTGAGATCACGACCTGAGCCAAAGGCAGAGGCTTTAACCCACTGAGCCACCCAGGCACCCCTCTAGATAGGTTCTTAAAATGAAAATGCCCCTGGGAGGGATACCCTGTTGATCCATTTTCTTTTGTTAAGCCTAAATCAGCCCATCAGCACTCCCCATCCAGGAATGGAGGCTCTGAGGAATATGAATTTCATTCCACAGAAAAAGAACATGGAACCTGCTTAGTGAAGGCAGGCCTGTGCGTGTGCTTCAGTGGGAGGTTCCAAGAACCAACTCCATTCTTTCTCAAGAATGAACTCCTCTTTTAGCTTTGAGGACACTATGCTTTTCTAAGTTGGGGTTTTTTGTTGGTTGGTTGGTTGGTTTTGTTTTGTTTTGTTTTTTGCTTTTTGGATCCAAATTATGATGTCTCCACGTCCACCACTAACCCCCATTCCAGTGAGAGTAAGCTTTTTGAGATAGCTGGAGGTCTTTCAGAGTGCCAGGCACACGATGCTCAGTGTTTATGGCTGATAATGCCAGTTGAATGTAGTTAAGTGGATAAGGGACCAGGGTTGGTGGGGGGTGGGTGGGCTGCAGCTCCCAGAGCACCTTCCCTTTGAACTCTGTCTGCAATGGCGCCTGCCAGCCCTCGGCAACGTGTGCAGGGGAACACAGAGTGAGGTTAGATGGAGAGTTTTGCAGATTTATAATCTGGGCTAGAGTTTATTTTTACAGAAAATCTTCTGGTAGTAAAAACTTCTTGGTTTTCAAGGGTTACTTAAGAAATAAAAGGAACCATGCCATATCAGGGCTGATTCTTTGGAATATTTTTGGAATATTTTTGAAATGTCCAAGGAATGAGGAGTCTGCCAGTTATAGAGAGTTGCAGTTTTCAGGTGACACCCTTAATTAATGCCTATTTTTTACAATTATTTGTGCTTTAGTACAATGTATACAGGCCCTAAATCCAAGCTATACATAAAATACAAACAGAAAAATTAAAAACAAGGCATAACAAAGCAACAAAATCCTCACCATTCTGTTCCAGATGTGTCTTTATGCACCCATGCTTAGAGAGAGAAGGAAGGAAAGAGAGGTAATCACAAAAGAGTACTTGTAAGAACATAGGGTCTTGCTCTACATACTGTTTTTCAGAAAATGTATTGCATTTAATTTTTTTTTTGTTTAAATGGAGAAATGGGTTAGAGCATAATCTTTAACAGTTGATTTTTACTTAAGCCCTCATTTAATGATTTTTCTTTTCTGTCTTTCCCTCCTTCCCCTCCTCCTTTCCTTCATTCTCCCAATGGCATTCTTGGATTTTCTCTATCAGCTTTTAAACAAGAAAAAAAAAAAAAGGCAAGATAACTTACAGATTTAAATTCAGCAACTTAAGGGGCTCCTGGGTGGCTCAGTGGGTTAAAGCCTCTGCCTTCAGCTCAGGTCATGATCTCAGGGTCCTGGGATCGAGCCCCGCATCGGGTTCTCTCTGCTCAGTGGGGAGCCTGCTTCCCCCTCTCTCTCTGCCTGCCTCTCTACTTGTGATCTCTCTCTGTCAAATAAATAAATAAAATCTTTAAAAAAAAAATTAAAATTAAAAAAAAAAAATAAATTCAGCAACTTAAGACTTGAGAGCTTTTCTAGTTAGGGAAATTGTGCAGGGATGTTTAGCCACCTTCCCAAAGCTTTATATCTAGTTAGTCATTCTTGCTGCTACTTGATTATGTGCTACTGCTTGGGCCTTTACTTGGAAGTAAAAGTGGGACAAATGGTAATAACTAATGCTTAGCACTTTTCCCTTTCTTTTTGCAGGTCTTATAACAGTCCTGTGAGTCAGACTCCTCTCCATTGAGTTTCAGAACGTATAAATGAGTAGCTGAACGTCCCCTAGCAATTAGTTGGCAGAGCCAGGGCTGCCATTACATATCCATTGTACCATGATGTTGCCCAAGGATGGTCTTGGCTTCTCTCTTCTAAACTAAACCTGCTTCTTCTCCTGTGTTCTGTGCAGCACCAGCGGACCTTGGAGGTGGGAAGATGCTGCTTATAGCCATCCTTGGCTCGGCGGGAATGACTTGCCTGACGGTGCTGTTGGCCTTCCTGATCATGTTGCAATTGAAGAGGGCAAATGTCCAAAGGAGAATGGCCCAAGCTTTCCAAAACGTGGTAGTGCCTCATCTTCCGACTAGCTAATAAGTACAAGTCTGCATGTATGCAGAATCCTCACTTTAAAGATGTGGACCAGGAGGGGTGCCTGGGTGGCTCACTTGGTTTAGCAACCGACTCTTGATTTCAGCTCAGGTCCTGTTCTCAGTGTTGTGAGTTCAAGCCTCATGTTGGGCTCCACGCTAGGTGTGGGGCCTACTTTAAAAAAAAAAAAAAAATTAGATGTGGACCAGGAAATTTACTTTTAAAGCAAATGTTTCCCTTAGGCAGGTCTCATCTTCTCTTTGACTTCCATTATGAAATGGGAGATAAACAACATGACTATGTAATGTGTTGTCCAAACTGGAATGAATTTGAGAGTGGAAAGTTTGCTCTTAATAATTATTTAGGAAACCAGGGCTAAAACAGAACTATTGCCCTGCCGAAATGAGATGTATTTTCATCATAGCGATGAGTCACCAGGAGGACCGGTCTTGCAATATGAAGAATTGAATGCTGTTAATAAGGAAGGACATGAACATAACCAGATCTCAGTGTGATGGGTAACGATGTATTGTGCTAGAAAAATTTCCCCCACATTTCCTATTTCCAGTTTCTACTTGATTCTTCTAATACCTCCCAGTCTTATTATTGCTCATATATATTATATGTGTAATATATGTGAATTTTTATGTTCACATGTGTCTCTCCATTCTTGTGTACCCATCAGTCTGCAGTCGTAGTTTATAATACCTGGCACAGCCCCATTCTTTCATCTAGAAATTTTAACCAGTAACTAAGGCTTACAAAATCATACCTGACCAGTATACACCCAGTTTGATTCCTTTGGTATGCTATAGCCTGAATGTTTTTCTAAAACTAGGATGTTTTTCTAAAACTAGAACGTTTTTCTAGTTTATGGTTTCAAATTCTGTCAAATGAATTTGTACCTGACTTTATCAATTCCATGTTTGAAACATTGGGTACAATTACACATTCCAGATGAGGTGCAGCTTCCTGTCCACAAATCCCTGAGAGTCCCCTCCTTGGAGGATAAGGGGAGCTTTGTTATCTGACTCCATGCCAGAAGTGACTCAACTCAGGCTGTCTCTGGAGAAGAAAAACTAGCAAGGGGGCTGGGAGTGCTGGAGCTGCTCATGGTCCCACTGCTTTGTCCCGATATGTCAACAGTCTATCAAACTCAGGAGAAAAGGGGATGCTGTGTTGGGCTTTACTGTATGCCTCTGTCATCCTGGAGCCAGAGTCTGCTCCAGAATGGGCTTGAGAGGTTCAAAGGTTTAGGAGAAGTCAGAGTAAGAGTCAATAATAGACCAAGATAATGCAAGGAAAGCTCTTAGCGATGCATGGCCTGCTACTGCCCCAGACAGGATCTCGGAGTTCTTTTCCAAACCAGAACTGAACACCTGTTTGTTCCCCAGCTCAGCAGAAACTCAAGTGTGACTAACTCGGGGATGTGCTGTCCTGTGGCATACTTGCTGTTGTTCCCCTATGCCCTGTGCTCTGCAGACATTGCTAATCGATTGTAGCATGCCTTCCACCTGAGCCCTGGAATTACCTCACGCAGCCCTTTAGACAGCCTGTTAGATGAAACCTATTTCCATCTGCATTTTAGAATTAGACAGTTTCTTGTTTTACCTGGTATGGATACAAACCAGGAATATTTATGCACATTAGAATTATGTAAAATCCTGACACTAAACCATGAAAAAATTATTTCTCCAGAGGGAAGAACCAGCTGTGCAGTTCAACTCAGGAACTCTGGCCCTGAACAGGAAGGCCAAAAACAACCCGGATCCTACAATTTATCCAGTGCTTGACTGGAATGACATCAAATTTCAAGATGTGATCGGGGAGGGTAATTTTGGCCAGGTTCTTAAGGCGCGCATCAAGAAGGATGGGTTACGAATGGATGCTGCCATCAAGAGGATGAAAGGTCAGTGCTTGACCAGATCAAGTCAGCATTTCACTAGGGTGGGGAGATAACTTCACTTCCTGTCAAATCTTTCCGCTATGGTCTTAAATTATTTAAACAGAAAATTGGCATGATGTCAAATACAGCTGTTCTGAACAATGGCAGGTGGTAGTTCCTTTGAGGTCAGCCAGTGATAGGGCCAGGCCATAAACATGAAGGCATGAGCTGTTTACATGCCACTGTCTCGACTCATTGGGATGTGACAATATAGCTAGATCTCTGTCACACATGGCTAACTTCAGGGGAACGCTGTTGTTTCTCTTGATGCAGTGGTTCTCAAAGTGGAGTGAGTATCTGAATCACCTGGAAGGCTTGTTAAAAACAAACTGTTGGGGTCCACCCTGGTTTCTGATTCAGCAAGTCTGGGGCGGAGCCAGAGGATTTGCATTTCTTATTAGCTCACAGGTGATGCTGATGCCAGGGTTTGGAGACCACACTTTGCAAACTACTGTCTTCGTGGATGATCGGCAACAGAGCTCCTGGAGACATTGTTAGAAATTCATCTTCTTGGCCTCTCCCACTGTCGGGTCTAGTGTAGGTGAATTTCTGGGGGGACACGTGAGAATCTGTGTTCTTAACATGTGTGCTCTGTGATCCTTCTGTATGCTCAAGTTTGAAAGCTACCGACCTAAGGTCAGAAGAACTAAATCTTTTCCAGTTGTGTTCATCTCAGGACTGCTTGGTGCTTACCCACTTACCAAGATGGCTAATATACCTCCTCTGAGAAAGCAGACTGACTAGCTCACTGGCAGTCCTGGCTGTGTTCTCTTCTGTGAGGAGTTTACGCGTGGCTTGACGAGGAAGCCGCGGTGTCGTTTGTATAGCATCTGGCCTTGGAAAGCCATGAATTAGAGCAGGGAATGTCATGAACTGCTGTTGTTGGTCACCTTCACAAAGCGGGCTCTCTAAGGTTGCTGCTAGGTTTTCCTTTTTGACGACGATATGGAACCTAAAGTTGGAATTAACCCTAAATCTCATTATGTCATTGCTGCTTTTTGCAGTGTTGTCAGAAAAGAAATAAAATAACACAAATAAAATAGTGTCTGTGCTTAGGGATAGTAGTATGTTTCAAACACACACACACGCGCACGCACACACACACACAAACACGCACAGTCTTGCTTAAATCTCTTTTCCATTTTGCTACGTTAGTCATGGGGAGTTTGGGGCTACAGTAAGGACAGAATGAGGGAACAGGGTACAGAATCTTGTAAAAGCCAGGCTTTTAAAATCTGAACTGAGCCTGATTGTCTCATGCCCATGTGAAGAGGTGAAATAGCTTAAATGGGGCATCAGGGCAGAGACTGTCATGGGGGACAGTGATGCATTCAGAGAAGGACAATTACTGAAGTAGGGGGACAACTTGCTTATAAAGAACTTCATTTTAAAAATGCTCCCAAGGCATCGACCCTCGGGCTTCTTGTGGTAAGAACAGTGTATCTGGCCTGGGATTGCCTACTAGCTAGTTTTATGGGTACCCTTAGCCCCTATGAAACATTCCTGTAATTTCCAAGCACATTCAGGCCAACACAGGGCCACCAGCACCCAACAGTCCCCCTCTCCCACCTTTCCTGTGCAATGCTATTTTTCAAAGAGCAGCACAAGTGCTTTGTCACTGACTAAGGCTGATCGGTTTGTTCAACAACCAGAGAGCACCTTCCCTTCAGCCTGGTTGGTCCTGGAGATCCTTCTTCTGACCAAATGCTAAGGGAGAGACAGGACGAAAAGACTAGTTTCCTGACCACTAAGCACTTCCATAAAAATACTGTGGGATTTGAGTTTCTGTTTTAGCAGGACTGCTTTGTGGAAAAGTAAGTTAAAGTTATGGTAATAAAGCAAGGTGTCTGCATTCCTTGTGTTGTTGCTCTGAAACTGGTTCTCCTGCTCAGCATATTTGTTGCTGGACAGCGGCTTCAGCTAGAACAGGTAGAGTCTAAAGTGGAGGCCACTCCGTCGCTACCAAGTCATTTCACGGGGTCTTTGAGAGTCGAAACGAGGAAAAGTGTAAAGGAGAGGTTCTCAAGCAGGGGTGGTTTTGCCCTTTGGGGGAACATTCAGCAGCATCTGGATACATTTTTGGCTGGGTTGCTGGTATCTAGTGGGAGAAGCCAGATGTGCTGCCAAACATCCTATTGTGCACAGGACAGCTCCCAACAACAAAGAAGTGTCAGCCCAAGGTGTCAGCAGTTCCAAGTACTCTTCCTAGAGTAATCTCTGGTTTCTGTACAGTTTTCTAGACCTGATGGTGACTCTGAAGGTCCTCTGAGGGGAGCAGGACAGGACAACTGTTTCCAAAGAGGTCTAAGAGAGAGGGAATCACAACTCTTGACTTTCTTCCCAGAATATGCCTCCAAAGATGACCACAGGGACTTTGCTGGGGAACTGGAGGTTCTCTGTAAACTTGGCCACCACCCAAACATCATCAATCTCTTGGGAGCGTGTGAACATCGTGGTAAGATGCGCTTTGCCTATCTTTCCTGCCAGAATTTTTTCTTTTGAAACAGGCACAGTCCATATTAAGATCAGTAAAGATAATAATCTTAAGAATGTTACCTTTTTTTTTTTTAAAGATTTTATTTATTTATTTGTCAGAAAGAGAGAGAGAGAGTGAGCACAGGCAGACAGAGTGGCAGGCAGAGGCAGAGGGAGAAGCAGGCTCCCCACAGAACAAGGAGCCCGATGTGGGACTCGATCCCAGGATGCTGGGATCATGACCTGAGCCGAAGGCAGCTGCCCAACCAACTGAGCCACCCAGGCGTCCCAAGAATGTTACCTTTTTAAAAAAAGGTTGCAGTCTCAATCGGAATGTCTAGTCCCATTTATAAACTGTGCTGAGTAGTAGTGCTGGAGGTAGGTCTCAAGGTTGGATCCTTTGCCCTCTGATGTGGTTCATCATTACTGCCCAGACGTTCCCATGGTTGCTGCAAACTCCCATCTTTGCTGACTCAGAGGTTTCCTCGGCTGCTGTTGCTTAGGTAGATCAGGGAAGCCTTCAGCATCAGGAAGAGAGAAGTGCTTTGGATCTTCTTAATTGCTTACCTTTTTCCCTCCAAACCCAAGACACTGATACTCTGAATGTAAAATCCATGAATGCCAATAATCAACTGTAATGTGAAAGCATTGGTGATGATTAGGATAAAATGAAAACAATAATCTTATATCTGATTGAGCTTTATTTTTTTCCAAAACCATTACTGGTACAATTATGGTGGAGCTTTACAACTACCCTATGTCACACTCTTAAAGTTAACTTATATTATTATTTTTTTAAAGATTTTATTTATTTATTTGACACACACAGAAAGATCACAAGTAGGCAAAGAAGCAGGCAGAGAGAGAGGAGGAAGCAGCCTCCCCACTGAGCAGAGAGCCTGATGTGGGGCTTGATCCCAGGACCCTGAGATCATGACCTGAGCCAAACGCAGAGGCTTTAACCCACTGAGACACCCAGGCATCCTTCAACTTATATTATCAATTCAGATATTACTGAGTACTTCCATGAGTTTATGTCTCCAGGCTACCTGGGTTTCTAGTTCTACAGGAAGGCTTTCACTTAATTTCTCATGGAAAAGTTCGTGTCCACGAAAAAGCTCCACACAGCAATTATTTACAAACTTGACAACCTCTTGTTGACTTTGCAGCACAAACAGCAACAATAGAAAAGAGACTACTTCCTTTTCCTCAATTTATTAAACTAAAAATACTGGGACTTCAAATAATATATCATTCTGTGATCCAATAAGGGTGTAATTCTGAAAGCCAGATCATGTCCCTTAGGTTAGATAATGAAGTAATGACATTTATTTTTGAGCTATTTCCTGAAAAGAGTAATCAGCATGGAACAATAGTAAATGAAAAGTTAAAAAAAAAAAAAAGTAACCACCGTCAACAGAAAAATATGTATCTTCCAAATTTTTGCTCTATCATCACCTTAGCCCATAACTGGTTGACTCTTAAAATTTATAGTTCAGTAAGGAAGTGAGAAAGAATTGAGGTATCTTGACTTACAGTGCAACATGGTACAGTGTTAGACTTTTTTTTTTTTTTTTTTGGCCAGAATTTCAATGTCTTAGAATGGCATTGAAGTTTATAATCACTTGACATTTTAAATTTAAAAAATGGTATACCAAAAAAATTTACCTCTAAAAGACAGTAAAATCAGTCTACTTTTCATTGACTCAAGAGATCAACGTTTTTATGGAAGAAAGTAATTTTATTAAAACAAACAATTTGGAATAAAACCAAGACAATGGACTATAATTTGTTCGAGGATCTATTGTTTTATTTGTCTCTAAAAGTTTGAGTTTTCTCATCTCTCTAAGCAAGATGCAGTCTCTGACATTAGACTTTGCTGACCAGTGAGCTAATCAGCAATACGGTGACTGAGTACGAACTTCCAGGGAGGAATAGAACCTGTAGAGAGAATGTTACCTGGTGTGGGTCCATCTGCCATGGATACGGAATCTTTTCCTTTTTAAAAAATAATCTCAAGAAAAGTTAGAGAGTAAATGGAATAACACGCCTGGCTCATATTAGTTCTCCATCAATACTGACCAAAAAAAAAAAAAAAAAGATGATGTGCACCTGCTGTCCTAGAGCTTCTGAAGGAAAACACGTTCATTTCATTCTGTTCTTCTTACTGAGAGGGTGAAAGCATTCAGGAAGCTTCCATGTTAGTCCACAAGCGGCAGGAGGGAGGGGTGTGGGAAAGAGGGGACCCCGGGTTCAAGCATGGTGCCCTTTAAGCACGGCAGAAGCATGGAACTTCTCTTCCTCCTGTCGCCAGCGTTCCCGAGGTTGGTACCGCTAGACCTGTTGCTTTTAGATACCGAGTTTTATAAGCAGTTCCCAGGACCATAGCCCATCTCAGAAATTTCACAGCTGCTGAGAAGGTGATGTCTCTCCCTTTCCCCACAGGCTACCTGTACCTGGCCATCGAATACGCCCCCCATGGAAACCTCCTGGACTTCCTGCGCAAGAGCCGAGTGCTGGAGACCGATCCAGCCTTTGCCATCGCCAACAGCACTGCCTCCACGCTGTCCTCCCAGCAGCTTCTCCATTTCGCAGCAGACGTGGCCCGGGGTATGGACTACTTGAGCCAAAAACAGGTTTGTTGTAAGGACCTTGCTTTGGACATCTTTCCTTTAGAATTCTCTGCAGGATTAGAGTTGAGTTAAATCTATGCATTTTTCAATTCCTCTTCCCCAGTAATTCCCCTTAGAATCTCCCTAATTTTCATGTCTTTCTTACTGTTCTATTTGTATAGAAGTTAAGGCCGAACACTGGCAATACCTGTATTTAGTGAAGGTTGGCATATGCATTTGGTGGGGTGCCCTAACCCATCGTAGCTTCTCCTGGGTCCAAACGATGCGCGGTAGCAGAGGACTTACCTGGCAACAGGAAGATTTAGTGACCTGGGTTTCTTTTCTTTCTTTTTTCTTTTTCTTTCTTCCTTTCTTTTCCCCCATGAAATGCTTCCCAAGGCATGGCAGGTCATTTGGCACAACCCACTGAGGATTTTGGAGGGGGATGTTTAAGGGACTTGGATTCCTCGCTTCTCTATTTCCCAGAGTTCTTGCCCCAGTGGCTCTGTGCCAGCAGAATGAGAGAACAAGCAAAAATGCTGAAAATACATGATGTTTTTTAAAATTTCAGTTTATCCACAGGGATCTGGCTGCCAGGAACATTTTAGTTGGTGAAAACTATGTAGCCAAAATAGCAGATTTTGGATTGTCCCGAGGTCAAGAAGTGTATGTGAAAAAGACGATGGTAAGTTCAGAGCACAGACACGGAGAACGTCCTCCCCAGGGCCCCTCCCTCTCGCAATGGCCCTTCTCTTGGAATACCTCCATGCTTTGGTGACTCGGGCACTTGGTCGTATACCCCAGGAGTTAGTGCCCTGGCCCAGAAAACATCCCTTCAGAGTTTTGATTCCTAAAATGACCGAGGGCTCCACATTTACCAATGAAAAGCCACCATCACATGTGACCAAGGGATGATATATGCGAGTCTCATGGTGTAGGGGCTCTGGTCTGCTTCTAGGCCAGACCCTTAAGTATCTCACCCAGAAACCTCTGAGGAGCTCCCTCAACCCCCTTTCATGTACAGCAAGCATAGGAAGGGCAAAAAAAGGCATTTAACATACTTTCCAAATATAAAGGAAATAAATTAATGAGGTTCCTAAATCACAAGGAGGCCCTGGAGAGAAATTCATAACTTCTAAAGCCTACGGAAGATGTCCCCTCTTCATCACAAGTTCTCCACGGTCTCTCCAAGCCCACATCAAATCCACATTCGCCTGATGATGCCTCCTCTCCCAGATGGTGATATTTAATCTTGATGTACAAGATCCCAGGAGAACGTCCCCACAGCAGGGGGGAGAAGCTGGACTCCTTCTGCTTTTGTGGTCCAGTGTAAATCATAACGCCCCAGAAATGCCCCTCCCAGGGACATGAGAGCTGGGTGACAACATGGCGCTGCCCTTGCTTTCCCTATGTGGGTGGGAGAGTGCAGGACCTTGGCACTGACAAATCCTGTAGTCGTCACATGTGTTTGGTGGCTCTACCCCAGTGGCACGGCTCCCCCTTCCTGAGGGCTGATGGACATTGCTCGGGCTCAGCTTCCCTGTGACTATGGCAGTTTTCACACAGTCCCTTTATGTTTGTGGGTAACAAGGTGTCTCGCCAGGCTCAGGCTTCTGTATTTATCCTCTTATTCAGGGTTTTTTTTTTTGTTGTTTCTTGTTTTTCCCAATATGCTTATTTTAGTTACTGACAAGATAACAAACATTATTCAAGAATGTTTTGAAAAGGAAATGACCCATTGTTCACCCCCTTGACCCGTTTTATTTTTCCTTTACTTATTGCCTTCCACAAACATCCATATTTTTATATGGTTACCATCCCAGTGAACATAACCATTTTGGATCTTTCCAGTCCCTTTTTGGATGGGGGTTTGAAGTGGGACCCCTTCGGCCTGTAGAGACCACCACACACAACCAGTGGGACTCCAGATGCTTATCGATGGCAATGATTTCAGAAGCCATAGCCGCCTCCTTGAGGGCTGGCTTCCATGTAATACTTTTTTCTCTTGTTCTTTTCAGTTTTTCTGAATTTGCCTGACCCCAAACAGGCAATGTTTCTCTGCAGAGGGACTGGGCTTGTCTTAAAGAACCAGGACCCGCCCCTCACCCATTCACTCCCACTCTCCCTGCTTCTCCTAGGCCACCTGAAGCTTGAGCTCTCCTTCACAGAGCAACTCTCCTTGCTTCTCTCTAGCATCTGGGGGGCTGTGGTGCTCTGGGTGATGGGGTTGAGGCACTGACACAGTTTACCCCACAACCTACACATTTTATCTGGATCCTGTCCTCCGATTCCTAAGAAAAATGCTGCTTTGCTTGGCATTTCCTAAAGGGCAGGGATTTCGGCAGTCTTGGATAGTTTGGGGGAAATGCTTAGAGGGTTAGAGCACTTAGGTAGGTCAGAACTTAATTCTATCTGCTAGCAGCTGGGTGAAGTGTTGTGGCAGCACCGGGTCTGGGAGGAAAGACACAGAGACAGCCCAGGCTGAGAGCAAAGATGAGAGAATGGAGAGAAGCAGCTCCTGGCAAGAAGGGTGTAGTGTGGCGAGTTACCACCAGAGGGCAGAGTGGCTACCTTCCCTGGCCTACCGTTTAAATTTGCGATTTTCCACTCCTTGCACTCCAGAATCTCTGGGAAGCTTTCAAAAAGTACAGAGGCAGAGTCCTATGGCTGAGATACTATGATTCAGCAGCCTTGGGATGAGCCTTGTACATCAGTTTCTGTTTTTTAAGTCCCCCAGGTGACGCTAATATTGGAAGTGCTGGAAGCCATCATACTAAGTGATTTGGGGTTTTTTATTATTATGGATAGATCCATCCCCTCATCATTGATTTATTTATGACTACAACGTTTCATGCCTGTGCTAGGTTTTGGGGTAACATAAATTGAGCTAGTCTCCACTTTTAAATGAACACACAATGAACAATTGTTAACAGTTGGTGAGTGCCAAGGGCCAGGAGGGCACAGAGGAGGAACACACACTGAACTGAGCCCGTGTGGAGTCATGAGGGCTCCCTGGAGGAGGCCAGCTCCTGGGTTTTACAAATGTTAGATATTGGAGACCCAGGAATGAATTGGATCACCTGGAGGGTACAGTCTATATAAAAACTTAGAGGCAACCATTCAGGTCAAATAATTCAATGTGGCTGGAATGTAATGCAGAGAAGGAGAGTTAAAATTTAGGGTGGGAGGAGGAAGGGGTTATAACGTCTTCTTGTAGATTCTTGAATTCCAGCTAAAACTTTTTGGATTCAGTTAGGGACTTGAGATCTTGGGACAATAAGGGACACTGAAGAACTTTAAGGAACCACATGGCTGGATTTGCCATTTCGAGTGATCGATCTGGCTGTGGTGAGGAGGACTGATCCTTAGGGAGTAAACTCTGAAGCAGGAAGGTCAGTTAAGAGGTTGTCCTCAGGTAAGAGGCGATGGTGGCCTAAATCCTGGAGAGAGAGCAAGGGGGACAGGTGGAAGTGGAAAGATCCAAAAGATGTCAAATGAGAAAAATAAAAAAGTGAACATGGAAATTAGTCATTGGGAGGTGTGAGGTCAGAAGCTAGCAGATACTTAGAAGCAAAGACAAGACAGAAAATGTCGATGATGCCTTCCATTCCTGTGGAGGGGAAGAAGCAGCTAGGAAAACAGGTCGGTGGTGGGGAGTGGTGGGCATGGAGTGGAGGGAGGCACAAATGTTGAGGATACACTGAAGAAGGAGGCTTGAAAAGAGTTCTGTAACTGACCTGTAAGGTAGCAATCAGGACTTACGATCGGAAAGAGCTTCAGAATATCACTACTTCACAAAGATCTAGGAGACAAGGGCACTTTCAGGAATAGTTTTTGCGGTCCAGGGCACAGCTGGTCTCAGGATGGTTGGTCTGGGAGAATACCTGCTCCTGTTTCAGGGGGGCTGAAAAGACCCCCCCACATAGTGCTGGTGTTGCCCCACCTCTTGGCTACTGTGGGCTGAAACACCACTGTTGGAGCTTGGACAAAACCCTGGAAGGGAGGCAGCCATCTCTCAGTAGGGCCCATGAGATTCTCTTGGTGGGTCTTTAGGAAGGGAGCCCCCAGACCACTGTAAAACTAGGACTAAAACCTAGAAGTCAAACTTCCCAGTGTCCAGTCCACATTCATTTTTCCCAGGTTGGACTTAAAGAAATGGGGACAATCTGGATGGAGTCAGGGCCGGGCCCCCAAAGGATGAGTGTCCCTCACGACACTCCAAACCCAGTGAAAACTGCAGACAGGAAATTATTTCTTCCTCCACTGATGTTCATGTGCACCGTTCCCTTTGGTCTGAAATGCTCTTCTCTCCCCAGGCCACCTGCTGAACCTACACATCTTACAGGACCCAACTCCGAGGTCCCCTTGTCTGAAAGTCTGCCCCATCTCCTTCAGGCACAGTTGGTCATGTGACATGGCCTGAGCCTTTCCCACCTTACAGTTTAATTCCTGGTTTCTCTGCCTCCCTCCCCTTTCAAGCCTCTGAGAGCCACAAAGTGAATAAATGAAATGCCCACCAAGAGGGCACACAGCCGTCCACACACATACATGCCCATGCTTACAATTCTTCTTCATATAAAACTCCTGTAGGGATTCCTTGAAGTAAGCAGGGCTTAATCTTTGCATGTCTTTGAATTTGAGGATGTTCTTGTGCGTGGCACATACACAAACAGCAATTCCTGATTCTACCACCCCACATGTCCGGGAATTCCAAGTAGAGTTCCCTGTGGGCTTGGGTGAAGCAGGGCTCCAGGCAAGTTACATGCCTTGGGCAGGGTCCCTGTCTTGACTAAGTGGCATCTCACTTTGTTCTCTCCAGGGAAGGCTCCCGGTGCGCTGGATGGCGATCGAGTCACTCAATTACAGTGTGTATACAACCAACAGTGATGTGTGAGTACGCCTTTTATTTTGAGGGTTTTCTTTTTTCCCCAGGAAAGTAAGCATTTGACAGAGGTCTTAACGAGAGACAGGAATATGCCTCTCGTAGAACAAAGCTTCCTCTGTCGAAGAAAGCTAGTCAGTAAGCCCAGGAAATAAATTGTCTACAAAATGCAGCCTCAGAGTAGATAGACTGTTCTCATGGTCTAAGATCATTGGGGGCAGGTTGTGGGTTTCCTTCCGCCTGTCAAGGGGAAGTGGTGACTTCTCAATCACCAGAGAGTCAAGGGGCATGTGGGGTTTCCTGTGGCTCCACATCCCCGACTGAGTTCCGCATACAGGTGGGGGGTGAGGGGGCAGCCCAGACTAGCTGCTGGGGTCAGAGGTGGCAGGGGCAGAAGGCAGGCTGGGTCTAGAGAGCGTCTCTGCTCGCAGCTTGCAGGGACGAGTCTCAGGCTGGCGGTGGGAGGGAGGCTGGGAGTGAGACCTCGGCCGTCTGGCCCACACCTTTATTGACAGCAGGAGAAACTGAGGCCTCGAGGGTTGAGGTGACTTGTCCAGGGAGTTTAGCTTCTTCCTGGGGAAGGGCGGGGGCCTGGCGAGTACTTGTGTCCTCACTGCGTGCAACGTGCCTCTGGGGTGTTCTCTCACTTCCTCTCTGTGACCGAGGCAGCAGCTGGTGTCCCCACTTTCCGAACACATGAAGAGGCCTCAGGCGGTTGAGTAACTTGTCCCAGGTCATGCGAGTGTCAAGGTGGTAGAGCTGGAATTTAGTCTGTCAGCTTGGACTTGGCCCTGCCGCCCCGACACCGTCCCGTGCTCTCCGCCGGAAGCGAGTGGGGGCTCTAACGCGGTTTCCCTGTTAGAATCCTGACCTTGGCCGAAGAGGAGAGAAGCACGTGCCCCCGCGGGGCCCTGTCCCAGGGAGCGCACACTTAACACTTCCTTTTCGGCAAAGTGTCAGTCACCCTGACTTTTGAGGCAGGAAACTAACCTGTCAGCTTGTCTGCTGGTGATTGGTCTCCCCGTTGTGTCCCCTGCAGGTGGTCCTACGGAGTGCTGCTCTGGGAGATCGTTTCCTTAGGTGAGTGTCCACATTCATCTATGGCGAGACTTCAGGCGCCCGGAGCCGGCCCTCCCGGCCCCCCTGTGTAATTTCAGCAGTGCCATTTTTACGTATTTCTGTATTTACGTGGCACCACCGGATAGGACTGGGAAATAGAATTTGATAGGTTTCTGTCTTTCCCGTTTTTCTTTTTTGAGAGCCCTGTTATTTAATGTCATACCTGATACTAACAACCTGGTGGCTGTGAGCTACACTAGAGCTTGTCTCTGTGGGCGCAGGGATGTCCCAGAACCATCGCTTGTACAACTTGAAGATGGCACACTACACAGCCGTGAGAAGTCCTTTCCGAAGGCCAGTTAATAGCTTGTGAAAACGCGTGTGTCAAAACCCAGCAACTGCCTTACACTAGGGCCCCGTTGTGTAAATACTGCCCATGAAAAACCCGGAAAGACTACACCAGAGTGATACACACTATTACTTGCTCTCTTCCTACTTTTTTGTATTTTCCAAGTTTTCTATCATTGGACAGTAACTATTACAGATCAAACAGGAAGTGGGTAACCTAATGGCAGACTCCCAAGTAGGGAAAAGATACTGCTCATTGGTACGCTAGACAAGTTGTGTGGGCTGACTCAGGGAGGAGAAGAGCCCTGTGAGTAGAGTAATAGCCCTGTGAGCCCTGAGCTGGATCTTTCCACAGAGGGGATGGCTGCCCTCTGACGCGGTTGGTGGCATCTGGGCAGCTGTGCTGTGTGGTGGGTTTGCTCAGAGGGGAGGGTCACGCTGGGTGGGCACCTCCCTTGACACACCCTTTCTCCCCGTCTCTCTACTTGAGAGGCTTAAGGCAGGAGACCCCATGTGCCAATTAGCAGGGCCTGAGGGTGACATGGTTTTCTGTCTTCCAGGTGGCACCCCCTACTGTGGGATGACATGTGCAGAGCTCTACGAGAAGCTGCCCCAGGGCTACAGACTGGAGAAGCCCCTGAACTGTGATGACGAGGTGTAAGTCAGGCTCCGCGCTGGGGCCATTTCATCTTGACCTCCCCCACATTTCTTGAACACACAGACTCTCATGGAAGGGGTGTCTGATTCATACACACGTCACCATCCCAAACAGCCAAAATAGAGGAGGAGGGTAGGGGGCTCCTTAAACTCAGAGCATGGTGCAGTGGGCAGGGAGTGAAGAGCTTTATTGGCATAGAAATCCAGCAGGAATTTAAGGCAGTGATATCAGGAAGGTGGGAATGAGGAAAGGCCCCAAATGCAGAAAAGATCTGAAATCCATAAATAAATGTATGAAACCTTGAGGCTAACCTTGGAGAGAGAGATTTCAGAGCTGTGACGTTAGGAAGATGGATTTTTTTTTTTTTAATCACAGAATCTTGATTCTGCAAGGATCATTTTCCAGGAAATAAGAATTACTCCCCAGGGAAGAATGACTAGCTTTTGTGAAACCACCATTCCCAGAATTCCCTGAAGGAGCTGCTGCCTGAAGCGTGTAATGTGAAAGGGCAAGGTGCTAGGTTCGGCAAAGAATTTATTATCCACACAGAGTTACTTTCTGAGAAAGCGTGTTATTCCTTAGGACTCTGGTACAAGAGGCATGAACCTAGACCATGCTAGGTTGCTAGACTTCTGTGCCTGTAAGTTTCCCTTAAGACATTTATTCCTTGGGGCGCCTGGGTGGCTCAGTGGTTGAAGCCTCTGCCTTCGGCTCAGGTCATGATCTCAGGGTCCTGGGATCGAGCCTCACATGGGGCTCTCTGCTCAGCAGGGAGCCTGCCTCCTCCTCCTCTCTCTCTCTCTGCCTGCCTCTCTGCCTACTTGTGATCTGTCAAATAAAAAAAAAAAAAAATTTATTCCCTATGTGAAATTTTGAGCCCTTCCCCCCAACATTGCTTCTTTAAAAAAAAAAAAAATTATTAACATACAATGTATTATTTGCCCCAGGGGTACAGGTCTGTGAATCATCAGTCTTAGAAACATCACAGCACTCACCATAGCCCATACCCTCCCCAATGTCCATCACCCAGCCACCCTGTTTGCTGCCTACCCCTCAGCAACCCTGTTTGCTTTGTGAGATTGAGAGTCTCTTAAGGTTTATCTCCCTCCCAACCCCATCTTGTTTCATTTTTTCCTTCCCTACCCTCCACAGCCCCCCAGCCTGCCTCTCAAATTCCTCATATCAGAGATCCTACAATAGTCCGATAGTCCGACATTGCTTCTATAGGTCTAGGGTGGGTCCCAGGAATCTGCATTTTAATGCAAGTGGTTCTGACCACATTGGGGGGTGTACTGCCTTAGACCAGTGCTTCCACACGGTGTTCCCGGGACATACAAGATGCAAATAGGTAATATAAGAGGGAAGGAATTCTATGGTCGCTTACATGGGGCAAGTTCCAGGTTAAGTCAGGTTACACGGGTTTTTTTGTTTGTAAGGGCAAGACTTCTCAAGCTTTGACTCTGCTACTCCCTAAGGGGGAGACGCAATCGGTGGGAATCTTGCAAATTTATTACAGCATGGAGTCTTAAAAAAAAAAAAAAAAAAGAATTATTAACATTTTGAGAGATGTGGCATTCCAAGGGAAATGCTGCCCTAGATGCATGCATGAGTCGGTTCTTTCCAGGTCAGGAGAGCTGAGACCAAGATCCCGCAGGAATGGTACTCAGGATGGGCACTAGTTTTACTGACAGAAGAAAGGGGGACCGGTGGGGGGAGGGGGGAGGCCAGAGAGAAACTCGATGCTCTACTTTTGTGCTGCTGTTTAAGCGCAGATGCCCATGTGTGAAATGGCTCCCTCTCTTCTCTCGTTTTGGTGCCCCACAGCAGGACAGGCCCAGGACTGAAGCAGAGTCACAGAGTTCACTGCTTAACCCTTTGTGTTCACAGGTATGACCTCATGAGACAGTGCTGGCGCGAGAAGCCCTACGAGAGGCCCTCGTTTGCCCAGATCCTGGTGTCCTTGAACAGGATGTTAGAAGAACGCAAGGTGAGCACGGAGTTCCAGGCAGACTCTGGAGTCACAGTTCATCACATCCCCCATGGTTAAAAAGAAATAGCTGATACAGTTCAACAAGGTGTCTGGGCGCAGCCTGAGGCAATAGCGGGACATAAAGGACGTGGCCCCCAGCTCTGAGGATGTTAAAATGTCTGAGTTAATCAGATTTCCATAAAAGAGAGAGTCACTTGGTAGGACAGATAGAATTACCTCAGAGTTAGAAGGCACCTCATCAGTAATGGAGCCTGACTCTTGAATTTTGCAGAAGGAATCTATACAAAGAGGGGAGAGTGATGTGTCCAAGGGCACACAGCCGGGAGCTGGTACAGCCTGGTCTGCAGGTCTCTAGGGGTTAGGGGCAGGAATTCTATAAAAAGGTCCAGCAGGTGGTTGGCTGTACAAATCTGAGGTTGAAAAGACAAATCTAGGTTATGGAACTGGACGGAAAGTTACCACCACCCGAGTGGTAATTAAACCAGAGATGTGGGTGAGGTCAGAGAGAAATGGGGACTGAGAACGATCCTGAGAGACTGGGACATTTCCAGGGGGACCACACCGGGACAAGAAAGAATGGCCTGGAGATTGAGGAGAGTACAAGGGTGAAGTCTTAGGTGCAGAAGGCCAGGGATGCATTTCAGGAAGAAAGCCAGCAAATACAACATGGGGACTGAGGACAGAAAAACGTCCCCCAGGTACCTAGTATTTGAATCAAAACAAGTTAAGAAAACTAGGGTCTGATGATTCCTGCCCCTGGCGGTGGCAGAACACTGTTGGACCACTGTTCTGGACACTGTTGTTCTAAACCACTCTTGCTCTCGTAGACCTATGTGAATACCACGCTTTATGAGAAGTTCGCCTATGCCGGGATCGACTGCTCGGCTGAGGAAGCCGCCTAGAACAAGTCACACCCATCCGTACGTAATGTTGCCCCTTCCCCGGCCTGTCAGACCCTTGATGCCAAGAAAGCCAGCAAGACTCTACCAAGAGAGGGGACACAGAATATACAAGTGTATATATATTGCTGTATGTCTGGGACGAGACCACAAAAACCCATGCGTGTGAATCTGTAGGACCCTTCGACTCTACTAGGACTGTATATACCGTTTTGAGTAAGAATGTGCTGAACTCAGAATGCCTGTTTGTGGTTTCATATGCAATAATATATTTTTCTAAAAATATGGACTTTACAGGAAGGTGTGTGAGTACAATTACTATGATGCCTAACTCATTATCATTCTGGATTTTTTGGGATATTTACCTTCATAGTGAATGCTGTAAAATGTTTTGCTGTATAGAAGAAAGATGTTAATAAATGTCACACCAACCCTGATGGCACCGGTGAGGAAAGTGGGGGAAAGAGGTTAGTTCTATCAGGACATAGTTGAACATTTAAAAGGGATTCTTCAATTCCTCAACTGTAGAAGCCATTTCAATGTCATTTGCTCATTGGACCCTGCTGTCATGTGTGTCCAGAGCCCACGAGTCAATCCAGAGTGCTACCATCTAAAAGGGGACTCAACTCTCCTTCAGTGTGCATCTAAGGAACTTTAAAGAAGTACAAGTTTGGTAAATCAATGGGATTTAGTTTTAGTTTCTCTGGTGACAGTGCTTTGTGTATTTTAAGAAATCGAGTAGGACGCCTGGGGCTCTATTTGGAAGACATGTGACATTCGTACCAACAGAACACCACGTACTCTCATTGTAAAGTTCCCATGTTGATCAGCTGTGAGTCTGCGGTTTATATGGTAGGCACACATTGCCGTGAGATCTCATAGTAAGTGAATAAATGTCTTGCGTACCTGTTTTTTGTCTGGGAGTGTTTCTCCTAGGTCATGCCTGATGTCAAGTTCCCGCCCTCCAACTGTGTCGATGAGATGCCCGTAGTGCGGTGGGTGGGGACTCCAGCTGGCAGGACTGAAAACATCGAGAAGTGTTCGGGCGAGCCCATTTTCTTGTAGCAGCGTCCTGTGCCCCCAGTAGTGCGCCAATGTCCACTGCGGGCTTAGAACAGCAGTCTTTTTTTTTTTTTTTTTTTTTTTTAAAGATTTTGACAGACAGAGATCACAAGTAGGCAGAGAGGCAGGCAGAGAGAGAGGGGGAAGCAGGCTCCCTGCTGAGCAGAGAGCCTGATGTGGGGCTCGATCCCAGGACCCTGAGATTATGACCTGAGCCGAAGGCAGAGGTTTTAACCCACTGAGCCACCCAGGCGCCCCAGAACGGCAATCTCTTAACTGGGATAGTGTGAAATCGGTCGACACAGAGCATAAAGTTCCCTGTTCCTGCCACTTGGTCCACCTCGTGTGTTCAGAGACGATAGCAGGGCCCCTTGTTCCCAACGGCGTTCTCCAGTGGAGAGCGCACATGCAAGGCTGCTAGCAGACCGAGTCAGCAGCCGGAAACGCGGGGAAGAGCCCTTGACAGGTCCAGGTATCTGCACTGGCTCCTTGGGCTTTTTACCACATGTTGTGGAGATAATTCTGACAGCCCCTGGTTTGAAAGTACATGGAACTGAGCAAGGAGGACCTGAAAATGCAGATAATCCCTTCATTGCATATGGCATTGGAACAAATCTTCCCCCCCTCCAATAGTCTGACTTTCTTCATTACATATTACTTAAATTCATAATGATCAAAATTTGTATTATTTTACTTTACATCAAGTACATGACAAGAGAGATGGCTGAGAAGTACCTGGGACAGCAAGAAAAAAATGTTCAGGCATCACTGAGTTACTTGTAAGTCACAACACGAAGGCAGCCAAACTGACGTACATTTGAGGGCATCTCCTCACAAGCAACCGTCAGAAGGTAGCAGGTGTACTTCCCACCAGAGGCCCTCCTATTAATTGCTCTGACTCTCCTGTACTATTGGCAGTGAAACCTTTGTAATTTTGTAGCATGTTAGCAACATTAATACTGAAGATTCGTACTCAAGGGTAATCAAACTGAATCAGGTCAGGTACTTGCCCATAATGAGAAAGCAAGAAAGATGGAGCTAACCCCTCAAAGGAATGAGACAGTCCGGAACTGAGAACACAGGTTAGTGTGTTCAGAAGATCCCTAGGACACTGCCTGAAAAAAATAAGTTGTGAATTAAAATCCAGTCACAGTACACCAGTTAGAATACAAACATTACCCAACAGCCAAATGACCCAAAGCTTTATGTTAACAGAGTACACTGAAAAGTTTACATTTACTTTGTGAGGAAAATCTATTGATATATGAGACCTTAAAAAAATGTGTTAGGTAATGATAGTTTTCGGTATTTGGAGAGAAAGAAATGTACGTAACCAGAGACGTGACCCTTGAGGAGGTCACTGCTCAACTGTAAACCGTACTCCTTTGTAAACCTGTCACCCTAGATCCATCAAGAGGAGTTGAAAATTCAAAGCAACTTAATCCTCCCCATTAACCGCCCCCTGCCCCACTCACAACTTTAGAAATGAACCGTGGAAATTGAAGAAAAAGGTCAAGAAACTTTCTACCGTCATAGACCCAACTCTAATGCCAGCCGCAGAGGCGTCCCTGAAACCACACTGCAGGGATTTAAGATCTGCTCGGGCAGAGCGATCACTCCTTTCCTTTCAGGTCTTCTTTCACCTTCCAGAGGACTAGTTCCATCTAGGCGGTTGTATTTTCACTTGAACTATGACCTCCAAACATGACAGAATAGAAGACAATGTGTTAGACCCACAATGACTGTATCCATGATACTACCCACAGCGGTTCTCAAAACAAAGCCTTGAGTTCATGTTTATAAAAAATTAACACTGGGCACTTACCAACACATGATTCTGAATGCTTTGTAAAGATTATACATAAATCTAGATTAGCAAACACTCCCTTTTCCTACAGAGGCTCTCCGCACATTGTCACTACCTTGCTGTGACAAGATAGCACATTGCTACCTTCTCTGTAAACCGCTTTTCCAGAAAACAACAAAGAGGGAGGTATTCGTAAAAGATCTGGCAAAAAGCCAAACATTTCATTTGTGTTATTCTGGAAAAAATGGGGTAGTATATGTTTATATAAGCTGTTTTTTGCTAAGTGAAATATTTTCCTGTCTAAGGTTCAAGACGGTTTTCAATAGAACACATTACATTTGATAATAGAATATTGTGGGAATTTTTTGAGATATATTTTTAGCAAAACAGATAAAGACCCACTGTGAGGCAGCAGTAGTGTCTAACAGACAAAGAATCAAAGAATAAAGACCATAGGGTACAGCTGGTATGTTGTACAATTAATGACACGGTCAGAGGGCCTTCCCATGTCTTAGTTATCTTTAGAAACACAGCACTGTAACAAATTTTAAAATAGGCAGAATTTAGTTTTCTTAGAATTCTCTATTGTGCCAAAGAGGAGCCTACATGGGTATGTGTGAATGTACAGAGTAACCTCCCTTCCAAGGCAGATACTGCACAACTGTGCGTATGGCAACGCCACTAACAGGGTAGTTGTAGCTATACTCGATGTACTTGACTAACTTGTTTACTGTTGGGTGTATTTCATCAGAAAAAAACAAGATGTTATGAGAGCAAGATACACACCAAGCCAGTACAAATCACATGCACATATGATGAAATCTATTGAATTTAAACAGTAGTTTTTCTAACACAACACACACAATGTACTCTGGGTGAGATGACCTGACCCCAGTACATTTTGGAACCTCATTTAATGAAAAACTGGTATGAAAAGAGGTACCCAGCAAAATTTAGACTGGAATTAGACCTCCACACCAATTGAAGTTTTATACATGAACTCCAAGACCAGGCAACTTGCTGAACAGCGACCTGGCCACCATTCTCTGTGGCCTGGCTGTTCTGATGCCTGTGGAAGATCCAGGATGACACCAGGCGGGGGGCATTTGAGTGGTGTCTACATACGCAGATGCTTTAGGGTTCTCCACCCTAGCAGGGAATCCGTAAAGAAAAACCTACCTTAAGCATTTCAGGGAGCAAAGCTTTTACCACGAATCCCATGGTTTGTTTACTCAAGTCAGACTTAGGATCCTGATATTAATCATGAGTGAACAGGCTCTTACACAGTCCTGAATGATTCTCTGCAGGTGGTCAGCCACTAGACGCGAGGGATCTTTTGTGAGGCAAACCTCGCCGATGAAGATACAGAACTGTCTCGTCCACAACTGAAATAGGAATTAGCTGTCAAGTGAATGAGAAAATGCTATCAGAAATAACCAAAAAATAACCACACTGATCGCTGCAAAGATCATTGTAGAGGGAGAACTATGCTCCGCGGGCAAGGAACGTGAGGCAGCTGTGACCTATCAGTCACTAAGCTCTCCACGTAGATTATCCAGTACAACTTGCAGACCAACCGAATGGGGTAGATATTTTATTGTCCCTTTTATGATATTGGCCCTTGTTACAGTCCAGGGAACTGCAGCTCTGAGAGATGAAGGACGGAGTTAGGAGGGTCCCGGGGAATCAAACACAAGCAGTCTGACTTGTGGATCCACTTTCCTGCTGGAAGCACCACCAGGGGGCAGCATGTGCAGACAGGTTCCAACCAAGACGGGTGGATGCAGAGCCACGCTCCTCTCACCCTGGGACGCCGCTGAAGGGGACACCCCTCAACTTAGCACATGACCCATCACATATTAGTGTTTACGTGTCTGCGTCTGGGGAGGCGGCACGGACAAGGACCCTGTCCCATCTATGTCCAAGTTTCCTGGGCTTATACATGAAAGATGATGCATACATTTCCACTGAAGTTCATAAAGCAGAAAATAGGATAAAAAGCAGAGCAGTCAGATAATTGAGAGTCTAGGAAGTGAGGTACCAGTTTGGATTCTTGTGGAGGGGAGCTGTATTTTGAAAGGAGCATGGAAGAAGATGAGCTTCAAGTGTAATTTAGAGACTCACTGAAAAATGAGGAGTTGGAAAGTTAACAGTAAGCACCTAGTATGCCATGTTTAAGAAGTACTGTAAAATTTCCTTTAATGAGTCAACTACCAACCAGACACCAGTTCCTGGCTGTGGGGTATTGAGTAAATAAAAGAAGATGTGGTAGAAATAGAGGAAAACGGGAAAATCCATGAGTTATCTGGGCAGAAGAAACAGACTGATTACAGTGAAGAATCATGACAGTTTAACATTTTCTGATCCAGGAGACAGGTGGAGTAGAATGGTTCCTGAAAA
Organism: Enhydra lutris kenyoni; assembly: GCF_002288905.1. Lineage (NCBI taxonomy): Eukaryota > Metazoa > Chordata > Mammalia > Carnivora > Mustelidae > Enhydra > Enhydra lutris. The sequence goes on along the minus strand of NW_019154154.1, from coordinate 2,903,144 downwards.
AGGAGAGACAGAGTCATGGTGAGAAGTTCAGTTTGAGCGGTGAGGTCTCTGGGCCACAGAAGGACATCCCTGGAATAACTTTCTCAAAGACAACTTAGGTCCGTTCCCACCTCTCTTTCCGCATAGTTTGGTAGGTCTGGGTGGAGGCATATCCCAGTCTTACCTGGCACGTGCAAAGACAACACTGCTATGGGAAACAGATCTATACTTTGAATGCCAGGTGCTTTACAGAGAACGAGGTTGACATTCACCTATGAAATTTAAATAGCTATATTTGTATTCTTGCACTAAAGAAGAACTAGCCCTTCTCAGCATGAAGGTAAGTCCTGGGGGTGGCTAAAACAATCAGCAAATGTCTCCAAAGTTCAAGAGCTGTGCTATGCAAGTGGTAGGCCACTAGTCGCATGTGGCTGTTTAAATTTAATAAAAATGAAAAAATCATCTTCTCAGTCACATTAGACATAATATAAATGTTCAATAACCAAGTGTGGTTAGTGTCTACCATAGTAGGTAGTGGAAAATATAGAAAGTTCTATTGGATACCAGTGTTCTGGAACAGAGGTGGCCACCAACCTCTTCACAGTGTCAAGCTATAAATATTTTGGGCTTGCAGACCATACAGTCTCTGTTGTGACTCTTTAACAATGCTGCTGTAGCATGAAAGCAGCCACAGAAAATACAGAGGTGAATGGGGGCAGTGGGTCTAACAAAAATATTTGCAAAACTAGGTGGCCAGCACCAGCTGCAGTGTTTGGACTCCTGTTCTAGAGCAAAGAATAGATAATGTTAACCTGAAGTATATTAAGGCGTAGATTTTTCAAGTCTATCATGCCAAGAAAAATGAACATGACATTTGATTTTGAGCCTACCTGTAAGACCTACCTGGACTTAACACGAAAAAGTATCTCCAAGTAGGTGAATAAAATAACCTGTTAGATAAACTTAGTCTCACCCATTTGAATATTAAAGATAATATCAAACAATGATTTTGGTTTAATTCTAACTAATGGATTTCCTTTTTGATCTGGATGAGCCAAATGACTTTAGCTGTCTTACACTGCTTCTGGTTTTTGATGGTTGGACTATATTATCAACATGGACAGCAATTCTTTCCTTCTTAGTTAACAGGGCAAATCAACCATCAATGATAACGCAATAGTAAGGACTATCATCTTAACTCATACTGTTCTGTAAAAGTATGAGGCTGTAGTTCTTCACCTTAAGAGCATACAGACTCTGTTCAAAGCTATGTCCAATTAGTACAGTGTCAGCACTGAACAGGTTCAACAGGGTGGCTTGGACATCTGGATCGATATTCTAGTGTTCCTCAGGTCATCTTCAACACCAGAAAACCTGCCCCAGTAAGACACACAATATAAGAAGGCATCTCGCTGGATTTCATCCGTTAGAGTTAGAACACATCACTGACCCAACGTGTCAAACATTCACTGAACAAAACAATGATCTTACTTATGATCATCAGCTATCCTTTACCAGCTTATATTTATAATGTACAGTGTTACATTAGTTTCAGGTGGATGATATAGTGATTCAACAATTCTATACATTACTCAGTGCTCATCATGGTAAGTGTACTCCTACTCCCCTTCACCTCTCCCCCATTCCCCCCCTTCCCTCTGGTAACCATCAGTTTGTTCTCTATAGTTAAGAGTCTGTTTATTGGTTTGTCTCTCCCTCTTTTCCCCCACGATCACTAGTTTGGTTTCTTAAATTCCACATATGATTGAAACCATATGGTATTTGTCTTCCTCTGACTGACTTATTTCCCTTGGCATTATACTCTCTTGTTCCATCCATGTTGTTGCAAATGGCAAGATTTCATTCTTTTTTTATGGCTGAATTATACACACACACACACACACACACACACACCATCTTCTTTACAGTTACTATATTTGATTTTCAGAAAGTTACTTAACCTTCTGGTCTAGTCTTATCTGTAGAGTTAATTACCAATCTTAATGGCTTATGAGGACCAGTGAAATACATGCAGAAAACTCTCCAGTGGCTTTCATGAAGCCCATTCTAAGTAACTGTCCAGAAGCATGGGTACTTCTATGCTTTACTGTGATTTAGGAGAAAACCACGAGATAAAAGTACCTATTTTTTTTTTAAAGATCTTATTTATATGACAGAGAGACAGCAAGAGAGGGAATACAAGCCAAGGGAGAGGGAAAAGAAGATTCCCTGCTGAGCAGAGAGCCCGATGCGGGCTCGATCTCAGGACCCTGGGATCATGACCTGAGCCGAAGGCAGATGCTTAACAACTGAGCTACCCAGGCACCCCTGGGAAGGTATTTTTAATTTAAAGTGTATATTGATATTATTGTCCCCTGTGAACAAAATATATATGGCTCAACTTTTATTTAACATAGTATAGGAAGTATTAGCTAGAGCAACAAGAACATGATTTTATATATAGACAATCCAAAGACTCCACCAAAAAACTGTTAGAATAAATGAGGTCAGTAAATTTGCAGGGTCCAAAAATCAATATACAAAAGTCTATTATATGTTTATACATTAATAATGAAATTTCACTTAAAAATTAAGAAAATCCCATTTACAAGCATCAAAAAGAATAAAATACCTAGGAATAAATTTAATCGAGGAGGTAGAAGACCTGTACACTGAAAACTAAGACACTGATGAAAGAAATCAAAGGCGATACCAGTAAATGCAAAGATATTCCATGCTCATGGGTTGGAAGAACACTGTAAATATTGCCATACCACTCAAAGCAGTCTACACATCCAATGCAATCTGTATCAAAATTCTAATGGCATTTTCCAAAGAAATAGAACAAACGATTGTAAAAATTTGTATGGAACTACAAAAGATCCAGAATAGCTAAAGCAATCTTGAAAAAGAACAACAAAATTGGAGGCATCACACTTACTGATTTCAAGCAATATTACAAAGCTATAGTAATCAAAACAGTATGGGGTATTGGCATAAAAACAAATGCAGAGATCAATGAAACAGAATAGATAGCCCAGAAATAAACCCATGCATTTATGATCAATTAATCTAGTACAAAGAAAGAATGACTACACAGCGGAGAAAGGATGGTCTCTTCAATAAGTGGTGTTGGGAAAACTGGACAACCACATGCAAAAGAATGAAAGTGGACTACCATCCTATACCTCACTCAAAAATTAACTCAAAATGAATTAAAGACTTGACTGTAAGACCAGAAACCACAAAACTCCTAGAACAGGCAAAAAAAAGTTCCTTGATATTGGTTTTAGACATTTTTTTTAATCTGACTCCATAGGCGATAGCAACAAAAGCAAAAATAAACAAATGGGACCACCTTAAACTAAAAAGCTTTTGCACAGTTAAAGATACCATCAACAAAATAACCCACGAAATGGACGAAGGTATTTGCAAATCATTTATCCAATGAGTGGTTAATACCCAAAGTATATAAAGAACTCCTACAACTCAATAACAACAACAAAAAAATCCCAAACAACCTGATTAAAAAATGGGCAGAGGATCTGAATAGACATTTTTGCAAAGATACACAGACGGCCAACAGACTCATGAACAGATGCTTGATATCACTCATCAGGGAAATGCAAATCAAAACCGCCATAAGATACCACCTCACACCTGTTAGAATGGCTACTGTTAAAAAGATAAAAAACAACAATGTTGGTGAGGATGTGGGGCAAAGGGAACCTTTGTGCACTGTTGGTGGTAATATAAATTGGTGCAGCCAATATACGACCAGTATACAGTATATATGGTGCATAGCCATATACTATGAAAAACATGGAGCTTCCTCAAAAAATTTAAAACAGAATTACCATATGATCCATTAACTATACTTCTGGGTATTTATTTGAAGAATATGAAAAGCATGAACTTGAAAAGACGGTTGTACTCTAGTGTTTATTATAGCATTATTTTCAACAGCCAAGATATGGAAACGACCTAAGTAATCACTGATGGATGAATGGATGAGAAGATGCAACATAATATCTACAAAGAAATACCACTTAGCTCTATAAAAGAATGAAATCTTGCCATTTGTGACAACATGGATGAAACTTAGGGTATTAGACTAAGTGAAATAAATCAGAGCAAGATAAACACTGTATGATTTCACTTATAGGTAGAATCTAAAAAAAAAAAAAAAAATCAACGAACAAAACAAAACTCAGATACAGAGATCTGAATGGTGGTTTCCAGAGGGGAGGACTATTGGGGGTAGAAAAAAATGGGTTCAGGAGACCAAGAGGTACAAATTTCCACTTTTAAGTAAAGAGGTTGTAATGTACACCATGGAGACTATAATCATTAAGACTGTACTGTAAATTTGAAAGTTGTCTAAAAAGTAAATCTTCGAAGTTCTCACAAGGAAAAAGTTTTTAAACTTTGTATGGTGACAGATGGTAACCAGTCTTATTTTGATCATTTCACATGTGAATGACAAATCATTATATTGTATGTACACCTGAAACTGATAATGTATGCCAATTATACTTGAATAGTTAAAAAAAAAGATACCTAGCTCCATCATCAAGCTTAGGGAATTTGATAAATAATCAAATATTTGGATTAAGAGGAAATTATCATGGGGTACTTGGGTTTATTTTAAAACATTTTAAAAAAATTCAATGCATTGAATGTATTTGAACTTTTTTTGAGACTCAAATATTATTTATAATGCAAGCCCTTCAGTTATCATTTTGTCACTATGAGTATCAATAATTACCAAATATTTCCAAAATGCAGTTAGGAAAGATCCCATTAAAATCATTCAAGTACAAGTACCATTGGAAGTATAGTAACATTAAGTATATTACAATTTTATTTGTCAATATACCCCAATAAAGCTGGGGAAAAAAAAAACAGTTAAATCGATAGGACTATTTAAATGTGGAAAAATGAGTAGGAAAAAAAAAATCCAAAGAGATCAGGACAAAGATTAGTATACAAATATTAGTATTTTCTGATCATAGCAATCTTTACTAAGTTTTTATGCATACAACCATTTTTATGAACTGTGAGGGAATTTAGGTTTAAAATGCTTATTAGAATTCTCTATACATATTCTCAATATTTATCATCAAAACAACTTTTAATTTACATGACCACTTTGCTTTGTTGTGTTCCAAAATTATGGACATATACACATTATATATTATATGATATATACTTTATATACAATATTATGTAAGATAGTATATATACTATACTATATTATGTATACTATATACATTATTATATATACTATATATGTGTACGTGTATATACAAGTCATATTTGTTTATATATATAAACAAATCATATATATATACACACACATAATTGAGTAATTTTAAGTACTTTTGGAGAATGTGTTAAATTGAGTAAATACAGTAACATCAATAATAAACACTTCTTATTCTAAAGTGAAAATTTAGATCCTTGCCATTTTATATTTGAGGAAATATATAAATAGGTCATGTTATATGGCTTATAAACCTTTAGGAAACCCAAATTCAACTGATCAGTGATATCACTGGTGTTTCATATGAGGTTTTAAAAAATTAAAGTCACATCTATATTGTACCACTTCAAGTTAGCACTGAGTTTGGGTCAGAAATACATTTTATTTTAATAATAATGATCACAGAATAGAATCTGCACTGAACCATTACTTTGCGTGCCATATCAAAGCCATGTATACTCAGGGACATGTCTACAAGATTGCAGAAATTTTTATCCAATGGGAATTTTTACTGAATGGAAATGGCAAATAGGGCATTTTCAAAAGGAACTGATTAATGATGGAACAATGAATAAAATAATTTATTCAATGTTTTTTACCTCTCTAGCTCTTACCTACCACTTCCACATGTCAACACCATAAGGGCTGAAAACCTGTTATTTAGGGTTGTAACATGGGGTCTAACACAGTGTCTGTCTGCATAATTTTAGCAAGGTACTCCATAAAATATGAATGTTTTTGAACAAATGAATGAACTAAAGGAAAATAGTGTAACTCCTGCTGTAACATTGACTCAATAAAAGTATTAAGCTAAAACTCACCTAAACTACATGTTGAATATTCTACATTCTCAAAGTCAACCCTTTTATATACCTGGTGTTATAGTCAATGACTTCTTCATCTGGTTTCACAAATGTATCATAGACCACCTGGAGGCTAGGATCAACCACGGTCACTTGAGTAAGTTCCAAACCTTTGGCTGTACAGCACTATAAAGGGGGACATATTAAACTTGCATAGCATATTGAGTAAACATTTTAACATCTGAGATATCACAAAGGAATATTTATGACTAGAATAGACAATTTAGTATTATTTGGATTTCTAACAAAAGCCAGTCTGACAGTCTTACAAAAGATATTCCAAACTTTTATTTTTTCTTTAATGTTAGTAGTATTTCTGCTAATAAAATAATTCCATTTTCTTGGCTTAGTCTTTATGATTATTTTTATTAGAATCAGTGCTATCCGGTAGAACATTCCATGATGACCAAATGTTTTATTTCTATGCTGTTTAATATGGCAGCCAGTAGCCACAGGTCTGAGGGGTGCCTGGGTGGCTCAGTCAGTTAAACATATGACTCTTGATTTCAGCTCAGGTCATGATCTCAGGGTCTTGAGACCAAGATCTGCACTGGACTCTGTACTGGGCATGGAGCCTGCTTGGGATTCTCCGTCCCAGGGCTCCTGGGTGGCTCACTTGGTTAAGGGTTTGCGTTTAGTTCAGATTATGATCCCAGGGTCCTGGGATCCAACCTCGCATTGGGCTCCCTGCTCAGTGGGAAGCCTGCTTCTCCCCCTCCCCCTGCTCATGATCTCTTTCAAATAAATAAATAAAATCTTAAAAAAAAATTCTCCCTCCCCCCATTTGCCCCTCCCCCGCTTGCATGTATGCTCCCTCTCCCTCTCTCTCGCTCTCTCAAACAAAATGAAATATGGCTAGTGTGACTGAGGAACTGAGTGTTACCATATTGGATAATGCAGTTAAAGATCTTACTCAATGAAAAAAAAAGAAAATCTTTACCATAAATGTATAAACATGGCATTGTAGAAGACAGCATAGTAAGGATACTGGATTTCAAAGCCTGAAGCAGCCTTAATTGTTTCTAGTTAAAGACCCACGCTTCAAACTGAACAATGCCTTATATATTTATCATAATTAAACTCTACAAATCTGCTCTCCAAATATACTACAGGGAATAAAAATTTTATGTTTTGGGAGAGACAACTGTTCACATGATGTTTGACACATCCAATGTACTTTCCCCTATTTTAGTATATCTGATTCTCACAGTAACCATGGAGTGATGATTAACCCCATACTTCACAGGTTAGAGCATCTGGGACTCTTGCTCAGGGGTGACCATGGGGGAGGGGTGGAGGTTCCAAGGTCATAGGATTCCAAGTTCTGTTTGTTCCCTACTTTTTCGTATTGATTCTTATATGAATAAAAGTCCCTACAAATATTTTACTGTCTCTATAAACAATAATGTCTGAAAAATTTATTCAAGTTTTTATGTTGATTCTGGGGATAACAGCACTATTTATAATATTCTCCACCCATATAATTTCGGCAATTTGAGGAGTAGAAACACCATTGGTAATATATAAAGAAAAATTAATAGCTCAAAGGAGGACCAAGGGTCAATTCCTGGCTCTATCCCTAAGTATAGGAAAGTGGCCAAGTGGCCTGACTCTCTTCAGCTTCAATTGTTTCTGAAAATACATGAACTATACTGCAGAGCTATGTGGGATGGGGATAAAGCCCAGTGAAGTACTGTCATACTACGAAGGGTGCGACACCATAATTTCCTTATAATTACTCCAAGAAGGGTAAGAGAGAAAACACTGATACACCACCTCACAACTCACAGCAAATACACCAGGATTACCATCGGTAGGTGGGCACTTGATGGAAGTCTTCACGAAGCCCTCTAAGTTTTCTTTCCGGTCATCAACATGAAACTGAAATAAACAGGGCCCAATAAATTACTGTATATTCCTGCAGGGAAGATTATGCTCATAGAAATCTCATCAATTAAAAATTAGTTAATGAATTCTTTCCAATTCTTTCAAAGGCTTCTTAATCTCTGGAGACAAACCTCTGATCCTGACCCGGGCAGCGGTCGTGGTGACAAGCCCTACCTTAGCAACCGGACACCCAGCAGGTCCAAGGACGCATTCCCAACAGCTGTACTGTGTCTCTAAGCCACTAAGGACTACAAACCAGAAACAAATAAAAATCAAAACAGCCCAACTCTATAAAGCAGAAGCAGACCTCACTCCCAGGTCTTACCTTCAAAGATCTTTAAGGACACTGCTGTGCATGTGATCTGATGTTACCACTCCACATAGTCTTAGTTCTAGATATTCCATAATGAGCAGAAAAATCAACTCCTGGAAGCAGAGTTCTTATGGGTTCCACTTTGATGAAGTACAATTACCAATGTCCTGAACACTTTCTATTCCCTTCCTTCCTCTTTCCCTCATTTTTGTCCTGGCACCTCAGCAATCCTCCGGCATCATTTTTTTAAGATTTTAATGTATTTATTTATTGAGAGAAAGAATGCAGGCACATGAGAGTAGGGCTGGGGCAAAGGGAGAGGGAGAAAGAATCTCAAGCAGACTCCGTGCTGAGTGGGGAGGCCCACAAGGGGCTTGATCCCAGGACCCGGAGATCAGGACCAGAGTCAAAATCGAGAGTCAGACACTTCACTTGCTGAGCCACCCAGGTGCCCCTAGTGTGGCTTTTTTATTCTGCTTTGACTTTACCTCAACTATCTTTTCAACCTTCTCTACTCCTTGACCTTCTCTCTCTACTGGAGCCTTCTGGTTGAGGGCTACCAACTACCAGCTTCTCCCTTCCCATGTCTGAGCTGTTGATCTGACCCAAGAAACATCACCCAGTTATACAGTCTGAGAGCGCAACACAGATGTCCCCTCCAGCCTTGGCTAGACCTACAAAGCCCTGATGCCCTCTTCTTCTGGATCTTTTTTCAGGCATATTGCACATTTTCACAGCCATAACCCCAAGCCTTCATAACTCTTTTCTTACCCCACTCCCATATGCCATCCCATCTGTTTCCTTACCCACCTCAGCCCATTTCCCTCTGGCCAAGACAACGTTCTCTCAACTGCTACCTATGAAATCCTTCTGCCTCCAGTGGTTTCTGCACCAGTTTTCCTATAAAATGTGATTAAGACTGACTTTCCTAAAACACATGTTCATTATATCACTTTGCTCAAGTTGTTCCCTTGCACATGACTGATCAAATGCAAATTTCTCAGGCTGGCCCCAAAGGCTCTTGCTTACCCAGGCTTACCTCACTCATCCAGTCTTGACATCCCACAGCTCCATCTTACTTCCTCCCGGGATGAGGAAGGGAGGCGGAGATCCAGTTTTAACTCAGCATTTATTATAAGCCAGGACTTGCACATGCCAGCTCACCAAATTGCCACACAAAGCTTGTTCTGTGAAGGTGGAACCAAAAGCTCAGAAAGCTTAAGTAACTTGCCCAGTGTCTTAGAGGAAGTTGGTGGCAAAAAATCCCCAAATCTTGGGTCTGCAGACTCTAGAGTCCTCGTTCTGCTTTTTAAGCTGTATTGCCTGGTTAGCCCAACCGGTCTCCCTGCTACACTGACTCTTCCTGCGGCATCTTCCTTCTTTGTTCTCCTCCCTTGGGAATTCACAATCCCTCCACCCTGTGAAACTAAGCCCTCCATGCTCTAAACACTCGGGCCAAACCTGCCTGATTTACTTTATTCTTTATCCACATATTTTTTTCTGCCATTCAATCAAGCCCACTGTTCTGTTATCTTCTTCATAGTATTTTGTACACTCACTTATATTCATGCCCATCTCTACATAATACATAAATAATTCTACATAAATTCTACATAAATAATTCATGTGTCCATGCACCCACCCAAAGATTTACTGACAGTCCCTATGCGTTAGTACCATGCTAAGTGTTGGGGATACAATAGGGAGAGAAATCAGGAATGGATGGGCATCCCTCCTAGAGCTTACAGTCTTTCAGAAAGGGCAGATAAACGACTAGATTGTTATTAAATATGGTTACATGCTCTGAAAGCAAGAGGCCCGGAGCCGGGATTCAGCTGGGAAAGGATGGAGGAGTTAAGCAGAGACACAGAGGGTAAGGAGGACCCAGCCACAGCACAAACACAGGGAACAACAGGGAAGGAGGCTCTGGGCAGGTGGGCGGGGTGGGGGTGGCTAGGAAGGGAACAAGGAACAGGGTGGAAGATGGGGGCAGAGGCCGAATCAGGCAGGGTCAGCCAAGAAACCAAAGTTGTTTTCATCAAAGCAGGGCAGAGTGATGTCAAAAGCAGATGTGATGTCAAACAGTTATTCTGGGGGCTTGGGGGTGGGGGTTGGGAGGAGCCGTGAGACTGAGCAGGAGGACGGTGCAGCAACTGGGGACAGAGATTGGGTGGCCGGGACCTGGGCAGGGGCAGGAGAGGTGGAGCCGCTCAGGTTCAAGCTACATTCCTGAGGGAGAGCAGAGGAGACGCGCGCGCTGCTGGGATGAAAATGTGCGCGACAGGGAGACTCCTGAGGCGCCCAGGTTTCCAGTTTGCATAGGCAGACCGCCCAGCTGAGGGGACGGGAGCAGACCTACCGTGTTGCAGGGAAGACAGGGGCTGGCGGGGGAAGGGGTCAAGAGTTCATGTTCACTCAGTGCCAGGCAGAGCGGCAAAGACCATTCCAAGCCTAGCAGGTGCAAAGCAGGAGAAGTCTGGGGGGGAGGTGACTGCCTGCAGGTCTATCTGCCCAACTGTCCCGGCCTGGAGTTCCTGAGCCCGCGGGCCACAAGGGGAGGAAGTGGTGGTCAGAGGTGCAGACTTCAGTGGGTGCGGTCTCTCTCTACGGGACCGCATTTATACATACAGCAAACGGAATACTTTATTCCACTTTTCTCTCAACAGCTTGGGCACTGGCTGGTCAACGAAGTGCAACAGAGCTACCCAGTACTTGCCTTTATGACTCAGCACCAGGCCAGAGTGGTAGTGACCCTCTTCCGCCCTGCTGTGTTTGCCTGTGGGCAACACGCCATGTATTTCCCTACAACGACAAAGTATCTTCCTGGAAGCTCAACCCAAGCAGGAAGTGAGATTATTTGTGAATCTATGGAGAGAAAAGAAGAACGGATGGAAGTGCAGGGAATGAACCGCCCGTGTGTTCTTGGTCATGCATGGACAACACATGCAGCGCTGACCATGAAGTCACAGGAGAAGTCACAGGGTGACTCCAAGGAATCCTTGCCGGTGACCTGCTCATGGCAGCCCGGACCCCTCCTCAAACAGGCATCCCCCGTCTGCCTCCAGAGTCAGCCCAGCGCCGGAGAATTGTGGATTTAGCCCCACAGTCAGACTGCAGCCAACTTGATTAACCATGCGTGCCAGCCCATCGTGGCTCCTGAAACGGGATGCAAGTCTTCCGTATTATTTTATCCCTTCCAAACACACAGTGACCTGTACGTAGGTCTTAAGTCGCTGAGGGTCTATCTGAGCTATTCACTAGACCCATTTCTGAAAAATATCCCTCAAACCGGCCATGATGATGAAAGCAGCCCTTGTCTGAAGGCCGACTGTGCAGTTCTGAGGCACACGCTGTGCCCAGTGCTTCACATACGTTCCTGGAACAGATGCTCAAAACAACCTGACAGGGTAGCTCGATTAACCCAGAACTGGGAAAACCAAGGCTGGGAGAGGCTAAGTGACTTATCCATATCTAACCAGCATCCAAACCTGGATTTGCCTTCCTCTTTCAGAGCCTGTGTTCTTAACTGGGTGAGGGGGTCTAGGAAAAAAAAAAAAAGGTATCACAAATGGTGAAGATAATCCTGAGAAAAATTCTAAAGATACAAAAGGTATTTTATAGTCACTGAAAAATATTCCTATAACTGCATTTCAAACTCCAATGGACCTAAGATTTGACAGTTGTGGTATCAAGTATCCTATATTTTCTTGTTTTGGGTGGTGGGGGGGGGAAGGAAGGGTTTTAAGTAACCATGCCTAGCATTTAGAGAAAATGTAGAATAATAATACCAGTTGTAAATCTTTTGATAAGAATTCCTAACCAAAGATGTAAAGTATTCAGAGATGACACTGTATATGTGTATGAAGAGTAGTTAGGAGTAAGGACTCCAGAGTCAGACTCCTTGGGTTCAAATCATGGCTCTACCACTTATTTTCAGAGGAAACTCTGACAAGTCATTTGACCTGTGAATGGAGATAATGCTAGTACTTACTGGAAATGATTAATATTCAATACAAAAAATTACAAAAATAAAATAAACTACATAGATAATGGAAATGAAGTGGGAAGGGAAATAGTCCTTTCAGTGTTCCAACCTTAGCAAATAACGAGGATCATTTTTGGTCCCCATAGACTTACTGTCATTCACAAGAGCTTCTGTCATGCCTGGGGTTAAAAGAACACTTCCTGGCTTGTCAGGGTTGGGGTGGGGATAGTTATTTTCCTGTAACTGTTCTTTGGGTTAGAAGGCAGTCTTTCAGAGGTCTGTAAAGAATAATTCCTGTGAGCGCTAAGAAAAAAAGGGGGGGGCACTGTTCAATAAAACTTAAATAAATACTTTTAAAGGATTGGTAAGGTTAGAGTCTATTAATCCTTCCAGACATGAAAAGCTAGGATGCTAATTAATATTAAGTAAGGGAGTAGCCTAAAAGAATCCAAGTCTCCATATCCTCTGACAAAAAGATATATATATACACATACATACACACATATACACATCCATGTGAATATACAGACATATATACATATACATGCATACATATATATTGTTCCCTGTATCATATGATGTCCTATACTTTGGGTAAGAGAGGGGAAAGTAAGAATCAGGTCAGTAACAGCCAGTGCATAGTAAGCATGCCAAAAACTATTCTAATGACTTCGATTTAAACTTTATATTAACCCAGAAGGGCACACATATTGACCTCGTTTTTATAGACGCAGGGGATGAAGCTCAGGGAAATGAAGACACACGACCAAGGTTACATAGCACAGTTGATATACAAACTCAGGCGCTTTGGTTCCAAATCATGCTTATTGATTCTCAGTAGTCACAGAGATAAGAGTGCAAAAGCTTACAAGCAGGAAACATGGTGACTTTCACACGGGCAAAATGCACAAATTCAAGGATCTCTTCCCAGCATCACTAACTCTTAAAATGCCTCACACTAATGGATTCTTAAAATTTCTTCTAATATGTTATTTAAAATGGGCAGAATTCGCTAGACCACTTTTGGCAAACCTTTTTATAAAAGGAAGAATTCTTCTGTGTGAGAAGTATTAAGAGATTCTAGAAGCATCTACTTTGTTTCAGACAAGTACTTGGAGGACAAGTACTACCATCTGGTTTTATTCAAAATACAACCAAATTCAAGTAACACCTTTTCTCTAGTTTCTTGTTCCTGGAAGTTTGTTATAAATTCAGACTTTGAGGCTGTTCCCAGACCCGCTGAAGCAGAATATGCATTTAACAATTCCCAGGCAATTACGTGCATGTTGAGTTTGAGAAGCAGGACTCTTTCTGACTGGATGTATGTTAGCTCTCACCCTTGCAAAAAAGAGAGGTTGAGAATTCAAATGCTGCCTAAGTATAGCCATTTCTTCATCTATTTATACTAACTTTTAAAAAGGATATCAAGTATGCATGGTGTGCAGATGATCCTTCATAAACAACAGCAATTTAGTAATTGCATTATGCTACGTTTAGTTCTTTAAGGTGACACGGTCAAGAGTCTGTCATCATTACACCAAGCTTACCACTTCTCTTTTCCTTCTTTTTTGATCCAGTTGTCTTGCTGTTGTTACTGCTTCCAGACACATCTAGAACATATAAGAACTCTTCTCCTAAGACATGAATTTTTTTTTAAATTTTTTATTTTTTAAATTTCTTTTCAGTGTCCCAGAATTCATCATTTATGCACCACACCCAGAGCTCCATGCAATACATGCCCTCCATAATACCCACCACCAGGCTCACCCAACCTCCCACCCTCTGCCCCTTCAAAACCCTCAGATTGTTTTTCAGAGTCCATAGTCTCTCATGGTTCATCTCCCCCTCTAACTTCCCTCAACTCCCTTCAACTCTCCATCTCCCCATGTCCTCCGTGTTATTTCTTATGCTCCACAGATAAGCGAAACCATATGATAATTGACTTTCTCTGCTTGACTTATTTCACTCAGCATAATCTCTTTCCAGTCCTGTCCATGTTGATACAAAGGTTGGGTATTCATCCTTTCTGATGGAGGCATCATACTCCATTGTGTATATGGACCACATCTTCCTTATCCCTTCGTCCGTTGAAGGGCATCTTGGTTCTTTCCACAGTTTGGTGACTGTGGCCATTGCTGCTATGAACATTGGGGTACAGATGGCCCTTCTTTTCACTACATCTGTATCTTTGGGGTAAATACCCAGGAGTGCAATTGCAGGGTCATAGGGAAGCTCTATTTTTAATTTCTTAAGGAATCTCCACACTGTTTTCCAAAGTGGCTGCACCAACTTGCATTCCCACCAACAGTATAAGAGGGTTCCCCTTTCTCCACAACTTCCCCAACACACGTTGCTTACTATCTTATTAATTTTGGCCATTCTAACTGGTGTAAGGTGATATCTCAATGTGGTTTTAATTTGAATCTCCCTGATGGCTAGTGATGATGAACATTTTTTCATGTGTCTAATAGCCATTTGTATGTCTTCATTGGAGAAGTGTCTGTTCATGTCTTCTGCCCATTTTTTGACATGATTTTCTGTTTTGTATGTGTTGAGTTTGAGAAGTTCTTTATAGATCCTGGATATCAGCCTTTTGTCTGTACTGTCATTTGCAAATATCTTCTCCCATTCCGTGAGTTGCCTCTTTGTTTTGTTGACTGTTTCCTTTGCTGTGCAGAAGCTTTTGATCTTGATGAAGTCCCAAAAATTCATTTTCGCTTTTGTTTCCTTCACCTTTGGAGACATATCTTGAAAGAAGTTGCTGTGGCTGATGTTGAAGAGGTTACTGCCTATGTTCTCCTCTATGATTCTGATGGATTCCTGCCTCACGTTGAGGCCTTTTATCCATTTCGAGTTTATCTTTGTATATGGTGTAAGAGAATGGTCAAGTTTCATTCTTCTATACATAGCTGTCCAATTTTTCCAGCACCATTTATTGAAGAGACTATCTTTTTTCCACTGTATATTTTTTCCTGCTTTGTCGAAGATTATTTGACCATAGAGTTGAGGGTCCACATCTGGGCTCTCTACTCTGTTCCACTGGTCCATGTTTCTGTTTTTATGCCAGTACCATGCTGTCTTGGTGATCAGAGCTTTGTAGTAAAGCTTGAAATAAGGCAATGTGATGCTGCCAGTTTTGTTTTTCTTTTTCAACATTTCCTTAGCAATTCAGAGTCTCTTCTGATTCCATACAAATTTTAGGATTGTTTGCTCCAGCTCCTTGAAAAACGCTCGTGGGATTTTGATAGGAATGGCACTGAAAATTTAGACCACGAATTATTTTTGTCTGCTTTATAAAAAAAATAAGAGAACACAAGAAAGGTATATAGCATAGTCAAGACTTTATCTTTACCTTAAAACAAGTACCCAGCAAGTGAGACTAAACATCTTCATAATCACTTTCAACTTGGGGAAAAAAGTTAAATTTACTGAACTACTAAATAGATCAAGATTTCACAGTTTCCAAAGCTGATGTATTTTGTATTCTGTCTAGAGTATGTCTAAATGTGAGTCAATGAGTTTTCATCATCATTGACTGCAACCCTAATGATTTGCAAATCCTTTCTATTTCCATTGTAAATATCCAAAATATGTACTTAGACCTCTATGTTCAATTTCTGTATGCTATATTTAATTTGAAAAGGGGGAAATTTAGAATACCATAAAAATACTAACCTATATGACCTTGTATATTTTGTTTTTTTAAATTTTTATCTTATTAAGTTTTTAATTCCAGTATAGTTAGCATACAGTACTGTATCAGTTTCAGGTGTGCAATGCAGTGATTCAACACTTGCATACATCACCTCATGTTCCTCACAAGTGACCTCCTCAGTCCCCATCATCTATTTCCCCCATCCCCCACCCACCTTCCATCTGGTAACTATCAGATTGTTCTCCAGAGTTAAGAGTCTGTTCTTTGGCTAGTCTCTTTTTTTCCTTTGTTCATCTGTTTCTTAAATTCCACATACAAGTGAAATATGGTATAGGTCTTTTCCTGACTCACTTTGCTTAGCATAATACACTCTAGATCCATGTCTATTGTTGCAAACAGCCAAGATTTCATGCTTTTATATGGTTGAGTAATATTACATTGTGTATATGTATGTGTACATATATGTAGGTATATATAATATAATGTATGTACATATCTTCTTTATCCATTCATCTACTGATGGACACTTGGATTGCTTCTATAATTTGGCTATTGTAAATAATGCTACAGTAAACAAAGGTGTGCTTAGATTCTTTTAAATTAGTGTTTTCTTCTTCTTTGGGTAAATACCCAGTAGTACATACTAGATCATAGGGTAGTTCTATTTTTATTCTTTTGAGGAACCTCCATACTGTTTTCCACAGTGGCTGCACCAGTTGCATTCCCACCAACACTGCATGAGGGTTCCTTTTTCTCCACATCCTCACCAATACTTGTTGTTTCTTATTTTTTTTTTTATTTTAACCCTTCTGACAAGTGTGAGGAGGTATCTCATTGTACTTTTGTTTTTTATTTCCCTGATGAGTGATGTTGAGCATCTTTTCATGTGTCTGTTGGCCATCTGTAGGTCTTCAAGAAATGTCTGTTCATGTGACCTTGTATATCTTAATGCATGTTTAAGTCTACTTGCAGTGCTGTATATTTTTAAAACATCATAAAGAAATTATAAACAGTTTTTATATTCTTGAAATTAGAATAGCCTTTCTAAGCATAACACAAAATCCAGAAACCATAAGAGAAAATATCTTCTATATTATTAAAAACTTCATAAATAAGGCTGAAGTACAAGTGACAAACTGAGGAAAACATCTGCAACGCATTAAAAGGAGAGACGCAAAAAGTTGTTGCATATGAATGGGCCAACAAGAGGGAGGAGAAGGATGCAAAAAGGGAAATTAAAAAGTGAGAGGAAAAGGAAGGTCTTCATAGTAATAATTTTAAAAAGACTGGGGCGCCTGGGTGGCTCAGTGGGTTAAAGCCTCTGCCTTCAGCTCAGGTCATGATCCCATGTTCCTGGGATCAAGCCCCGCATCGGGCTCTCTACTCTGCGGGGAGCCTGCTTCCTTCTCTCTCTCTCTGCCTGCCTCTCTGCCTACTTGTGATCTCTCCCTCTGTCAAATAAATAAATAAAATCTTTAAAAAAATTTAAAAAAAAAGACTAAAATAACTTCATTTCTGGCCTATACTTTCACACTCTGAATAGGATAAATGATTAACTTTTGCAAGGTGTGAGGACAAACACATATACTCCTATCTTTTTAGTTGGGGATGTAAAGGGAAAACATTTTCTGGAGGCATTTGCAGTATTTACCAATTTTAAACATGCAGACCCTTTCTGCTAGCTACTCTGTGCACAGGCATTTATGCTAAGGATGTACCGGCTCTAGCATGAGGAAATGTTAGATTTCACACTCCATTAATCACAGAATTTATGGCAGGAAAAACATCTAATCAACCTAAATACTCAGATGTGTCTATTTCATTTGTATTATACATTCCACATAATGGAATATCAATATTATAGGTTCTATACAATCGAATACCCATGGTCATTAAAAAGTAGGATAACAGATGTAGATGTTAACACAGACTGTAGATTAACTGACTAGAGACTTCTGTGATACCTTATTCAGTGAAAAAAAGTTAGACCATATGTAAAATGATTGTATTCATTTAAGTCATTAAAATATATTTCTGCATTCATTATAGAGGGTCTATGTAGAAGATTTCGAAGAAGGTTGTCTGGCTGTATTTTTTTTTTTTTAAGAGAAAGAGTGCATGCATTGGAGTGGGGGAGGGGCAGAGAGAGAGTGAGAGAGAGAATCTTAAGCAAGCTCTACCCCAGCCTGGAGTCCAAAGGGGGCTCAATCTTATGACCCTGAGATCATGAACTGAGCCAAAATCAAGAGTTGGATGCTTAATCAACTGGCCACCCACATGCTCCTGGTTTTTTTTTTTTTTTTAATGCTTTTCTGTATTATTTGAATTCATGCTATGTATTCTCAATGGGGGTGGTACTGCCCCTGAGCAAACAAAACTGGCTCTTGTGGAATTAAAAAAAAAAAATCACATCTGTTACAATGGTATGTGGCTCTCCAAAACTCAACTTTATCCAACAAAATATTATCCGTTGATACTTAATATTACTGGAGACTGGGAGTTGGGGAGGGTAGAAAAAAAAAGATGTCTAAAAAGATACCTGAAGGGGAACAATAATGGAAAAACAACACAAGACAAAAAACTAAGAAATACTATTCCACATGGAATGAGTTACTTTTATAACCAAAAACCAAGTTTAAACTATCTCTGTGATAACCGCTCTCGAAGAGGTTATATTCCTTTGTCTAACTTCATATTTAATTTGTTATTTTCAACCCAAAATCCCACTTGCACATCCTTATTTTAACAGAATGTTTTAGAAGGACACTGCACTGAGTATCTAAAACAACCCTGCTAATGAAAACACATGTTCAGCAGCAGGTGTCCACCACAAGTTTTTATCTCACCACTTGATTAATTAAAAAGAAATTACCTTGATGTCCAGCTTCTTAAGAGTATTTGTTGCTATGTTCACATACATATTTCTACTGCTGCAGCATTCATCAATGGCCTTTTCTTCTGTTTTAGCCTAGAGCATGAAGGGAATTAAAAAATATCAAAATTTCAAGTCTATGGATAATATATGTCATTTATGATATAATGAAATAAATATGGCAAAATATTTAACTCAAGGGATGGGGGAAATAGCACAAATAAAAAAAAATTTACCTAAAAAACAATCTATTTATGGTTTTTGAGGGAAAAAAATAAACTTATCCTATATATCAAATCCAAGAACTAGATACTTATCATCATAAACTAAAACTGCAGTATAGAGTGCACACTGCTAAAAGCCTATAGTGTATATAAATAGTGTATCAAGGGCATATATTATTATTCTCATCTAAAAGGTGAGGAAGCTAGGCTCAAGTTGCCAAATACTTTGCTTAACATCATACAGCAAAGGGAAGACAGGATCCTCTTTTTATTATCTTTAATTTGTACGTTACTTTTCTAAAACTATAAAGTAATTATTATTTTTATACCAGAACACATTAACATAGGTCAGTAAAAGAAAAAAAAATGGATGTTTTGTGACAGAAACAAGTAAAGGGAACAAAAGAATAATAAATAGTATATTATATTAATACTTTACTGAGCACCGAGTATGTGCAGGTTTGGTATCAGCTCATTAAATATCTCCTCAATCTTCATTGTGATTCTGTGAGCGTGGGTGTCCTCATCACTAACATATATGAGGCTCAAGAGTTGCAGAGCTAGTAACTGAGTCCAGGTTGGCCCAAATGCCAAAGCCAAGACTCTTCTCACTACACTAAAACTCACAGAGAGAAAGCCATGGGAAGTCATGGCGGGGGCGAGGGGGGGGGGGGTGTTGAGGAGAATAAAAAAGTAAACTGAAACAAAAAAATGTAACACTTCTCTGTAAGAGACTTCTTTTTTGTTTGTCTTTGCTTTGCCATTATTCTTTAGCCAATATAGAATCCTGGAGGAGACAGACTTCCGGAATGGCAGAACAAGAATCTTCGTGAACTCCTTGTCCCACTAAAATAATAAAAATACTGGCAAAACAACCAAAAGTAACCATTTCACAACTCTGAAAATTAACCAAAGCTACAGAACAAACTGAAAATTATCTAAGAGAACTACTGAACCTCGGTAAGACAGTGGGGTCTCTACCATTTTAGTTTGACTTTTCCCACCCTCCACTTCCTACCTTCCAGCTTAGTGGCATAGCAGTAAAAAGCTGGCAGCCTGGTTACCAGCCAACAGAGAGGACAGACTTCTCTTATAGGTACACGACAAGCATCATCCCCAGAGCACAGCCAAGAGTTTGTCTGAACAAGTAGTTCCCCGGAAAGTCTCTATTCCCAACGTCTTGTGGGTATTTGATTTAAACTCAGTTAATGGGGGGGGAAAAACCCTATTCCCAGGGTGCTATTAAAACAGTAGCAATGGAGTGGCAATATGGCAGCTACCTAATGTTATGATTTCCCATTGGATAACAGGAATCTGTCAGGAATTTTTTTTTTTTAATCTTGGTTATCTAGATGACCATAAAGAACTTTGAAGAGCTCTGACACATTTCTGGGGCTTAAAAGGTGGCTCAGGAAAGACCTGAGAAAAGAAAAGTCTTTACAAGGCTCTTCTCTGAGGACCAGGCCCAAGCAGGAAGTAAAAGCTAAAGCTATCTACAAACTGTGCTAAGTTTTAGGGCATGTCTTCTCACATGGGGCCCCTTGGCAAAGGGAGGAAGACATAGAGACAAGGCACTGAAGAAAATTTTCTAACCAGTCACTGATTAACCAGTAAGTTACACTGGCAGAGGGTGACCCCACTGAAGCCAGCCTTAAAATAAAAAATAAAAAATAAAAGAACTTAAAAAACAATGCTACTAGAGAACTTGGTGGCCATATACAGAAAGTAATAAGAAATCTAAAGAATTAGTCCAGTAAAGTCTCTAAGTAAGTAGGTAGCAACAAGCAAAACAACAAAAACCTAGCAACAACAAAAAAAGGTATCTGACACCAGAGTTATCACAATATACTGTTTAACCATACAGTTTTCAACAAAAGAAATTATGAGTCATGTAAAGAAACAAAAAAGTATTCCCCATACAGGAAAACAAACAAACATACAAACAAAACACGAGAGAAAATGTCACAGAGGAAGTCCAGATTTTGGACTTAGTAGGTAGTACGCAGACTTTGTAAAGATTTTTTAAAAATTAAGGAAACCGGGGCGCCTGGGTGGCTCAGTGGTTAAAGCCTCTGCCTTCGGCTCAGGTCATGATCTCAGGGTCCTGGAATCGAGTCCCACATCGGGCTCTCTGCTCAGCAGGGAGCCTGCCTCCTCCTCCTGTCTCTCTCTGCCTGTCTCTCTGCCTACTTGTGATTTGTCTGACAAAAAAAAAAAAAAAAAAAAAAAAAAAAAAAAAATCTAAAAAAAAAAAATTAAGGAAACCACATTTAAAGAATGCAAGAAAATGATACATAGAGAACATGAGTAAAGAGAAATTTTTAAAATAAAAAAATTTTAGAATTTCTAGGGTTAGGGGACACCTGGGTGGCTCAGTGGGTTAAGCCTCTGCCTTCGGCTCAGGTCATGGTCCCAGGGTTCTGGGATCGAGCCCCGCATCAGGTTCTCTGCTTGGCAGGGAGCCTGCTTCCTCCTCTCTCTATGCCTGCTTCTCTGCCTACTTGTGACCTCCCTCTCTATCAAATAAATAAAATCTTAAAAAAAAAATTTCTAGGGTTAAAAAGTATAAAAATTGATATCAACAATCCACTGTCTGGGCTCAACAACAGGTACCCGAGATGGTTATTTGAATCCACATGAGAAGTAAAGAATATTGGCAAATATAACTTCATAGGAAAATATAAAAGAGAATAAATGTGTTTGTAATCCTTTTTTACTTTAACAACAGCATAGAGCAATAATCATAAAACTGTTGATAGGCTTGTAATATATGTCATAAACTGCATGGTAATAATGGTATAAAGGAGGGGGTAGGAAACACTGGGAATTTCTGTGTATTATTAAAATGAAGGTAGTTTTAATATGAAGTAGATTATTATAAATTAAGATGGTAACTGTAATCCTCAGGGCAAAAACTAAAACAATAACTAAAAAAACTAGCCCAAGAAAGGACACGGACATTTGCTTTTTCTTAAGATTTTTATTTATTTATTTGACAGAGAGAGATACAGTGAGAGAGGAGATACAAGCAGGGGGAGTGGGAGAGGGAGAAGCAGGCTTCCCTAGAAGCAAGGAGCCTAGTGCGGGGCTTGATCCCAGGACCCTGGGATCCTGAGCTGAAGCCAGACGCTTAATGACTGAGTCACCCAGGCACCCCTGGCATGGATATTTAAATGGTACATTAGAAAATATCTGCTTAACAGAGAAGAAGTGATATAAATCCTCTTGCTGGTCATCAGCTATTAAATATAAATTGATTAAATAATCAAAAGGGAGAGAATGGAAAAACTGGGGAAAATATACTTTACTGAATGCTGTCTATAAGATAGACACTTTAGTTTTTTTTTTTTTTTAAAGTAATCTCTACACCCAACATGGGGCTTGAACTCATGACCCTGGGATCAAGTGTTGCATGCTTTACCAACTGAGCCATCCAGGCACCCCAAGATAGGCTCTTTAGATTCACAGAACTGGTTGAAAATAAAAGAAAAAATAAGTACTTTATAAATAGTAAAAGATATTTAGAGTGGCTATATTAATGCCAAAGTAGATTAAAAATTTATTTTAAATTCTAGTTAGTGAACATACAGTGCAATATTGGTTTCAGTAGAATTCAGTGATTCATTATTTACATACAACACCCAGTGCTCATCACTAGAAGTGTCCTCTTTAATACCCATCTAGCCCATCCCCCACCTACCACCCTCCATCAACCCTCAGTTTGTTCTCCATCATTAAGTGTCTCTTATGGTTTCCCTCTCTTTCTTCTCCCCTTCCCATGTGTTCATTCTGTTTTCGTTATTAAATTCCACATGAGTGAGAGCATATGGTATTTGTCTTTCTCTGATGGACTTATTTCACTCAGCATAACACACTCTAGCTCTACCCACATCAGGCCTAACACAAGATCTGGTCCCACAACCTGGTTTCGAAAAAGAAGTGAAGAGAAAATTAAATTGTTTGCTAATTGTGCCCCATGAGTTTTTTATCCAATGTAATAGTCACAAAGTATGTGTGTATCTTCAGATAGACTTTATTATTCAGTACTGACCTTGTTCAGAGCCTCATCCTCTGTTTTATAAACCCGCAAGTACTTCTCAACAAAGAGGCTGACAGCGTTGTCTCACTTCCTCAGGGACTTTGGAAGACGACTCTGGCGTGACCAAAGCCCACTTCCGCTGGGCCACCTTGTATGTCAGCATCTTGTTCAATACAGAATTGTTGATTACAGAAATGTAAAACATGTGTTTCTGTTTAACATTCCTACTATGTATATGAAAGAAGTAAAACTCTCAGGTAACTTCTATAGCCATTAAATTCAAAAATAATTTCAAGTTTTAAATGCATTAAAAAATAGAATGATTGGGATGCCTGCATGGCTCAGTTGGTTAAGCGGCTGCCTTCGGTTCAGGTCATGATCCAGGGGTCCTGGGATCGAGTCCCGCATTGGGCTGCTTGCTCAGCAGGGAGCCTGCTTCTCCCTCTGCCTGCTTGTATTCACTCTCTCTCTGACAAACACATAAACAAAATCTTTTTTAAAAAAATATGATACAAGGCCTAAAATGGCCTGCACTCATCAAAGTCTGCCATCAGACTGTGGAGTCAGGGCTGTGCCCCGTGTGTGCCCCACTGTAGCTGACCTGGGCACCCAACTCCCCTTTTCACACCTGGAATCTTCGAGCTCCAATGTGGTCCTCTGCTCAGCAAATAGGAAAGTTTGTCACTTACCTATTTTTAAAACAAATATATGTCCCAATGTTAGTTACCACGACACAAAGAAAAAGGCTCAGACTTAAATAAGATTTATGAAGGATTTGTGCCTACTCAGTATTAAAATGATCCCAGCTATAAACAATGAGACAATGAGAACTCTAACAACAGGTAATCTCACTTTGGAGGGCAGGAGAGCCAATGTTACACTTCTTTGTAGTTGTCCCCTTAGGGCACACAGATGTTTTAGGGAGGGAGGAAGCCTCAAAATTGATGGGTAGTTTTCTGCTGAAAAATATTTAGTATACAGAAAAAAAAGTGTCACTGCCACAAATAGGAGAAAAATAACTGAAGAAGGAAGGTTATGTCACCATATCACTGATAGCATTATTTCCTGAAGGTCTGCCTTCTGCCCCTTCTCTCACACACATACACATGGACGCCCGCACAGGATGGTTCTTGAAAGGTATACTCCAGTGTGAAACTTTCCTCTGAAAAAAATTTAGGAGTCTTAAATGAGTCATAGCCACAGAGGTTTTAGGTCCAAAAATATGCCGAATATTTCCAAGAACAGGATAAACAAAATAACTGAATGTGACATGCAGACAGGAATCCCATCATAAAATGAAAACAGCTGCATCAAATAGTAACCAGGAAAAGCTGAAACTTCTCTCTGGGGTCTGGCATTTCTCTGAAGGAGGGATCTCCAGAAAAAAAAAATAACAGAAGCACTCTCCTAGGGGCTCTGTATGTGGACAGGAAAGCTGGTTGTTGGAAATAGACTTCTGGTCTTCAGACTTATTTATAATACCTTTCTGGGAAAAGAAGCAAGACTTTTCACAGGAATGTGTGCTCTGTTTGGCTTTTCCCTGGACAGAACCACATCCAGGTGGAGGCTGTTTGACGTAAGCAAATTTTCTAAGAAGTTTTAACGAACAAGAAAAAAAAAAGGTAAGTTTTAATCACCTTAGCCTCAGATGATTAGAGTTTATTTTAAAGATCAATTCAAGATTTCATAATACTTCCTTTACAGACTCTATTCTTTTCTTGAAACAAAATGTAAACACAAAAAAATCCCAATAGCTAATACCAACATAAGCTAAAGAACAAATTTAGACAATTGGTAAAGCTATTCACTCCACGTAGATGTGCTTGCAAAATATTACTTCTGTGGCTTAGCATTTACGGATAAACAGTGTAAATGATTTAAGTATCATGCCAATCATATAATCTCACATAAAGCTTCATGTCAGCAACTCAACTATAATTGGTAATATGTGAATTTCACAGGAAATGTTTTCTAAAATAAGGTAAAATTCCAAAACAAAAACAGAAAAAAAAAGGTAAAATTCCATTTCTTAACTGATTTTCTCATACCTTCTGAGGCTTTCCTTCAGGTCTGAGGGATGGGACAGGCAAATACCATTTTCCTTTGATCAGAAGGGGCAGCGAGAAAAGCCTGCCCACTGTTTAAGTCAGGCATTATCTGCACCACCTGCTGCGGGGCCCGAAGGATTCCAGGGTGACCAATTAGTGGGGCAACAGTCTCCCTCAAGGGGCTAAGGATCTCTTTACTGGTTGGAACCTAGAGAGCGACAAAATGATTTTAAAATTTGAGAAGACAGAGCATTTCACTTTCCTTTTCTCCACAAAAGCTTTTGGAATGGACTACATGTATAATACCCCATGTAATACAATACACATAAATGGGGGTATTCCCAGAAACAAGCGGAGAAGAAAATAGAACCTTTAAAGCAAAAAATACAAGAAAATTTTCTTGAAATAAGAGAACACATTAATTCTCCTATGAAAATGACACTTTGTATGCAGTAAAAATGTGAATAAAAAATGTGAATAAAACCTTGTATCCAGGGACACCTGGGTGGCTCAGTTGGTTAAGCAGCTGCCTTCGGCTCAGGTCATGATCCCAGCGTCCTGGGATCGAGTCCCACATCGGGCTCCTTGCTCATCAGGGAGCCTGCTTCTCCCTCTGCCTCTGCCTGCTATTCTGTCTGCCTGTGCTTGCTCTCTCTCCCTCTCTCTCTGACAAATAAATAAATAAAATCTTAAAAAAAAAAAAAACAAACCTTGTATCCAGTAAAAATGTGACTAAAAAAATAAAATAAAAGCTTTAAAAATAAAAGCTAACAGGAAGACCTATCCTACTACCAAAGTTACTGGAATTTAAGGAAGGACTTCCTTAGGTCACCACGCAAAAGTATCAGGTGATGCATGAAGGTAGAAACAGCAGGCTAGCCTCAGACTTCGCTACAGCAACATTCAGTACAAGAGAATGCAACACCAGAAAAGATGTTCAGCTTGATCAGTAACAAAAGAAATGTCCTAGAAAACAAGGAAATAAAATTTCACCCAGACAGGTTTTTTTTTTTAAATTTTTTTTTGTTTATTTATTTGACAGACAGAGATCACAAGTAGGCAGAGAGGCAGGCAGAGTGAGAGAGAGGAGGAAGCAGGCTCCCCGCTGAGCAGGGAGCCCGATGCGGGGCTCGATCCCAGGACCCTGGGATCATGACCTGAGCGGAAGGCAGAGGCCTTAACCCACTGAGCCACCCAGGGGCCCCCAGACAGGTTTTTTAAAAAGAATTTAATACCCAGGTTTGATGAAGGTTTGTGGGAAAAAAACCTTAACATACCTGTAGGACAGTACCCTGTTACAACCCTTCTGGAAGGCAATATAGCAACATACTTGAAAAATGTTAAAACTCTATCTTCCTTTGACTTGTTATTTCCATTTCTGAGAATTTTAAGTGGAGGAAAAAAAATTTTAAGGGGGAAAAGTGAAAGGGAAATAATGTTAGCTTCCAAAAATTTTTTCCAAAGAGAAGGGGAAAAAACTACTTAAGTAGGTAGCTATATATCTGACCCTTGGAGAGAGATACTCCATATCTCCATTTCACAGATAAAGAAAATGAAGCTCAGAGATATTAAATAACTTGCCCAGGGACATCTAACTATTCTGCGAAGAACCAGAATCCAGGTTCTCATTTGGGACTTGGAAGCATAAACTCTATTTACGTCATGCATAACATTCTGCCGTCAATGTGTCCCAAGCACAAGTAACACAGAGAATAGAGCGGAGAGATGGAGTTTGTTAAATGTCACTTTTTAACCCAAAAGTGGTAAAGAAATACTACTCACAGCAGTGCCTCCTTAACTTCTGAAAATGCCATCAAAGGACTTTAGCACATACAGTATTACAAGACGTTTAAAGGACTTTGAAAATCTACAGTCCATGCCCCTTATTCACAGCCCTCATGGTCCTATAGAGTCCCACAAACAGCTAACCAGTGAATCCTGAACCAGGGCTCCTAGGGCAAACAGAGGTCTGTTCAGGAGCGTCTCCGGTCACATTTCTGTCAACCAGTCAATAACCTCACCTTGTTTGATGTGTTTCTGTTTAGAGATTCTTTACTTAGCATGTATTGCTGACTCAGGAATCTCGAACTTGTGGTCGACAGCACTGGAACTCACGCCTCTACGTAGCTCAGCTAACACACTGCCTTTGTGAGGCACATCACGGGCCTCTTGATCTCAGCAACACCAGACAACCCTATACTTGGGGGCCATTTTAATCAGCAAAATCACCAACAAACACCACAAAAATGCAAAGAACGTGGCACTAAATAGGTTGAGAAAAGGACATACGTTAACGGTAGGAGAGCCGAAACAAGAAGGCAGTATTGCCTTGTTCGGTCTTAGCTGGGAGTGTGCATGGGAGGCAGTTTTTGGTTTGGGTTTTTTTTGTTTGGTTGGTTTTTGTTTGTTTTCGTTTTTTTGCCATTATGAAGGCCGACAAAGGACCACATAAACACAAGTCTTGATTTTAAGGTTACAAATTAACTTCAATGAGTAGGGAATTCACAAATCCAGAATCTAGAAATAATGAGGATTGATCATGGCAATTTATAGTTCAAAAGCTATGCATTAACAACCTACCTGCTTTTAATGAAAATGTTAGATAATGGGAAGAAAATGAAGGATGGAGACAATGCTTACAAGTAGGAATCAACTTACTGAGTGTCCACTTGTGCCCCCAGGTGGATAACAGGACGGTAGTAGTGGAACATGCTTAAAGCTCAAAATGACAAGGCTTGTACTTTGTATGTGTCCCACAAGAGAGGAACTAAATAACTCACATCAAACTTGGCAATGTGCAGAATTTTTTTTACTTGGTCCAGAAATGTTTGATAATATAACATCTCTAATTCCATTTGCTTTCCTGAAGCCTAGTGGGAAAAAGATAGGAATTATCCAATTTCAGCAGTAAAAGCAAATCTAGCATTTTTTTCCTGAAGAGCCACAGGAATCTAAGCTACAAAATATGGGGCAACTTATTAAGAAATAATTCACAAAAAATTATCTGAACCATTTGACATGCATAGAGTACTACAGAATATTTCTCTAAGTTGGGAAATCAACTATAAGTTGCTGTATGTACTATGATGGCCTCTGGAATCTGTCATGTCTGCAAGACACTATATCCAGCTAATTATCAAGGTTTTTGCTTTGCCATTCCAATGTATTACTCATCACAAGCATTAGAATATATATTATATACACATTATATAATCCATATTTCTACAGAGTTCAGCAGAGAGTACGTATTTAAGGGAAACTCCTTTAAATGTAGGAAAAGGATTTAAAAAAAAAAAAAAAAACTGACTGACCTGTTTAGTAATCTCTCTACAAGCTTTACTTCCCATGACCTCAGTGAAAATTCAAAGACATTCTTTCATAGGGTCATCCAAATCAGAGGGAATGTCCTCTCCAGTTTGTTCCATATCAAAAATCAAATTCAACTAATTTGCTGTCTTCAGAAGTAGTGCAGTCTGGACTACGGTCTTGTCTTCTCAGCCCTTGTCTTTGGCATGCTCACCTGAGGAACAGATTGGGGGCTGGCTTGAATACGGACATTGACTTCCCTCATTTTGAGTATCATACATTGTTTTTATGTATTGTTTGCTCCGTGGATAACTCTCATTACAAATTCTGTTCTGCATTTGTCACTGAGAGGTGCACAGTGTATGCTTTCTTCTGAAACACAGGCATAGTTTTTCTCACCACCAAAACTTCCCATCTTAGAAATGGGGTTTTTAACACCATACAAGTTACTTCTAACATCTAGTGAGCCTTGAATGAGCCGTTTTGGTAGTTCTAAATTGTTACAGTCATCTCTTTGTGTGGTTAGTTGGGTTTTCTCTAGTTTTTCCAATTCTTTGTCACTAATTTGACAATTTCTCTCCTCTGAGGACACTATATGTAAACTTTCATCCATATTCGAATACTTGAAGCCACTCCAAGGTTTAGCCTTTTTAGAAATAGGCATGACTGGAGGTACATCCATTACAAGGTCGTCTTCATCAGATTCTTGAAGATTTATTGTAATTCTTATTGGTGAAATGTAAGGTCTTTGGCTCTCCTGGGACTTGTGGCCATGTCCCCCCACATGTTTTTTCAAGTGGCAGAGGTGGTATATCAGTCCCGTCCTGCCTTGCTTTTCACATGCCAAGCAGCCCTGCAGAATAATTGAGCAAGGGGTCATATTCAAGATCTGTTGCTGGACATTTGTGGTCCAGCACATAC
This sequence comes from Enhydra lutris kenyoni, assembly GCF_002288905.1. Classification (NCBI taxonomy): domain Eukaryota; kingdom Metazoa; phylum Chordata; class Mammalia; order Carnivora; family Mustelidae; genus Enhydra; species Enhydra lutris. Next base: position 2,873,786 of record NW_019154154.1, on the reverse strand, counting down.
TTCCTAGGCTAACTCTCTGTTCTTTGATAGTTCATCCCACTTCTCCTTTGGAAGTAGGCTATTATATTCAAGAAAATCTTGCCTCAAATTTGTGTCACTCAAGGAGGCAATGTGGCTTTGCAGTAGTTCAAGTGTTAAAGTAAACCTGGAGAGCCTCTTCTGCTTTTCTTTAACCTCAGTCTTGACAGATTCGAGTTCTTTGTTGAGCCTTTCCAGTTCTTCCATAGTTGTGCCTAGTTTTGTCAGTGGAAGAGGAGTTTTATCTTTAAAAATCACCTCAGAAGAAATGCAGACTCCAGAATATCCTGGATAAGTAGTTTACTATCAGAAGGACATTAATTCCTTCAAACCCAGCCATTAACACAGGGGGTTGTTTACTAACTGATAGGTTCTTAGAAGCAGAATGAGAAGTCAAGGACTAGCTCTCTAAGTCTTTCAAACATCATGCCCATGTCTGATTAAATAACATCCATGCCTCATTGCTAGAGTGGCTATATATCAGTGGGTCAGGCCAGGTTTACACATAATTATTAAACTGTGTCAAATGTGATACAGTTTGGATATACTCCATTCACCTCATTATTTACCAACCAGTGACAATTTGAAAAGAGTTCAAATAGCTGAATGCGACTTACACAGAATTACACAAAGTTTCATATACCAATACATCTTGGTATAAGTTATTTAAAGCACCAGTCTTTCCTAAATTCAGTGGGCCTCAAAATTCTCATTGAGGTCCTTGGTAACCTACTGATTGCCTCAAACATAAAATACACTCCCCCCCCCAAGCATATAGCATTAAAAAAACCAAACTTTATTTGTCAGAGAGAGAGAGAGAGAGAGAGAGAGAGAACACAAGCAAGCAGAGTGCAGGCAGAGGCAGAGAGAAGTAGGCTCCCCACTGAGCAAGGAGCCCCATGCAGGACTCGATCCCAGAACCCCAGGTTCATGACCTGAGCTGAAGGCAGTGGCTCAACCGACTGAGCCACCCAGGCATCCCTAAAAAGCAACAACAACAACAACTTAAAAAAAATCTTAAAAAAAAAAAATCAGTCAATACAACAAACCTCCAGTGCAGTTTTAGATTCACACTCCTGAGGGAAAACCAGGACAGTTACAAGAGATAAGGCTTGCTGGAACAGCTGTTCACAACCCCCACAGCTCCTTCCTGACTTTTAACTAAGGAAATCACAAGTTTCTTTCCTCTTCCCAAGATACATTTTCTTGTATCATTTATGAGGTAATTTACACACCTCTCTCTTCTCTCAAACAAGAGATTTCAGATTTAAAATGTGATCCCAATTTTCGAAACTCTGCTTTTATTTTAGATAACCCCCATGCTTTGGTAACACACATATGCTTCTTCTTAACACAATGAGCACTCTCTTAGCTCAGTAAACTTTGGCTTCCTATTAAGAAATTAACTCTGTTGAAATCTAAAACAATGTGTTAAAGAAGTATGTGGCATTTGAGTGGAGGAAGGAGAAGGCAAAAAAGCGAGCGCAAGAATGAAAATTATCCTAGGATCCAAACATATGCCTGGATCGAATTTCCCTTTAAGTAAACTTGGACAGGGGACTAAACTCTGGACAGCCAGCCAGAACTGCATTTTAGCTTAAGCGGGGTTTTATTTATTTATTCCTTGATTCAGGAAAGGGTCTTCGGCACTGCTTTGGGGACTCTACTGGGGGAAAAAAAAAAAAAAAAGGAAGAGAGATTATACTTTCCGTTCATGTCACCAGTTTAAAAAAAAAAAACCTTTTTCTCATCAGAAGCTACATTTAGGGGGCTAATTTTGAAGTTTGAAGGCAGGCGTCACAATCTTTGCTCAAGGTAGAATTGACTGAGGAGCTCCTCTGGACCGTAAATACTTTTTGCTCCAACCAGGGTCCTACCCCACCTTCTTTCACCAGGGCAGAGCAAAACCCCTATAATAACTCCACACTGGGGATGGTGTCAAGGAAGGAGGATCGGACCGTACAAGTCCACGCACATCCATCAAAGCCAGAAAACCTGGGCTCGCCTTTCTAGGATCCCACGCTCGGGCATCTTCGGGTCCACAGCAGAGAGACCGCAGGCTGGGCCATACCGCTTCCCAGCCCTCCCCCGGACCACGTGACTTTGGCCCCGCCCTGTACCCCCTGCGGGCAGAGCCTCAGGTGGGTACGCACAGCTCTCCGTTACTGGGGTGGAGGTGCTCTCTTCTCCCAGCGGGGGGAAAAGAGGTCTTAAGGGAGCCAGCCCACTCTATCTTCCCCCAACATCACTGCCCCACCTCCTCCAGGTTTCAGGAATCTTGCGACCACCTGAAAGGTCTGAGAAACACGTTCCTAGTTAGGACCCCCAGAGCACCCTTACTGTGCTCAGATCTCAGGACATACTTTCCACGGGAGGGATGAAGAAAGAGGGAATAAAGGTTGGCACTTAAGGCTCCTGATCCTAGGTGTGTGATGCTGGGGAGATTTACTCTTGAGGACTCTGGGACAACTTGTTCCTCTTCCTAACACAAGCACTGGTTTTTTCTTTGGTAATAGCCACTCTGTAGGAACTACCCTTAAATAGCAAAGGTGGACGAAAATAGATTAAAGTCCCTCTTTGAGGGCTGAGGAACAGGAGGAGTATGGGCACCGGAGAAAGGAAGAGGGTGTTTCAGAATGCCAGGGAGACAGGTTAAAAATCAGGGTGTATTTTGTTTGTTTGTTTTTTTAATGCCCTTTCAGGGAGAAACACCCAGAGAATCTGCTCAGGAAATGCAGGTTTGGTCAGTTAAGGGACAAATCAGAAGCATCCCTCCCCACCCCACCCGCCCCGCCCCACCCCGGGCTGTGTGACCCTCCTCTCGCTTCTAGACTAGGAAGTGGGGAGAAGGAGGTGGATACCAGTAAGGACTACCTGGTATTTTTCATGCCCCCCACCCCCCGCAACTTGACTGCACGTTACATGGTATCTGCAAGCTAACCCCACTGATGAGAAGTCAATTTCTAAAAAATATGTTAACATCTCTTTGGGCCATTTTAGCCATAGTAATGCTATAGTAATTAACTTTCTTACTCTATAATACTTGTTAAGTACTGAAGAGAAGTTGGGTCATTGAATCTTGACTTACCCTTACTTCTGATCAAGGAAATTCTCGGCCCCTCTCAAGGGTGAGTGGAGAAAACAGGTGGGAATGGTTGATAGTCATGCCCTCCTCAAGCTCACCTGATGTTCCCTCCACGCGCTCTTTCTCACCCGTGGATTCAACGTGGCTCCCCCGCACCTGCTTCCGAGGAGCGGCAACCCTCTGTCTCACTCAGTCCCACCGCATGTCCCGGCGTCCCAACTGGCAATACAAACGCTGGCCCAGACCCCCGGCGCCGTCAAAAGGGCATGGAAAATGGCAAAAGTAACCCGCTGAGGGTAGCTTGGGCCACTGCCCAAGGTCACCCCCACTGGCTCAAGAGCTCCGCCCACCGAAAGCAAGGGCTGGGGAGAGCTGCCAGGCCACTTCTTTGCCCTTGAGCGTCAGTCTGATATAGTCCGTAGCGACTCAAGGGCAGAGCTTCCGCGCTTTCCCAACCAATGGTGAGACGGGGCTGGATTCAGGGCGGAAATGACTGAGAATGGTTGGAAGGGGGCCTGGCTGGCGAGTGCGAACAGACTGACTTTCCTCCTCCGCAGGGAAGGTTTGTAGGGACCTACGCCTGAGGTAGGGAAAACAATTTCCCAAGAGCTAAAAGGACCCCAAGGAACCTCCTGCCCTATGTGGAGCCTAGCTTGCTCCTAACAACCTCCTTTTACTTCTGTTATATTTGGCTAGTAACCTTCATGGATCACAGAGAGACCTCGCTTTGGAAGCACATGTTAGCTTCTCCAGCAGGTGATCTTAGGCAGGGTATCTGATTTACCTGAGTTTTCATTTCTTGATCTGTGAAATAAGCGTGCCTTTCAGTGTGATGTACCAAACCGCCGAGCATAAAGTAGGTGAGAATTTAGGAAGACGATAAAACCTAAATTCGCACCCTCCCCCCCAGCTCCACACATATCCACAAAAGATCTGATGCATGTTCCCCAAATCCTTCCAGTTGAAACTAATACCTCAAAGGGAAACGGTATCCCTATTCCATTGGTCTTCTTTGAAACTGAAATATTCCTGGAATGGACAGCCTCATAAGTGATTGATCACTCGACTTTTAAACAATAATGCTAGGAGGCTTGTAGTGATCCAAAGGGGAACAGCACCCCAATGTTTGAAGCAGTGACGTCCACAATAGCTAACTGATGGAAAGAGCCCAGATGTCCATCGACAGATGATTGAATAAAGAAGATATGGTGTATATACAATGGAATATTACTCAGCCATAAAAAAATGAAATCTTCCCACTTACAAGGACATGGAGGAGCTAGAGGGTATTGTGCTAAGTGAGATACATCAGAGAAAGACAATTATATAATTTCATTCATATGTGGAATTAAAAAAAAACACCGGATCACAGGGAAGGGAGAAAAAAAATAAAATAAGACAAAATCAGAGAGGGAGAAAAACCATAAGTGACTCTTAACTATAGGAAACAAACTGAGGGTTGCTGAAGGGTGGGTGAGGGGATGGGGAAGTGGCTGATGGGCACTAAGGAGGGCATGTGATGTAATGTATCCTGGGTATCATGGGCGACTGATGAATCACTGAACTCTACCTCTGAAACTAATGATACACTATATTAATAGAATTTGAATAAAAATTTTAAAGTGGTAAAAATTAAAAAGAATGCTAGGAGTCTCTAGTACTAATTTAGTTTCATTTCTTCATAGGGCCCAACTGTTTCAGCAGTAAAACACAAACAAGTGTGTTCTTTTTGCTTTGGTGAGGGGGAGGGATGTAGGTAGTGGTGATTATCATGAAAGTTCCCCAAATGTCCCCAGATAAGATAGATATCTAAATGTCTTCATTTTAAAGCTAACCAGCCTAGAGTAAATAAATTTCATAAGTCACTGTCCAGGATTATTTTTACTGAATGAGTTTTCCACACCTTAAATTATTTTCTTGTATTTTTTTCCATTGTATAATTTTTATGGCTGAGATAATTTTATTGAATATGTCCTCCTTTTCAGATACCAGAAAATTTAAGTTTCTCAGCAGAGTTTCCAAATCATGACGTTAGTGAAATCACAAAGAAACTTCTTTTCTGACAAAAACTTAACATCTATTCATCAGTGGGTGTTTCTTCACTTGGCTCCTCACTCTGAATTAAATCTGACTCCTCATTCCCGCCTGTATCATCTGAGGCTGTGGAAACAATGTCCGTTGTTCTAGATTTTGACACTGTGTCTGGTTTTTTCAGTTCTGGAGAAGTGGTGCCCCAAAACGTGCTGCTCTCAGCACTCTTAGAGAAAGATGTGTCTGATATGCCTTCTGATGGATGAAAATAAGACAGAGTTGCCAGCTCTGGGTTGACGGTGTATTCAGTCTGACATCTACTTTTATAACTGAAACAGAAAACATGTATCGAGAATTATTTTTCATTACATACATTTGCAGCTCAACTCAATTTAGAAAAGCATCACAAAAATTGAAATAACACGTTAATTCTGTCCAATTACTTTGTATAACACCATATAAATAAACGAAAAATGTTAGACCTTAAGCAGATGTGCTGTTTAGAACAGAGTTCATAGCCCTTTTGATCCAAGGCTAGCAAAAAAGAATGCATATCTAGATTCTCTATAACCTTTCCAATCGACTAATATTACTTTTATCTCTAGATGACTAATACACTGGGGGAAAATTCTCCAGACAGCCCCATGCTTCTTTCTAAATAGGGGAACTGGAGCTTAATGTGAGATCTTATAGATACATTTGGGAGCCACATTTCCTGAACAATTTGCTAAAGAGAGAGGGTGACAGCTTCACATCGTGCACGTTCCAAAGACTCCAGAGGTCTGCAGACTTACTTAATTGTCTTCACTTTGTACAGCATGGCACTACAGACTGCCAAGAGGATAACAAAAAGGAAGAGGGTCATCAACGAGATGCCCAGCATTAATTTTAACTTGATTTCCTGTAGCTTGGTCAGGGTGTCTTCGCTTGTGGCATTCAAATCAGACTCTGAGAGGAAAGAAAGAAAATGCAATGGAAAAGAGTGACTGTTTCCAGCATGTCTTCCTGGATGAGTAAAGAGAGCAAAGAAACTGAAGAGCAGCCTTCACCATCCAGGGTATCACTGTGCACCCTCACTTGTCTCATGCAACGCAAAGACGACTGTGGGCTACTCCCTAGGGCGAAGTACTCTTCGCTTGTTTTGTTGAACTGCCACAGTCGTCCTGGGGGAGCTGTTCTTAGCTCCATTTCACAGGATCAGAGAAGTTTATGAATTCGCCCATCTCACATAACGAATGAAGGGCAAAATCTGGTTTCAAACCCAGGTTACCAGATGCTCAAATATGTCTATAGCAATCTTCCTCCCTGACTGATAAAGACCATTTCAGGACACAAGAGATGACTATTAAAAAATGTGATGAACTTACACACCAGGGCCTCGTCCTTCAGAAGAGAAAGATACCCTTTTACTGTTGGGGCCCGCATTGACTTTGATGCTAAAAGGATGGTGTACCGGATGCTTTCTCCATGAAATTTAAGAACTGCATTTGTCATTCTGTTACTGAGACCACACCTAGTGTATTTGATGTTAAAAAAGTTAGATAATAAAACTAAAACTTAATATTAAATAACTAAAACTTAAATAAAGCTAAAAATTTTTTTTAAACTTCTAAAGTAAGTTAGATAATAAAAAATCATGTCCAGATCCAGAGATGTCGAAGGTCTTTTTACTAAATCTATTAATGAAAATACATCTTTACTGCCACACTTTGCATTTTCCTGAATTTATGTCTGACTTAATAGACATTTATTTGATGGTGACTTGAAATAACCATGTTGATTTTTCTCTCTTGCCCCAAATTTCTCCCATCCAAAAGTTCCAAAGTTTTCATTATTTTCTAGGTTATGGTGTTTTGGTGATAAGCAGTGGCGAGCTTGCATGTGTGTATTCCCTGATTCCATAATTGTCAAAGTGCAATCTTAGACCATGAAGAGTGAAATGGATACAGCTGTCAGTGATTGTTGACTTTGAGGCAGATTCTTTGGGGAATAATCACATTATGTTAGGAGGGGCTGTGCTCTTGAATTGCTCTGCTACTCCTTCAAAGGGTTTTTGTAGAGGTGAGCTTGTAGTACATTTTGTTTTTCAAGGTGATGGTCTAAACTAGAGAAGGTTTGGAATTCCCCACCACTGGAAATGATGGGAAAGCTAATTACAACCTTGGGCAGTTTTTCTAAGCCTCAGTTCCTTCATCTGTAAAATGGGGATAATCCCAACTTCGTGGAGGACTGACATAATAATGTATATAAAACACCTAGCATGTGTAATATGTGCTCCATACATGATAAAAATTAATCATGTTCAATTTAATTACTTGGAAAGACAAAATATTTCTAAAGTAACACAGCATTAGTCATTCCTATATGTAACTTTTCTAAACAAAGCCTCACATGATATTTTTAAAACCCTGCAAGGCAAATGGTTGTAGTTGTCAAATAATCCAATGCCGAATAGAGATGTCAGGCCTTAGATGTATCATCAGATGCTGTTTTTTTCCCAATAGTTTATTTGTAGGACAGAGGTTTGGGGGAAATTAATATATTGTCTTTTCATGACATTTTATATTGAAATCAATTCTTTTACTCACATAAATATAACTAATGCATGCATGAAAATTACAAACAAAACAAAATAAAACACTGCACTCAGCAGTAGGAATTCTCTCATTGCTGGTGGAAATACAAAATGGTACCGCCACTTTAGAAGTTAGTTTGGTAATTTCTTACAAAGCTAAACATAGTTTTACCACACAATCCAGCTATCACAATTCTTGATATTTACCCAGAAAAGTTGAAAACTTAGGTCCACACAAAGACCTACACATGAATGTTTATAGCAGCTTTATTCGTTATTGCCAAAAATTGGAAGTAATCAAGATGTCCTTCAGTAGGCGAATGGATACATTGGTATATCCACACAGGAAATGTTATTCAGTGATAAAAAGAAATGAGCCATCAGGTCACGAAAATACTTAGAGGACCCTTAAATGCATATTACTGAGCAAAAGAAACCAGGCTGAGTCTATGTACTTTATGTTTCCAACTATATAACATTCTGGAAAAGGCAAAACTGTGGTGGTGGTGGAAGGATCAGTGGTTGCCACGGATTTAAGGACAAAGGGGCGGATGGTGGAGCAGAAGAGATTTTTAGTGCAGTGAAATGATTCTATGATCGTGTTGGTGGACACAAGATTATGCAGTTGTCAAAATGTACAGACCTGTGCAACACAGGGAGTGGACTCTAATGTAAACTACGCACTTTAATTAATACTAACATTGACGTTAGCTCATCCATCGTAAAACCTGTACCAAACTAAATTCAAGCTGAGAATGATAGGAGAAACGGAGTTGGGGGAATATAGGAGAACTCTGTATTTTCTGCTCATTTTATTCTGTAATCCTAAAACTGCTCAGAAAACAGAGTCTATCAATTAAAAACACTGAGTTCTAGATAAGATTCACTTGCCTACTCCTCTGGTTTCTCTGTTTCAGGAATAGAAGTCACAGAACTGGAAAATGAAAACATACCTCTGCATATATGGCGACTGGAGAATAATGCTTAGGGACCATCGCTCTTTAAAACAGCACATGCCCTCTCTAAGATAACGTTAGCTACCACGCTACGCTTTTACATACATTCCACGTTACTAGGGAAAACAGTATGTCCATGCAGTTAAGTCACACACTGAAACGTGTGCCGGCACTTATGCCATTTAACTGAAGTATTTTGTTCTTACTTGGAATTGGGCGAAATAATTGATCTCTTTCTTCAATCTCCTCAGCTGTTGGTGTTGCATTTAAAGCTGTTAAGACAATAAAGTGGTGTTATGGTAAACAAAACTCACTTATGAATATTACTGTGTGTGTGTGTGTGTTTAATATAGAGAGTGTATTCTCATTATTTATGACAGTTATGCTCCATAAAGTCATGGGAACACTGACTTGGTGAAGACTGAATTGTTGGTCCTGGGGGAAATGCAAGCTTAGGTCCCTGAGAACCTCTGGCCACAACGTCTTCATCAACCAATCAATACATAACTTTTTAATGTGTGTTTCTGTTTAAAGGTACTTTATTTAATATATATTGCTGATTTATTAATATTGAATTCATGATTAACTGCATGATCACTCAAGCCTAAACAAAGTTTATCTGACACATATTTTCTCCATAAGTTATATCACCGCCTTCTCGCGCTCAGGAACACTGCCCAGCTCTTAATACTACACTCGGGGGCCACGTTCATTAGCAAAATCACCGACCAAAAGCGTACAAATGCAAAACACGTAGCACTAAATAGACAACAAAAAGGACACTTAATTACAGTGTAAGAGCTGCAAAAGGAGGACAGGGTGTTCCTTGTTCTGCCTCCGTTGGGCACATGAGGGTCAGGCAATTAAAATTTTTTGCTGCTCTGTGCATGTCTGCAAATGACCATGAAAGTGATTTGGGGGGTTACACATATATTTTAGACGTAGGTAAATTCACAAACACAAAATCTGCAAATAATGAGACTCAACTGAATTTGGTATGTATTTCGTGTTTACAGTGTGTGCATCTATGTGTGTGTGCTACATGAATTACATTATACATGTGTGCATCTACAGAAACGTGCGTTTGTAAGGCATGCACATTATATTTACATATGTATGCATATGTAATACATACATAAATATATGCTTATATGTTTATGATACATGCATTACTTTCTACATGCATATGTTTTGCTACATACTTTGCATTTATTCACAGATCTCCATGTGCTTACATGCGTACTGCTCCAAACACAAAGATGGACTACATTGAGGGAAAGCCTTATTTAAAATTTTTAATCACAAATAAACTGAATGACAAAAGTGCAACATTTATAGGAGAGTAAGCTTTGGGGAGAGAAATCAGAAAGTGTGCGACACAATCAATTTTGTGGGTTTGTTTTGCATTTGCTATTACACGTGATAATGGCAGCAAAATGTTGACTTATTAATTCTTAATATTAGAACTATTTACACTGACCTATGGCTTTCTTGACTTTAGAAAACCAAAACATTTCCCCAGCTACCTAACCACTATGAGTTTACCTTTAGCTAACATTGTCCAAAATGCAGGTTCATTTGGACCCTTGGTTAGTCCTGTTTAAAAAACAAAATAGAACAAGATAACTAAGTAAGGTAAGTTCAGTTTAGTAAATTTGTGATAGAGCATTTATTCACTTGTTAGTTTAGTCATGTAACAGTTATACCTTGAGCTCCTACCGTGTGCCAGATGCTGTGCTTGGCATTAAAGTTCAGAAATGAAGAAGACACAGGCCTTATGCTGACAGAACACACTCTTAGTTTGGGAGGCAGACACGAATCACTGTTAATTAGGATGCAGGATAACGGGGGTTCAACAGAAACGCACAAGTGGGATGCACAGAGAGCCCTAACTCCAGTTGCAAAGGCCAGAAGCCCTTCGAAATGGAAATGGTGCTCAGTATAGGCCTAGAGGACTAGAAATTTTTTGCCAGGCAAACAAGGCAAGAGTGAGATCCTTCCACTGAGTCATGAGCAGATTTGGTGAGTTCTGAGAGCCTCAGATAGATTGCAGTGAAGAATATGGATGGGGAATGTGACTGGAAATGAAACCTGAACATTTCTCAATAGTCAGATTATTTTCAGATTTAAATGCCTGGTTAAGAAATTAGAACATTAAAAAAAAAAGAACAAATTAAAAAAAAAAATTAGAACGTGACCCAAGCTTAATAGTAAATTACTAAAGATATTTTAGAAAGGAACACCACTAGGATGATGAGATTTCTATTTTTATAGATATCCAAAAAAAGCGACTAAGATTTTTATTTGTTTTAGAAGTGTTAAAGATGCAAACTAATTCACAGTAACCATATGAGAAACATACTTGGATGCTTCATGTACTGACAGGTCCATTACCTTCAATTAGACCACTCATCCAAGACCTTAGAGGACAGCCATCCTGGGTTGATATGGTTATATAATTATTTTATAAGGAACAATATTCTTGGCATGAAAGTAAAATAATGATTTGGATTTTGAAACTTGTCACTACCAACCCCTCCCCCAAAATTTCAGGAAATACTAAAAATTGATTCTAATTAGAGATAAATTTATTCCTCAAGCAGATAGAAATTTTACATTATTAAAATGTATTAAAATATACTTATATATCTAATATAAATATAAATATAATACATTTTATTAAAATAAATTTCATTTTAAAAAGAGCCCACATCCTATTCCTTGTCAAACAAATCTAAAAATGGACTCAGATTTTCGCTGTTTAAAAGATTTTAGAGTGACTTTAAATTGTAGCTGTAAAAATTCTTTAAGCATGCTATTACTATATGAAGTACCCAGAGTAGTGAAACATAATTTAGATCATATAATGATATGCTCCAAGTATGACTACAGTTTTGAAACTTTAATACTTTGATTGTTTTTTCCAGAGGGTTCTGCTGGAAATTCTTCACTGGTGCCTTTTCCAATAGGTGACACAGTTGTTTCATTGACGAGTTTATCTGCGAAAAGGGATAACAGATTATCAGCATATACAAATATTGACAGCATCTGTGATTAGGCATTTTTTTAAGCTAAAAAATGGAACAAAGAAAAGGAAAAAAAAGAGAAAGATGTTGACATTTTCCTGAGATATCATAAAGGAGGGGAAAGAAGAAGGCATTGAAGAACAAAGTTTCGGGATAATGGGTTGCCTGAGAAGGGATTAATATACCTATAATTTGTAAGAGAGGAAAAACAGGGACAAGGGTGGGGGATGGTTGTGGTGGTGGCTATAAGCTTCCTTTAGAGGTAAAAGAGATGTACGGGATGAGAACATTGGGTTCAGATGTTTCCCTTGACAGGACTTGAAGTGATCCTATCAGCCCTGGAGAGCTTGGTGGCCAGAGTTAGGACACAGAAGAGGAAGGCGCATCAGTATCCTTGTAAATCAGAAACATCTGCGTGTGAACTACTCAAAACAGAGTCTTGGGTACAACCATTTGGGGCTACAAATCAAGGGTTTTCAGGCCTAATTTAGTATATATCTCCGTCTATAATGTGTCCATCTTCTGGAGGAATGTCAGTAAGAGTGTATTTGGGAACAATTGTGACTGGGGGACATTTTCCACACACATCCCCATGGTGGCCATTTCCTTTAATTTTGTTTATTAGGGAAGTCAGTTAAGTTCCACATGAAGTACAGGCAATCTCACAATAAAAGAAGCTCTACATAGAGGCAGAATGAATTGAGACTGAGCCTACCAACAGCACCATGACAGAATTGTTGGCAAGAAAGTTATGAAAAAGAGTCTGTTACCAGAGTTGACATAATTCAAGCAGGACTCCAACAAAATTCATAAGTAATCCTTCAACTATGCCATGCATCCCTTATACTTAGAGAAAAGTGTGTGGATTTTCCCTTTGCCCTCACAGTTCTGGGCACTAAAAGAATTGTTAGTCAAAATTATTCCGGAGGGAAAAAAAAAAAAAAAAAATTATTCCGGAGAATTCCATCTCCTTGATTGAGGGGCTTGCTCCTCTAGAATGTCCCAACCATGTTAGTATTATTTCTTTCTGTCAGAGCCCCCATCTAAAATGGCAGCAATTTCTTAATCCAATCCAACTTCCTTTGACAATACTTTGAGGACCTGAATTGTGGTAATAGAAATTAGGGTTTTAGAATTTCTTCCATGGGTCCTATGGTCTTCAATAATCCATCTCCTAAGGGAATTTGAGCTACCCGGTCTGTTGAAGACCTGACTCTCTGTTTCTTGTCCCAAACAACTCAAAATGATGCTTGCAGTGTACAAGCAAAATTCCCATGAATGATTTGCTTAATTAACGTATGCCCTTGAAATGTCCCTCTCATTTATGTCCCAAGGTTTAGAATTACTCAAAATATTCCATTATTGTCAAATAACTTTATTAATAATTAGGTATTAGAGAGTCTGGCTTCTCTCAATATTGAAGCTGCTAGAGCCAGAAACATTCTCTCTTCCCTATTTAATTCTATCCTCTTTTCCTTGTCTTCTGTTTTATGCTAATGTGTTTTGTAGATATGAGCTGTTGATACTTCATGGTGTAAGATATGGATATGTCCTTTGAAGACTTTTAGTGGCCTCTGAAGTCACATGCTGGCAACAGTTTTATCTAGCAAATTAATTACACTTGATGGAAAGATGCAAAAAGGAAATAAGAACATTTGAAGTTGAAGGTATAAGTAGAAAGGAATAAAAATGTGGGTTTAAGAAAACATACAATTTTCTAGAGCCCTAAATCTAGTCATTATTTTTCTTTTCAAACCAAAAATATGAGGCTAAGGTATGTAAGAACCTCCTTGACTTCTGACTTTATTACTGCAAGGGACATGGAGTCAGTCTCCTTTTTTAGGAACTAAGATTCCCTGACACGAGATCAGCTAAGACCTTTTTCTTACTTGATACACTCTAGCGCTGTTTGGAAATCTTGCTTTAAGGGCTTTTCATATTTGTGACACTGACTTTCAGTACTCTCAGTACTTACAGTTTCTAAGAGCAAATTGCAAATCAGTTGTTGCTCTCACAGATATTTCAGACTGGCTGCCATTTGGATTTTGCGTTGTGAACACATCTAAAAATACAAGATCAAATGTTTTCAGCAACTAACTCAGTTCCTTCTTCTTCCTTTAAATTTTTCCTTATCTAATTTTTTTTTCTTAAAACATAGGCACTAATTCTGAGAAAAGAATAATAAAGTATTTGAGACATTCTTTAGCTACAAATTAAGGAAGTGGGGAAGGGTTTAAAAATAAAATTCATGGGGTGCCTGGGTGGCTCATTCAGTTAAGCGTCTATCTGCCTTCAGCTCAGGTCATGGAATGAAGCCCTATGTTGGGCTCCTTCCTTGTTCAGTGGGGAGGCCGCTTCTCCTTCTCACTCTGCTGCTCCCACTGCTTGTGCTTTCTCTGTGTCAAATGGATAAATAAAATCTTAAAAAAATAATAAATAAATAAGATAAACATAAAATTCATGGAGAAAAAGCCAAATTGGTACCCTTGTGCTAAATAACATTCTGAGAATAAATTACTGAGGGTTGGTTATAATTCAAAACTAATGGATATATCCACTCAACCAGAGTCAAAGTAAATTGGATCAAGATGGCAGTCTGATATATTGACATATACATGTCTCGTTTTTCTTAAAATCTCATGAAATGACAGAAAATTTTATACATACACGAATGTATATGTATGTTTAGCACATACATATATATTCAATCATCCGACCATGCAGGCATGTGTATGCACACACAAATAGTGTCATTAATGTATTTTGATTTTTGAGGAATTTCTGAGCTAGATTTATGGGGAAATATCACAAAACAAAACCAAAGCCCAACATGAATGTTATGAGTCACGAAACTATAAAAATTAAAACATTTTGGTATTTTTACAGGGAAAAACAGATCGAAGAAACAATAAAAAGGTAACAACTAATCCAATTTCAAGTGAGAATTTAGATTATATTAAATGGGTTTCACATGAGTAGGGAATTGGTGTTAGACATTTGGTGAACCTCCTTGAAAAATGTAAAGTTTTGTGCGTATATTTATGACATATACAAAGATAATGATTTGAGACCTAAGAGTTAAAAACAAAAATGAGATTATTTGAAAAAATAGGAAAACAATTTAATTTCTTCAATTGAATAGACCTATCTAACCAAAATATAAAATGCAGAAATTATTAAAAAATTAATCAACTGATTTTAGAAAATTACAATTTTTCTCTATGATTAAGGTACCTAGACAGGTTTCAAAATAAGCAACAGCCTGGTGGGGGAAATACTTGTTAACTTTTACTATAGGAAAAGGATTAATATATTGAACATAGAAAGAGCTGCTGCAAATAAATGAAAATACATCCTGATAAAAAAGTGGGCCATGATATGAATAGGCAAATCACAGAAGTAGAAATAAAAATACCCATAAATATATAGGAAAATACCCAACTTCATAAGTAATCAGAATGCAAATGAAAACAGTAATGGAAATTTCTCACAGGCACAAAATATGATTAACAATATTCATTGTGGGTGAGCTTGTGGGGCATTCTCGGAGGACATAAATCAGTAGATGCTTTTTGGAAGGCAATTTGCTGGTATCAATATATTTTTTTAATATTTTATTTGTTTATTTGACAGAGAGCTAGAGAGAGAGCACAAGTAAGCAGAGCAGTAGGGAGAGGGGGAGAGAGAGAAGCAGGCTCTCTGCTGAGCAGGGAGCCCGATGTGGGGCTTGATCCCAGGACCCTGGAATCATGACCCGAGCCGAAGGCAGCCGCTTAACCAACTGAGCCACCCAGGCGCCCCTGGTATCAATATTTTTAAAGATTTACTCTTTATTCAGCAATGCCCAGTACTTGATATCTATCCAAAGAGAGATACACCCAACTGTACATGAGAAAAATATAAAAGGGAAAAACTGCATGTAATCCAATTCTTTAAATGCTAGTGGATAAATCATGGGACATCATTTTATGGAATACTAGGCATCCACCAAAAATAATGAGGCAGATGTGAAAAGAGCTTCAGAGTTGTTAAATGAGAAAAGTAAGTCATAACACAATTTCTTAGGGAGATTTCATTTATGTTTTGTATATATTGTGTGTGTAAAAAAGACTTTTTTCTCTAATCGAGGTAATCATCAGGCTCTTAGTTTATTTTCCCTCTGGATATTTTAAAGCAGAGGCACCTGCTTTAAAAGGAAATGACTGAAAAGGAAATGATGGCACCATTTGCACACCCTAGGCAGAAGCCCAGTGATAGATACATTAGATAATACTCCTGACTCTGGCTTTGGTAGTGTGAAATCTGGCAATTGACCTGAGAATCAGGTGGGTCTTTTTTTTACCTACAAAGGAAGGACATAGATTCACCAAAGAGAAAGTAGAAATACAACTTATATGTTATTATTATCAAAGTACTTGAGTGTATATATATATGTGCATGAATATATATGTAAATATCTTGATTGTATTCCTATTTTTCCTTTGATTAATGTTAATAAGGATCCCAAGACAACTAGATTTAATCTTAATTTTTTACTTTCACAAGAGTTTCTTTTGAGTGGAGGACCTTATAAGGGCACAGAAAGAAAGCCCATATGAGTAATGATGAATAAACTGAGGTTTGATGGAACTTTCGGACATCTTAAAGTCATCTTGTTATGGGTTGAATTTTGTGTCCCTCCCCCAAAAAAGACATGTTGAAGTCCTAACCCCCAGGATCTCAGAATGCAACCTAATTTTGAAATAGGGTCATCGAAGATACAGTCAAGATGGAATCACAGGAGTGAAAGGTGGGCTCCTAATCTGATATGAATGCTGTCCTTATAAGAAGAGGGAAATGGACACAGAGGCACAGCAAGAATGCCATGTGAAGATGGAGACAAAGACTAGAATTGTGCTACAAGCCAAGGAAGGCCTGGGGCTACCAGAAGCTGGAGGAAGCAAGAACTGATTCACCTCTAGAGGCTTTGTAGAGAGCATGGCATGATCAAAACTTTGATTTTGGATTTCTGATTTCCAGAACTGTAAGAGAATAAATTTCTGTTGCTTTGAGCCACCAAGTTTGTGGTAATTTGTTTCAGCAGCCTTAGGAAAATGATACCCACCTCCAAATAAATTTTGGTTAACTCACCATAGAATTAGATCAATTTCAAATCACCGTAATTACATGATGAACTGTGTTATTTATGGGAAATTATCAAAAGAACCTTGTTAAACTTCATAACATCTTATGGAAAAAAAAGCTGTAGAGGGTCACCTGGGTGGCTCAGTGGGTTAAAGCCTCTGCCTTCGGCTCAGGTCATGATCTCAGGGATCCTGGGATCGAGCCCCACGTCAGGCTCTCTACTCAGCGGGGAGCCTGCTTCCCTTCCTCTCTCTCTGCTTGCCTCTCTGTCTACTTGTGATCTCTGTCTGTCAAATGAATAATTAAATCTTAAAAAAAAACTGTAGAAAATGAGAATTTCATTTAACGCACTGAAACATTTATGCAGTAAATAAGAATTTAGGAAGTAGGAAATAAAATTAGAGTTTTTTAAAATGTTAAATCAAACCAGTATAACACCAGCTTTTCTATATGTGTTGCTATTAACTTTAAAGACTTACATTGTTTTATATCTTTATAATAATTGCCATTTTTCTCATTAGCAGGAGTATTCTCCTTAATTTCCGGTCCTGGTTTATATTCTTTTATAGCGTTAGGTGCCCACATCTCGTCTGCAAAATTCATAAGAAATAAGTTCAGTTGTTTTACTACTTTCTTTTCTTTCAACTACATTTTTCTACAAAGGATTTGAGGCAGAGATTTAAAATGTAAATTATGCCATATTTCCAATAATAAACTTTGTACCATCCTATAGAAAACTGTCACATACCAGTTTTCTAGGATAATGGGTATTCTTTCTCATCTGCTCTTTCTGTAAAACTTTTAAATGCTTACTCACCAGCACCACCATGGTTAGTTGTATTGGGGTCCTGTAAGGAAAAAACCCCAGATATAAAAATAAACAATATAAAATTCATAGGGAAAAATGATTGATTTATCCAGTAATCTCCTGCTTCCCCTGAAGAGTTTCTTTCTGTTGCCCAGCAGATCCTGTAACTAGCTAAGACATTATGATGTCACTGCCAAATGGAGGTGAGAATGCTGGGCACGGATTTCCAAAAGGTTTGTGACTCAATCTGACGTTGATTTTATCTTTGATACTCTGATGGTTTCTAGTTCTTAAAAATTAACCATTATAAGATTTTCTTTGAAAATTAGGAAATACATTTGCATGAAATAATGTGAATTATTAGTCATCAGGTTTTAAAGAACCACTAATATTGTTGATAGCAAAGTGAGAACAGAAGTTTTGGTTTTCAAAGCTTTAATATTATATGTTCTTTTGAAAAACTGCAAGAAAGCATCTGTTAAAAAGTAATCAGAGATCCCTAGATTCAATCCAAGTACCCTGCAAGTTCTGGTTCATGGGCTGCCTTAACTATATAATTCCTAATAAAGGTGTTGTGAAACTCATCTTTACCCTGTTGATGAATGATGTTGGGCATCTTGTGTCTGTTAGTTATTTCTATGTCTTCTTTGGAAAAATGTCTATTCATGTGTTCTGTCCATTTCTCAACGGAATTATTCGGTTTGAAAAGTTTGGCTGAGTTTGAAAAGTTCTTTATAGATTTTAGATACTAACCCCTTATCAGATATGTCATTTGCAAATATCTTTTTCTGTTTCATAGGTTGCCTTTTAGTTTCATTGATTGTTTCCTTTGCTGTGTGGAAGCTTTTTATTTTGATGAACTCCCAATAGTTAATTTTTGCTTTTGTTTTCCTTGCCTCAGGAGACATATCCAGTAAAATGTTGCTATGGCCAAGGTCAAAGAGGTTACTGCCTGTGTTCTCCTCTAGGATTTTGATGGTTTCCTGTCTTACATTCAGGTCTTTAATACATTTTGAATCTAATTTTGTGTATGGGATAAGACAGTGGTCCAGATTCACTCTTTTGCTGTCCACTTTTCCCAACACTGCTTGTTGAAGAGACTGTATTTTTCCATTAGATAGTCTTTCCTGCTTTGTTGAGGATTAATTGACTACATAGTTATGGGCTCATTTCTGTGTTTCCTATTCTGTTTCATTGATTTTTCTGCCAGTACCATACTGTCTCGATCACTGTAGCTTTGTAATACAGCTTGAAGTCCAAAATTGTGATGCCTCCAGCTTTGCTTTTCTCTTTCAACATTATTTTGGCTTTTCCAGGTCTCTTGTGATTCCATACAAATTTTAGAATTGTTTGTTCTAGCTCTGTGAAAAATGCTATTGGTATTTTGATAGGGACTGCCCTGAATGTGTAGATTGCTTTGGGTAGTCTAGATATTCTAACAATATTTATTCTTCTAATCCATGAGCATAGAATGTTTTTCCATTTCTTTATGTCGTTTTCAATTTCTTTCAGTATTTATTATTTCTATCTTCTATCTATCTTTCAGTGCTTATTATTTCTATCAGTGTTTATTAGTTTTCAGAGTACAGATCTTTTATCTCTTTGGTTAGGTTTATTTCTAAGTATCTTATCATGTTTGGTGTAGTTGTAAATGATATTAAGATTAAAGTTCATTAAAATACTCAAGTATCTTAATGAATGGCTTCAGATAACCAAACCATGAATACAGGGGATGACCCCACAGCATCTGCCTTGCAGTGGAAAATGCCAGGTTCATGGCGATTACTCTTTGGTAGTGGTCTTCCCCCTCTACTTTTTTATCTTTTTGCAGCTTTATACTTATGTCCCAAGATGCTTATTACCAATACAACTGTTAAACAACTATATCAAAAGTTATATTATCCGAGAATATATTAGGAAAAAATCTTTACTTTTCACAGAAATTTCAAAGGAAATGGGCTAACAAAATGTTGCTTTGCTATGCTTTTCACTATATACAACAAATGTAAATTTTGTACAATAAATATTTCCTGGGGTAAAAAAATAAAGAAAGAGTCCCTTTAATATTTCTTGCAGGGTTAGTTTAGTGAACTCCTTTAGTTTTTGTTTGTCTGGAAAACCGTCTCTCCTTCCATTTTGAATAATAACCTTGCTGGATAGAGTATTCTTGGCTGCAGATTTTTGCTAGTCAGCATGTTGAATATATCATGCCATTCTCTTCTGGCTTGCAGAGATTCTGTTGATGATCTGTAACCAGCCTTATGGGCTTCCCTTATAAGTTAGGGACTTCTTTTGTCTTGCTGTTTTTAGGATTTTTTTTTTTCTTTATCACTATATTTTGCAAATTTAATTACAATATGTCTTGATATTGGCCTGCTTTTGTCAATTTTGATGGGGGTTCTCTGTACCTCCTGGATATGGATGTCTGTTTCCTTCCCCAGATTTGGGAAATTTTTAGTTATTATTTCCTCAAATAAATTTTATGCCCCCTCCTTCTTCTTCTCAGACTCCCGTGATACGAATATCATTACCTTTGATGGAGTCATGGAGTTCCCCAAGTCTGTTCTGGTATTGTATAACTCTTCTTTCTTTTGTTCAGCTTCATTATTTTCTACTGTTTTGTCTTCTAGGTCACTAATTTTTTTTTAAAGATTTTATTTATTTATTTGACAGACAAGTAGGCAGAGAGGCAGGCAGAAAGAGAGAGGAGAAAGCAGGCTTCTGCCCAAGCAGAGAGCCTGATGCGGGGCTCGATCCCAGGACACCGGGATCATGACCTGAACCGAAGGCAGATGCTTAACAACTGAGCCACCCAGGTGCCCCTCTAGGTCACTAATTTATTCGCCCGCTCCTTCCATCCTTGTATTGATTGCATCAAGTCTGTTTCAAATCTTTGTTATTGCATTTTTCATTTCTGACTAATTGACATTTCTGACTGATTGTTTCTTAACTCTTTTATCTCTGTGATAAGGGCCTCCCTGAATTCTTGCATTCTTTTCCTAAGCCCAGAGAGTATCCTTATAATTATTGCTCTAAATTCTCCATCAGTCATATTACTTATATTGGTTTTGATTAGATCTCTGGCCATGAACTTATCTTGTTCTTTCATTTGGGATAAATTCCTCCATCTTGGCATTTTTTTCCAAGTCTCTGACTTCTGTGTGCTAGAAAAGCCTGCTATGTTTTCTGCTCCTGATAGTAATGGCTTTCTGAAGAAAAGGTCATATAGTGTCCAAGCCCTTGCACTTCTCAGGTGTGCGCTGCATGCACCTGCTGCTGTGCTTTGGCTGCCCTATCCTTCAGGTCAGGTGTCTGCAGAGGGTTCCCTTGCCAGCTATGGTCAGTGTTTGGACCTTGGTCAGAGTGTGGGGAGTTTTAACTAGGTGTGCTGTGGTCTGCTTGTTCAATGAGACCTGATGTTACTTTCACTAGAACTGAAGCCTTGCAGAACTCTGTTCAGTTAATGAGGTGTACAGGGCTTTCTGCTGGTCCTCTGGGGAAGGAGCCTGCTACACTGGGACTGAGATACACTTGCCCCAGAAAAGTAGTCCCAGCAGAACACAGAGAGGTGGAACTTGGTATAAGGAGCTGAGGCAGCCAGTGTGAGTGCTGTGTTATTTACCTCACGGGGCTCTGCACCTATGTTGAGGGGTAGCAGAGGGAAATGGCGTCCACTGGCTTTTTTTGTCCTAGGAGACAGGACTCTGCCTGTGCCACCTCTTGCAGATGTGCTCCAAAAGATCAAACTGTCTCCCCCATGCACCTTAGGTGATCCCCAGATCATGCTATCTGCCCCAGGGGTGCTTGGCTACCTTCACTCCAGGATGGGCAGCAGCCTCAGGGCTCTATCTCAGCCAAGCCCACTGACCTTTCTAACCCCAGGCTTCAAGCCCTGCTGATTGCAAAAACTCAGGAAAATCAGTCCCTCTTGTTTTCCCAGCAACTGGCCTCAAGGAAGTATTTTCTTTGTGTGATCCCCTGTGTGTTCCACTCTCTCTCTCACCTTTATCTGCGACAAGGGCTTCCTTCCCTCCACAGCCCCCACCATCTGTTTTTCCCCCAAACCACATCTCTGCACCTCCTGCTTTCTGTGATGTGACTTCTTCTCTCCCTCAAGTTGTGGAGTTTGTTCTGTCAGTCTTCAGGTCGATTTCCTGGGTTTTCGGAATGATTTGATATCTAACTGTGTTCTAGGGACAAGACGAGCTGAGGGGTCTCCTTCTATGCCGATGACTAAGCTCCCCTCCTCTGTTTTAAAACTTCCACTTAAAAAAAAAAAAAAAAATAAAACTTCCACTTAACCTAAGTCATAAGGAGATTGCTAATTAATGGCTGTCCAATCATCTGGGAAGACAGATTGGATGCATTAGAATAGAACCACCAGAACATTGAATGTTGAGGTTGCTAAGAAAAAAGTGGAAGAACAGATTTACAGTGGGGTCTGGGAGTTAAACTCTTTTTTGAGAGAGACAGTGAGCGACAGAGAGCGATCAGGGCTGATGGGGAGATGAAGAGAGGCTCCATGTTCAGCACAGAGCCCAACTTGGGGCTCAATCTCAGCACCCTGCGATCATGACCTGAGCTGAAATCAAGATTCAGACGCTTAAACTGACTGAGCCACCAGGGTACCCCGTGTTTAACATTTCAAAGCTGGAACAGGGCAGTATGGTAATGAGGTCCAGGGACATGGTTTCAAATTGCTAAATTAGACTAGAGGGGAAGAGCATTGGCATGGGGACATCAAGTAAACCGAGCAACCAAGCTGTTGGATGCATTATCTGCGTGGCCAAAGAAGATCTGTATGAGAGGAACGAGAGGCACAGGGGAAAGGGGTGCCAAAGTCTTCAGTGAATTAGGGCAGGTGTGGAGGATGACTAAAGATGATGATGTGTTGGAGGTGGTAAATGTAGGGCTAAATGGTGTAAACCTTGAAGGACAGATGGTATTTGAGAACAGGAGTCAAGACCTTGAGGAAGCAAGAATGCCAGCTCCACCTGAAGGCACCGATAGGTGCTGGGATACATGAGCTAGATCCGAAGGGCTTCTCTTCTAGAAGGCTGCAGTAAAGATTCAGACGTCATTTAGGACTCGTACTCTTACTGGATCTAGATGTTGCGTTTGTAACTGAACATTATAACATAAGCATCCTCATGAACTTACCTCCCCTAGGACATCAGTTTAGTGAATATTCATAACTGGTTTTGGTCATTTGCCTTACTGTTTGTTATTTGGGTTGCTTCCAATTTTCCTTATTGTAAACCATGAAGTAATGAGCATATTTATGACTCATTTTTTCCCCACATTTATGAATATTTCATTTATATTTCATTAAATGAATATTTCATTAAAAGGGGACTTTCTACCTTAAAGCCTATGAACATTTTCCCAGCTCTTGATGCTCATGGTTCCATACTCATCTTGGATTTTCTCTGCTCCTGCCCTGAAACCAACCATTTCTCCAAGAACTCCTGGTTCCTTTAAGTAGAGACTAGTATTCACATGTCAAGATCTGGGCACTCAATGTGTTCATTGCACCAGCATGTCACCATCCTCAGGCCGTCTCCGTGCACAAACACAGAGACTCTATCGAGTGCCCGAGTGTCTGTGCCTGCAGTATGTGGACACATATGCACACACATACAGGTGCTAGCTCTCATCTGCAGGGGTGGTCACAGACGTTCTGTCTTCAAGTCACAGCAGAGTCCTGGAGAGTCTGCCTGCCCTCCAAGGGACGTCCTCTTCCAGGTGCAAGCCGGAGCACGTGGAGCGTAACCCGGTAAGGAAGGGCTGGGGATCAGGGGCCTCTAGGCCTTCAGGACTCTGCAGGGAAAACCATCAGCACCGCCACCAAATGAACAAAACACAGAGCGATTTCCAACAGCGCATTAGTGCTCTTCTGAAGGCCAACTTGAGATGATTTAGGGAAACAAAGCAGCCTGGTGTTTATTCTTAGATCTACTTTCTCTATTCTTTCTGTGTTGAAATGTCCTTTCTCCTGTGAAATAAGGGTCATGATATATGGTAGCATTGCTAAATCACCCTCTATTTTTTCTTTAAAGATTTTATTTATTTATTTGACAGAGAGAGAGAGAGAGCAAGCGTGGATGCACAAGCAGGGGGAGTGGCAGGCAGAAGGAGAGGGAGAAGCAGATTCCCTGCAGAGCAGGGGAAGCCCGATTCGGGACTCGATCCCAGGACTCTGGAATCATGAGAGCGGAAGGCAGTGGCTTGGCTTAACCAACTGAGCCTCCCAGGCGCCCTAATCACCCTCTATTTTTTTTTTTTTTTTATTTTAAACCTCCTAGCCCACAAAAAAAAAAAAAAAAAAGAAATCTAAGGTGTGAGAGGATTGTTGGCCATCTTTCTAACCTGTGAGAAGCCTGCCCTGGGCTTTGCCAAAGACAGAAGTCCGTACTGGTGGGAGTGGACTGCCTCTGAAGGATTCTTGGCGGGGAGCCGAGGAAGGGGGCATGATTGGGTCTGGGATTTAGAAAGGGCACTCTGGCTCCAGCTTGTGAAAAGTGAATGGTGAGAGAAGACCCCAGACACAGGGAAAGGCCTCCCCTCACTTCCGTAGAGTGATGGGCACGAGCAAGGAGAGCCTGAAGAAATGCAAAGGTCAAAGAGAACAGACATGCAGGAAGAGGGACCTCTCGAGCTTTGAGGCTCACCTTCTAAGAAGAGTCAGCACAGCTTTCCTCTACACCACCCAGGTGCCCCCAGACTCACACTTTCTACACTGTGAAAGAAACATTCATCTCACCTGGTGTCACTTCCTCATCACAGTTTCCCAAGGGTCCTCTGGGCTTTTCAAGGTCTGATTATTGTGTGATCCTTGAGGTGAAAGCAGCTTTGTCACCAGGATAGCAAGTGAGCCATCTAAAAGGAGGACTAGAGGGGCCTATAACATAGAGATGAACAGCAGGGGCTCTGGAGACCAACTGCCTGGGTTCAAATCCCAGCTCCACCACCAGCCAACTGCATGACCTTGAATAAGAGGCTTACTCCTCAACCTCAGTTTCCTCATCTGTAAAATGAGAATAACAACGATGGTATCTATTTCACAGTGAGTATTAATTCAGATATTCCAATTCAAACGGTTGGCACGATGGCTCACACTGAGTGAGAGTGAGGACTATGAGAGCTCATCCCTGCTGCCCTGCACGCAGCCGTCCTCTGTCTCACATCTGGAACAGTTGTCACCAATGGTTCCCTCGAGGAACGGTTGTGAGAATGGGTTGGAGGCTGTACATCAAGTCCAAGAACTGTGCGTGGCACAAAGTAGATTAAATCCCAGTCCTTCTCCCCCCAAAATGCCTTCCTAATTCCCCTGAAAGCTCTCAGCACACCCATCTCCTCAGCTCCCAGTTCTTTCCAAACACAGCACCTCGGGCATCTATGAGGACCAGAAGAGGTTCACGTAAAAACCATCACATTTCTTTCCCCTTCTTCTTGGCAATGTGGGAGGGGCTTTAGAATTTTCCTCTCACATTTCTCTATCCAAGTAACACAGAGTCTCTTTGCAGTCACTTAGGAGGGATAATGCAAATTCCAATTAAATCTCATGAGCCCAGGGCAGCACAATCTTTTTTCTGAATGCAAAGAGACCACATGGCAATAACTGGTTTATGACTCTGAGGGACTTTGTGGACTTGCCACTTTGTATTTATTTCAAACCCATAGGCTCACAGGGTTGTGGCAAATTCACAGTCCAGAGAATGCCCTGCCAATTGGTAAAAACAAAACTATACCTTAGGTTATCTGCACAACCGTAGGTATCTTGTGCCAAGGCCAGAAGTGTGAAACGGGGCTCACCTTTTGAATTACTTTTCTTTAACTTCCATGGTTCAATAGTTGGTGAATCTAATGATTTACCACTTAAAAACAAAAACCAAAAAAAAAAAAAAAAAACAAAAAACACCTGCCCGTCTCTTGACATGTTGCCCCCTTGTATATTTTGTAGTTGAATCACTGTATGGACAATGTCCATGAAGTCCTAGGAATGGGAAGGTACAAGTCATTCATTTCCTCACAGCATATTTATTTCATTCAGCCTTAAAACACAGGATGGAACTACATCCTGACATATTAAAGATCTTCCAGGAACCAGGAACTAAACATTTATGGTTTGTGTAATTCCTGGTGACCTCAAAGGAGTCAGGTGGAATGGAATGGATGCTGCTTTTCAAATGTAATGTGATTCCTACTCATTCCTAAATTAGTCCATGGAATATATGCATTCAGAGATCTCACAGCCACATAGTGCTCTCTACCCTCTTAGTTATGTACTTCTAATTATTCACATAACCATATATTTTACATTAGAGCTAAAGAATTAATGCCAGTTAATTTCTTTAGTAGAGAAAGAAAATCAGCAAAATTAACTGTGATAGTTCTGCAAACGTCTTTTCTATTTTTTAAATTTAATTTTAAAAATATTTAATTAAATTTTTTTTTCAGATCTGCAAACTTCTTATGGTCAAAGCTATGTTTTGGGTGCTCATTAATTTTTAAAAGTCTGCTTGTTTTCCCCTAAGATCAGTGAAATCATGTTTTTTTTTCCCCCCACTTTGGAGCAGGGAGCCAGACCTAGAAATTTCTTAGGTACCGTTTTAATTGATCGTAGGAACACCTTGTTCCCACTATAAGTAAAATTCCTCCTGGACTCATAGATGGTCTTCCTGTCTCCTGCCCACTCACAGACCCCATTCTGGCCTCTGGTCTTAGCCTCACACCACTCAACATTTTGTGGATTAGCCTTTCTGACCTTCTTGGTGTCTTCCTGTTAGATTTGTTGTCCTGGCTCATGTCAGACTCAGGGTCTACTCTGTATTTGTGAATGCTGTACATCTTGTGAATAGAAATACTTTACGATCTCAGTGGGACTGGTCATAGAAGCACTAATGCAATCACACTGACAAATGACCAAAAAGAGACTGAAAGCTGAATTGCTCTACCACATAGAGTCTGTGTCCGTAGAGAAGGAGATAATCTGAAGAAGAGCTCAATGCTTAGAGGGTGCAGGTGTCTCCTGTGGCTGAGTGAGGGCTCTGAAGCACACCTGAGGGGCATTAAGTCCTAGCTCCATCCCCTTGCTTGTAACTTTGGGCAAATTACTTGGATAACCTTGACTGTAGGGATAAACATGGAAAGCCAACCTCACAGGGTTGTCATGGGCATTAAATGAGATTATCCATATAAAATGCTTAGAGTATATGTAATCTAAAGTATACAGTTAATAAATGTACACTTCCTGGCATATCATCAAATTAATATTATTACATATTGCTTTTTATTTATTTCTCTTTGATAGCAGACCTTATCTGCCATGTAAATCTAGTCATTCATTCATTCATTCACTCATTCATTCGTCAAAGATTTATTAAGCAACTACTGTGTGCTAGACACTCTCTTCTAGGTGACAGGGATAGAGATCCCTGATATGAAATTTATATTCTAGTGGGGTGGGGGATGGACAGGAAACAATAAAAAACCTAATAAATAAATATAATATAAATTATATAATGTATATATATTTATAAACTGTATATGTATAATGTATATAAACGGTATAGGAGAAGGAAATTCGAGCAGAGAAAGGGAGCTCATGAGTCCTGGGGAGCCTGGGGGGCAGGTGCGATCAGCAGCCACCTCAATGTCCAGCTAGAACTTGAAGGGGAGAAGGAAGTGGCCATGAGTCTACATGGGGGAAGAGCATCCAGGCAGGGGAACACTCAGGACAGAGGCCATGAAAGTGAGTGTGCCCAGCATGTGCAAGCCCAGCAGCGAGGCCTGGGGTGCAGGAGTGGAAGGAGAAATGGGGAGCTGAAGCTTTTAAGCGCAGTGCAAAGGGGAGTATTGTAGGGTTTCCAACAAAGATGGGGCTAGGTTCTCATAGACAGACTGGACAGGGTAGGCAGCCCCGTTCCTCACTTCCAGCCAGTGGGAACTTCTCCTACTAGACTTGATCCTTTTTAAAGGCCTCCACAACTTTACCAAGATTTTGTCTTAACAACAGACTATGGGCCAAGCGTCTCTGTTGTACTTCCCATGATTATACTTCTGATAAGACAAACCGTAAGGAAAATAATTAACCTTTAGGTAAGTACATAAGTCACAGTTCATGAATTTTCTAAATGCTGCTGCCTCTTGTGGTTATCAGTCCTCCTGCAGTTTTTAGCAATATCAAGATGTGTACATCACTGTAGAGACCTATATACATACAGTCAGAGCACAGTTATTTGTAACATTGTTTTGGAGTTAATAAACATACTATTCTGTTGATACCTTTCCCCGGCTGTGTTCTACATAGTTCTTGAAAATGCCTAGACTCTTACTCTTTGCTGTTCTGATACTATGTGAGGTCATGTCTCAACTGGACGATACGATTTCCTTTGGAGCAGATATTCGACTTAATCTAGTGTGCAGTATTATAATTATAAACTCAAAGTTTACTTAGATTAAACCATATTTCCTCTTTTAATTTTTAATCAATTAAGTACTGGTAATTTGTGCTTGGTTTTTGTGTTCATGAAAACTCAGATGAGGAATGCTGCATAAAAACAATGGGAAGTTTCCATTAACACACTGTGTTCTGCTGAAATCTATGTCACAATGAAAAAACAGAAAAATTGGATAAAAGATATGATTGTTATAAATGACACTACTACTGCTTTTCAGTGACATTTTTATAATTCTGGTCAATGTAGCAATGAAACTTGCCTGGAAGCAGAGTTGAAGTTAAAGAATTTAAAATAATTGAAAGATTGGATAGATGTAATGATCTGCTTATTGTCCACAGAAATATCAATTTTTGCTGTTATTGGGTGGAGGGATTGAAGACATCTGATCTGAATTTATTACCCTCTAAAACAGCTGACTATTTATTATCAGGAATACAATGTAGGTTACTAGAAAGAATACAGTAATATAGCAGGTAGTCAGTATATGTAAGGATCAACCGGAATGGGAGCTCGGGAAACCTACCCGCCCGAGAGGACAATGGTAACTGACAGACACGGGTCTGGGACACCGCAGGGAGTGGGGAAGACATCGGTAAATTGGAAAGACCATGCCCCATCTACACGGGTCAGCCACTTCTAGCTAATTCCTACCCCACGAAAACAAAAGCCTGGTGTTGCCAGATCTGATTTGGTAAGAGGAGCCAGAAATTCTGACTTTTAGGCATCAAATTTCTCAATTTTTAAATGTTGGCAGCTAGTTAAAAAAAGAAAAACTGTGTTAGTCTAACCCAACGTGCCTGCAGGCCACATTCAATACGTAGCCTGCCTCTCTGCCACATCTCTGTGTACATTTCAGACAGTGGAACCGAGAAGGAGAAGAACACTTTATATTTGTCCTGGGGTTCCAGAAGCCTCATTCCTCACCCTCTGTCTAGAAATCACCTCATCACAAATAGCTTTTGTCAGATAGAGTATTTGATTGTTGCTATTAGCAACAGTGGCTATAACTGGAATCACAATTACTCTAAAGTGGCTACACATGTACTAATAACATATAAATAGAATATATATATTTGTCTTCCAGATATATTAATATTTTTATGTTTTGCAAAAATAATTATAAGCCATACAGGAACAAATCTAGAAGCAGTTGCAGTTCAGAAATCCTAGGCACAGAACAATTAGATAGAAAACTCAGGGTCTCGCAAGGAAGGCGGCGGCAAACCTGAGGTTAAAGTTTATTTACCTGATTGATGAACGATTTCTCTAGTCAGGATGTATTGTATTTACATGTGAGGTTGTCATCAAATTTAATAGTGAATCCTACTGCAAGAAAAAAGAGGCACAACAGTCCTCTGTGGACAGTTAAACTATATGCAAAACGTTTCCTCCTGGGAAAATCTGAAAAGTATAAAGGAACTTCTGTTAGACTACAACTATGCACATGTGTATTCTCAAACACATTTTGAATTACTTTTTGTAGAAGTAACCATTCTCTTATCATTTACTTGCTCCAAGACCACTGCAAGATGAAAAACGCACCTGTGAAAGAAATTAACTGAGCAACACACAAAAAAGACAGAACAGGTGATGGTTATGTGTCTTTTATTTGTGACATTGGGATTCCCAAGCTCACATGAATCGATTTCATAAATATCCTTTCATTTCCTCTTGCTTTTCTAATTGATGTAATTGTGTTAGTTTGTTCTTAGAGTGAAACCCTTAAATTAATCACAAATGGAACTAAAATATACTAAACATTCTTTCTTCTGATGTAGTTAGAAAAGATACAGGAAAACCTTGAAATTAGAACACTAACAGCTAGTAACACAGCTTAAATGTCAGATTAGAAATGGACTCTCCCTAAAAGTTACAAAAATCCTTATTTATTCATCAAAAATTTCCTATCCAGAATTAATAACTGCCCAGAGGGAAACAACCTGTTATAAGTTTTTGGTTGTTGACATACTTTTTAAAGCAGGAAAGAAACTGTCTATTTCCAAAACACTTTGTTTGGCTAATTCTAGGAGAGAATCACCTATTTTTTTCAAGGACCAAAAATGATCCAAACACAAATGATGACAGTATTACCCAAGTAACATATCTGAGCCCTTGTGATTTTGCCTTTGTACACATTTCTGGAAGACATGGCTCTACTTGGCCCATGATATTTCTTAGACTCACAGTGTGATACCCACGGGGTATGGAAGCGATGGAAGGTCGGTGACCACAGGGAATGATGTGCTTCCATTAAGGACCAGATAATGACTCGGTCTACATCACCATGAAAAGATGAGAGGCACTCTCCATCCAAGTCTCTTAACACTTTGCCAAGTAAAGAAGGGATTAAAACAAAATAGCGCAACCTGATGAGGCCTGTTAAAGGTAGATATGAAGGCAACTCCGGAAGATAAACCAAAATGGCTGAATATAATACAGACATAGATTTAGTGTGGACTAATAGAAAAGAAAATTTATAAGAGTCTAAAAAACAAGTTGGGACTTAGCAAAGAGATGATGGTTTGGAGAAAGCATGTGGTACAACCACTGTTGGTTGCATCCATAATCCACAGGGACATGGGAAGTCTAGTGCGAACGGAGGTGGAGATGTTAGCCACTGGGCAACAAGGCTTCCAAATTCTGCCCTTGGAGAGCAGAAGGGAAAGGAGGCTAAAGGCCATTTGCTAACAGTCTTCAAATACTTAATGGATATGCAAATAAGGCTCTCATTTATTATGCTTCATATCCTAGATAATCCTTGGATCTTTCTTTTTTTTTTTTTTTAAGATTTTATTTACTTATTTGACAGACAGAGATCACAAGTAGGCAGAGAGGCAGAGAGAGGAGGAAGCAGGCTCCCTGCCGAGCAGAGAGCCCGATGTGGGGCTCAATCCCAGGGTCCTGGGATTGA